>NW_005842382.1:927134-936757 GCF_000455745.1 Alligator sinensis | reverse complement strand
GGGCTCTCGCAAATGTGAGCCTTGATAATTTTTTCGAAGACTGCCTAGGATGGAGGTGAGACTGACAGGCCTATAGTTGCTCGGGGCCTTCTTGAAAATGGGGACCACATTGGCCCTTTTCCAGTCCTCCAGGACCTGGCCCATGTGCCACGAGTGTTCAAATATTCCCGCCAGTGCCTGCGCAATGACGTCAGCCAGTGCCTTCAGTACCCTCGGATGGAGCTCATCCGGGCCTGCTGACTTAAACGCATCCAGTTCCTCCAAGTGCCTCTGCACCATCTCAGGGTCTACGCTTGGTAGTCTGGCGCCTTGCTGCTGCCCCTCTACAATCCCAGTGAGAGACTTGTCTTGCCCTCACTTAGGAACACTGAGGCAAAGAACTCATTGAGGAGTTCAGCCTTGTCCCCCCTGTCCGTCACCAATTGCTTTTGCCCATTTAGTAGAGGTCCTATTCCACCCTGGGCCTTCCTTTTACTCCCTATATAGCTGAAAAACAATTTCTTGTTCTCCTTAACTTGGGATGCCATCCTCAGCTCCATGGTAGCTTTGGCCTGTCTAACTGCCTCCCTACAAGTGTGAGCAGAGGAGGTATACTCCTCTTTAGTAATCTCTCCCCATTTCCACTTTTTATATGCCCCCCTTTTTGCCCGTACGCTGCTCTGGATTTCTCTGGTCAGCCAAGGAAGCCTCTTGGCCCCTTTCCCCCTTTTTCCCCGCATCGGGATCGTCTCCCTCTGTGCCCGAAGGATCATTTCCTTAAGGCACACCACCCTTCCTGGGCTCCCATCTCTTCAAAACTCTTACTCTGCAGTGCGTCCTTGACTAATCGCCTGAGTTCATTGAAATCAGCTTTCCTAAAGTCTAGCACTTTCACCCTACTTATGTGTGCACAACAGAAGAAGAATAAAATTGTCTAATTCTGCATGGGTGCAGGTTACCATTAAGAAAGCTACTAGTGCAGGTTGCCAGTAAAAGCTACATCAAATTTTGAACCTGTGCCCTTTAAAAGGACAAAGCTAATGATAAATAGCTTTCTGCCTTTCTGCCTCTGTGAGTGGCAGCAGCCCCAGGTACCCAGCCACCTTGTTATGCCACTTCCTGCAAGGCTAGTTAAACTGAAACAAAAACACCATTATTGAGATTGGCATCTGGGGTGTTTTTCTGCAGCTGCAGTGGTTGGCAGACTATATTTACCATAATATTTATCATTAGCTTTGTCCTTTTAAAGTGCACAGGTTCAAAATTCGATGTAGCTTTTACTGGTAACCTGCACCCATGCAGAATTAGACAATTTTATTCTTCTTCTGTTGTGCACACATAAGGGCAATGATGTTACGTTTTTTAACAATATTTTTGGCAGAACCCAGCAAAGAAGCTCATTAACATTTGGTGCAACCAACAGGATCAGAATCTAGTTCTCAGAGGGCTGTTCATACGTGATTTTTAAGGTGGGAAGGTGTATAACAAGGATTGGTATGGCTACTCCTATGCAAAGCAAAGGTTAAGAGTCCAAATCTGATCTGGACAAATCCATAGAAACAAAGCTATGGCAAAGTCATCAATTTAATAGAATAATATTATTTGACATTTATATTAAAATGGAGACTTCATTTTTCAGTTAGACCTGTACAGATGAGGTTCCCATGTGTTTTCAATCAAGTCTCATTGCCATAAGTGTGGCTGTGTAAGAGTTTGCCCACACCAATCAGAATTAGGGCCATAAAATCTTTTTATGTAGGAGGACCAGAAAATAATATGACATCTGATATTATAACACAGGAAATATGACTAGCAATATACTCTGCATGTAGTACTTCTTGTTTGAATACCAATACGAGGAACATGGTGACTGATGACTTTGCTGTCATCTCCTATATTTCACTCACAGTTATAAACAGGGCTGAACTTACAGGTGGGTAACTGCCCAGACCGCTGTTGTTGAGGGGTGCCACACACATACACATGCGCGCGCGCACACACACACACACAGAGGAGCAGCCAACACTCTCTCCCTATCCTTCCCTAGTTAATCCCTGCCCTAGGCAGGAGGAGTAGCACCCAGCCCAGCCTGCATACCCACCTTCATCTGTTGTTCAGGAGGAGCCAGCTGGGCACGTGCAGGTGGGGTGGTGCCTGCTCCAGTCCACCCACCTTGCTTCTGTACAGCAGCAGCAGTGCTCCCCCATGCAAGTCTCCCAACACAGCCCAGCATCTCCCCCTGGGACTTTATTTTGAAAACTACTTTATTTCCGCTACTAGTAGTACATACTTAAACTCAAAGAAAGAATTCCAAAATACAAGTTTGCCCAAGGTGCCATTTTCCCTAAGGCTGGCCCTGGTTATAATAATGACAGGCTCTTGTTTGTACCAAGGAAGAATTTAATTCTCTGATCTGGCTTTTTTTTTCTTCATTACAAAGGACATGAATGGCAATTAAATCCTCCCCTAACATGCTACTGGGACACTAATAGCTTCCTTGTTTTAGAGTTCTTGGGCAAAGGACAGAGAATATTATCACAACTTACCCAGTGAGAATTTGTTGTTAGGCACTCAAAGGTGGCATTGTGAAATGCTAATGAAAGAAGCACTGCTCCTTTACAAGAACTCTTTTCTGCATACTGCTCACATGACCAGGGAAACCAGCAAAAACCTTGGAACTGCAGTCCTCCCTGAGATCACACTCGCAAGCCTGACTGTGTTCCAAGTAACTGCCAGCTGATTGTTCCTCTGAAGGAAGCCTTTGGAAGAAAGAAGATTCAAGTGTAAAATGAAGTGCAAGGGGCTTGAGGAGCATGCAAAATTATATTTGACTAGAACAGTATTCTCAACTAGGACACTGGGGCACCATGGGGTGTAGTGAGATTCTTTTAAGGGTGCTGTTAGTTACCATGCACTATTATCACTATTAGATGTGCAAAGCCCTACACAATTCACAAGAGAAACACAGAGGCCACGTTCACACATGCACTGGTATGCACTTGTAGTGGCACAAATAGTGATGGTAATTTGTGCCACAGCCTATGTGCCTAAATGTGTGCTTTGTCATGTGACAAATTGTGCCACTTGGGGCAATTTGCCCTTGCCCAGCTCTTCCTGGCTGTTCAGCCAGGGGGAGCTGAAGGCTGGGGCCAGCACCTGTGCTTGCCCCAGCAATATAAACTGCTTTTTAAAAATGGTAACAATATTGGCATTCCTTAGGTCAGTGAGAATTTCCTTAGAGTTTCAGATTTCCTGGTGCGCAGCTCAGGGCTACCTGCTCTTAGGAGCTTCTCAGGCCGAGTCAGTTGGTGTCTGGGACTACTAGCCCCCTGTGCCAGCTGGACTGCCATGGCAGCCCTGACCGAGAGTGGACCCTGCACCCTGTACCCACTGCAGCAGTCTGGCAGTGGGGATTGCCACCTTGCTGAAACCTGCTGCCATCTGCTACAGCCCGCCCCCTCAGACCTGCGGCCCCATGGTTGCATCCAGCCATGTGTGCACCACGGTGCATCACAGTGCATCCAATGGCAGTGGTAGCAGAGCTGGCCAGCCAGGAACATTGTTGCAGGTAAGAACCACCCTCTCTGATGGTGGCATGTGGGAGTCAGAGTGTGTAAGGCCATCAGCATCCATTTGCAGGCCCACCCCACTTAGGGCTACCATATTTCCAGCATCAAAAAAGAAGACATCTGGGAGAGGAAGGGGAGAGGAGGTAGGGGGGAGGGGCATATAATTGTGTGGGGGGGGGCAGCGATATGCCCATGCCCTGCCTCTGCCCCTCACTCCTAAGCCCCTGCCCCCCCAGTGCTGCTGATGCCCCTCATTCCCAACCCTCAGTCCCCTGCCCCCAGCCCTGTCAGACCCCCTCACTCCTGAACCGCAACCTCCTGCCCTGCAGTGTTGCCAGTGCCCTGCACTCTGGACCCGCAGCCCCTGTCCCCCAGTCCTGCTGACCAAGCAGCACGTGTGCACCAGCTCACACACACACACACACACACACACACACACAGTGTCTCTTTACCTGGCTTGCCAGGGCCCACACAGGGAGCACGTGACCCCCCAGCAGCCAATCACCTTGCCCACTGCTCCCAGCCCCATGCAGCCATCCTGGGAGAGCAGAGGAGGAGCAAAAAACCTGGACATTTGCTCTTATTTTAAAAACCCACCCTGACAGCACAAGGTGCTAAAAAATAGGTCACGTCTGGGAAAACCACCAGCCCAGGGCCTTCCATCCCTACCCATGGCCAGGGCTGCAACAACATAGGCAGTGTGGTTGTTATGAAAACAAAAGCAACTTTATTCCCTCTCCCCAAAACTTCCCCAACAGCAACAGCTCAACTTCCAACAGTACCCTGCACGAGACCCTCCACAACCCCTCCATCCCCCACCCCCCATTCACAAACCCATCCAAATCAGAAATAAATGGCAACTATTTACACAAGCACCAGGGGGAAGAGAGAGGGTGCTTAGGGGCAGGGGAAACACAGGTGAGAAGGCACAGGGAGGAATCGGGTTGGTGGCCACTTAGCCCTGTGTGCCACCACCCTATGGGGGCCATGCCAACGTGGCCGGGGCCCTGGCTGCTCTGGGGAGAAGGGCAGGTGCTCCTTCTCAGAGGCAAATGCTGCAGCTAGGCCTCAGACCAGGAAGTGGAGAGGCAGGAGTGGCACTCTGTGGCTGCAGTGGGCCTGTGGGCCCTGCTGGGGTCCAGCTGAACCACCAGCCAGGCAAAATGCTCCTAGCTGGGCCCTGCCCCGGTGAGGGGCCGTAGGCTAGCTATGGTGGCCAGGTGCCTGTGCAAGGGCTGGCCTGAGCTGGGGCACAGCAGCAGAAATGACTGGGGTGGGGATGGCAGCCAGGAGCTGCTGCAACACCCTGCGCTCCTCCTGGACAGCAATGGAGGCCTGCAGTTGCTTCAGCTCCTCATAGCTGTCCCATGCCAGCTTTTGCTTTTCTCTTATCTCTGCCACCATCTGCTTCAGGGCCACCCTCCTGGTCCACACGTCCTCCAGAACAAGGGCCTGGTCATGGCAGGAGGGGCAGAACTTGGCCAGGACCTGCTGGCAGTATGCTTTGCCCTCCTGAGGCATGCCCGCTCTGTCAGGAGCAGCTCCTCCTGGATACTGTCCCAGCATGTGCAATGCTCCCAGCGCAGGCGGTGCATCTGGATGGCCCCTGGAGTGCCTGAGAGAGGGTGGGTGGCTTCCAGGCACTGGACAGTGGCCTCTCCCCTGGCAGATGTGCTGTCTGTAAAGCAGCAGGGGCACAAACAGCATTAAAGACACCTGGCTGGCATCCAGAGCATCAAGCTGGAGGACCAGGCCTCCATTTGTCCCAGCACACACATTTTTTTGCATGCTTTGTGCTGCTTTTTTTTTTTGGTGCTTCTTTTTTATTACTGGGAAGTCCTGGTAGCATTTTGACTCCGCACTGGAAATTAGCAGAGCAGCACATGTCTTAATGTTCACTGCATATGGTTTGTGGCTTCATACATGAACCGTACTTCATGTATGAACGTGGCCAGAGATTTCAAATAGAAATCCATAGTGTCAAATATATTCTGACATGCTATGGCCTTGTGCATTCTTTGTAACAGTAGAATTGCTGTTATTTCTGTAGTAAAAAAAAAACAAAGTGAAATTCAATTTTGAAATGAAGCACTGCTGAATTAAGAAAAATTAGGGAAGAGGTGCCTTGAATCTAAGAAGGTTGAGACCCTGGTCTAAAATAACAGCCTTAGTGAGACATTGGCAGAAGAACAGGGTGACTACTTAGAAAAGTATGTAATGATTGATTCATTTATGTTATAATACATGTACATTAGCATCGTTCCCTGTTAGTTTTTTATTGACCTCATAAAACTAAGTTTTAGTAACTTTTAGTTATGTGGTGTATAGTCTTTGGGCTGGCTATCTGCACAAAACTGTATTTCACCCCAGTGGAAAAAGAAATCCTTGTTTTTAAAATAACGTCATTGACAGGCTGCCTTTTAATGCTTTTACTTCATGCAGAAATGTATTCTTTCAGCATATGATATAATACAGTAGCCTTATCATGCAAACACTTACTACTGGGTTAAGTACTTACTAATTTTAGTTCTACTGAAGTGGCTTGTCACAGTAACCACCGTTGCACATAGGAGTAATGATTGCAGGAGAAGGCCCTTAATATTTATTTTCTTCCATATTTATCTTTTTCTTAACATGTATATTGCAGACATTTACATATTTTGTGATCTTTTGTCTTGTTGGGACATATTCTGGAATAATGTAATAAGTTCCATGATGATTAATACGGGATTTGTTAAACCATGCATTCATAATTGCTAGCATTATTTTCTATTCACGTAATCTTTTCGGTGCTGGGAGTATCAGGATAAACATTTTACCAGGTTGAAGGCTATGATTTACACATTATATTATCATGAACATGAAACAATGTATTTGGGAATCAGTTAATTAGTAGGGTGGTGCTGCTACAGAACAACTCCTCACATAAAAACATTAGAAAGCTTTAAATGATGCAGAGCCATGAGTGATTTAAGATAATACCATTGCTCAGCAGTGCATATGCCCTGCAGTATCCAATTGCAATGCTAATTATGTTTTTAAATTGTTTTGTCTACACTTTCAAAAGCATAACCAGTTTAGTCACAAGTTGTTACAACAAAGCATAGATAAGATACAGTTTTAAACAAATGAATTTAGAAAGCAATGCAAGTTCACTAAATTATATTAATATCCTGAAGTTACAAATAGTAAGCATTCATATATAACTCAAGTAGTACACTGTGAAAAAAATGTCTTAGACTTAGAAATGTCAAGAACTTAGTAAATTCTTAGGATTTCAGAATAATTATCAAAAATAAATACCATAAAAGATCCACATGTGGTACTTAGGAATTGTTTGAAGTACTGGTAATGCATTCACTTACATCATGTTTACCTATCCTAATAAAACAAACACTGTAGGAAACTTCTCTCTCTCCACTGGAGCCAAAGACTTTAGGGCTAGATGGATGAATAAACTTAGTCTCCGAATGCTGAGTACTAAACTAGTAATATTTAGGTGCCTTGATTCCAGAAGAGAATTCACAGGTCTCAGCCAGATTTCTAGGCTCCCTATGTAGTGCACGGGGAGTTAGGCATCTTGAAAAAGGGTTTACACTGACTAGGGACCTGTCTAAGGCTGTAAAAATACTGATGATAAAGGGCATGGCTTAAACTAGTAGTTCTCAACCTTTTTTGGTTTAAGGCATCCATCATTAGACTCAAGGAACCCCTTGGAAAATGCCAGTTCTTAGTTTTCACTTGGTTTATAATACAGAAAAAATAATAGAGCAGTGCTTCTGTTGCAAAGAGCTAAGAAAGACGGCATTAGTCCAGATAGGAATCCATAATGCCAAAACCAATTAAAGATATCTTGTTTTATTTTGTGACTCATGTGAATCAAACAGGGGTTTGAATATCTAACTGTGCTAATACTCCACAGGATGCCATATCACCCTGGTTGAGAATCACTGGGTTAAGCTCTGCCATTCTGCTGCATATAGGTGCCTAACTTTGGGCTGGAAAACATTCCTCCTTTTACTTATGATTCATGGTCCTTACATGTCTCCTGAAGGGTGGTGCCCAAACCTACTTAATAGCAAAATGTCTAATGAGGAAAAACTTTTATAGTTCATTATAAGTCTTACTTATCATTAAGAGGACCATTTCTTGGCATTCCTTGGAATTCCTGTAGCAAACAAAAAGTACTTGATATGAAAATGCATCCAAATCCAAATCTTTAGGAAAGACTGAAATCATCTCTTGAATGTTCACTCAGTCTTCTCAGCTGTGTGAAGTGGGACATTTCAGCATAGGGAAACTGTACATGCCTCCAGCTATATCCTGCATGTGGAAATATAAGATAGGATGTAATAGGGAACAATGTGAGTTTGTAATGTTCTGAATTACTGGTGCTGAGAGGAAGAGAATTAAACATTTTGTTAAATCCTTCTCCGCTTGTTAACCCTCCCAGCCAGCCTACCTTTAACTCAGCAAGTTTTATTTTCCAGAGATCTCTCCAAGTAGTACTAGAAACCAGAGCTGCCATAGTTGACAATCTGATTAGAAACTGAAAATTTCATTTGGAGACTTATCTTTAGTTGTAGATTAACAGCAAGTACATAATTTAATATAAAAGAAAATAAATCACATTAGTTATGGCTTTGTGAAAGCAATATTTAAGAAGACTTGTAAATTCTAATGAGCCGTGGAAGTATGATATTTTTTAATATTAAGATAGCGCTCACATCCAAAAGTATCATTTAATTTTATGAGAAATCTTATGGAGATGAAAAAATACTGTGCAAGGGGATTAAAGAGTTCCACCTCATCCAAATAGAATACACAGTGACAATGAAGACCTTTTTCATAGATCCCAAACACCCACAACTCCAGTTCAGCAACTCTTTGGGGAATTAATTTATTGGCCCTACAGACCCCTTCCATTCATATGTTCCTATATGAGGCCCTGAAGTTCATACCAGGCCACTGTGATCACATGTAATTAATAGGCCTCCTTGCAGTTTTAAAACTTTTTTCTTGTTAATCTCTTTTCCAAAATAAAAACAAACATTTCAAATAAAGATAGTCTGTCCCTGGCAGTGGAACAAGCCTTTGGCCGTTGCAATATTCAGTCACCCATGCCAGTACTGATTGAGCAGTCTTTGGGGATTCTATAATAAACCCGATAAACACACACGTTTACCTTATGTACCAAGATTTCCTTGTACATAATTTTGAAGGCAAGAAACTTCTGGGAAATTTCTGTGCAGATATTTTAGCACACAAAAAACATTTGTAAAAGGTGACTAGACTGCCAAACCCCTTTGCTCCCATGGGAGCTGGGTGTCTAAATATTCCTTTGAAAATCTTTCCCATGGATTTTTGGCTCTTTATACAACAAGAACAGTAAAGAGAGACCACACAGGGAGAGCTGGTTTCCCAAATAACTCTGTTTCAAGAAGTACACATATATGCCAGGCCTAGCAACATACATGCTGCTGTACTGATTGATTTCCGTTTACTTCTAAAACATAGAAGTCCCAGGAGTGACAAGAAATAACGGTCACAAGCTGGCAGAGGCTAGATTTAGGCTAGATATCAGGAGGTGCTACTTCACTGTCAGGGTGGCTAGGATCTGGAACCAACTTCTAAGAGAAGTAGTGATGGCTTCTACCCTGGGTGTCTTTAAGAGGAGGCTGGATGAACATCTTGCTGGGGTCATTTGACCCCAGTACTCTTTCCTGCCATGGCAGGGGGTCGGACTTGATGATCTACTCAGGTCCCTTCCGACCTTACAAACTATGAATCTATAGATCATTACATTGTATACTGTATAAAGGTGTATTCCTCATTTTTATATATTACTTTACTGCCGTTGCACAAACACACACACACACACACACACGTATAAGTTCACAAAAGATGGGATAAGCCAGACACCGGATGCATTAATTAAGCATTCCACAACTATGTAAAACAGAGAGAAAGATACAGGTCCTGCTTCAGGCAGCTTACATACTGAATATGGAAATAAATAGTGTCGCAGAGCACTTAGGTGCCCTGCTCCTGAAGAGGGGAAAACTGCTAGGGAAA
>NW_005842382.1:926030-927103 GCF_000455745.1 Alligator sinensis | reverse complement strand
GTCAATAAGGAGCCCAGCTGTTGGTTGCCAGGGCAACTGGAGGGAGCAAGAGATCGCACCTGCCAGTGGTCAGCTGATTGAAAGGGGCAGGGCCTAGCTCCCTTATAAACCATAGGAGCTGAGACCAGAGGGAGTTCCCTGCCAGCAGCCAGAGAGGAAGGAGCTCTTTCATGGAAGGGATGGAGTATTTCCCCATGACAACTAGTCGTTTTGTTTTTTTACGGCTTCATTAGGTTTTTTTTTTTTAAATTATGATTTCATTATCCAGTGAGTAGAACCAGCACAGCTTTGCATGCATGCTATATAGGCCTCCCTGAGTGTCACTGATCTCCTTCCCCTGCCCAATCTGCTGCTTTGCTTTCAGCTACTTGCTCTGTGCTCCTTGTCTGATCTGCTGCTCTTTCTGCTTCCTGTCCCCTCCCTGGTCAGCTGTGTGCCACACAAAGAGGCTATC
This sequence comes from Alligator sinensis, assembly GCF_000455745.1. Classification (NCBI taxonomy): domain Eukaryota; kingdom Metazoa; phylum Chordata; order Crocodylia; family Alligatoridae; genus Alligator; species Alligator sinensis. The sequence goes on along the minus strand of NW_005842382.1, from coordinate 926,649 downwards.
CATGTCACTTGTGGCACCTGTCCTGCAGGTTGGCCATTCCCACTATATAGTATCAAAGTATTACTTAGTATCTTAAACCAGAGTAGGAATCTCATCTGTGATACCAATTGTTTTGCCTTTTCATACATCCAGGTACACAAGTCATACTCTAAAATGAATTGTATGTAGCAGGGTGATAACTCCATGTTTTCTTAGACCTTCTTCTAGCTTAAAGGCAGTGCAGGTTCTTTGAGCTTTTCCACAGCTTTTCCACATCACAGCTTCCACTGCTAGCAGCTGGCCCAGAGAGCCTCTATGAAAAGGCACTGTACCATGCAGATAGGGTTTAGAGTACCTCCAAGGCATAACAGGCAACTCTGTGCTGGGCAGCAGTGGCACATGGGAAGTGCTGGTTGTCAACTGTGGCTATTTTTGCATCTCCTTCCCACAAAAGTGGCAGCAGCCTCAGTGGCCCACCATTAGTTATTCTGCTAAACTTTTCTCTTTTGGGGTTTGTTTGGTTTTTTTGGTTTTTTTTTTTTAGTTTAGCTTGTGGAAGATTGGAAGTGAGTGCTTTAGGATGTCTCTTTTTTTTTTTTACTCCTGCAGATGTCACCTGAAGTCCACTAATGTTTCCCTA
>NW_005842382.1:870685-925999 GCF_000455745.1 Alligator sinensis | reverse complement strand
ACAGCAACTAGAACAAAAAAGACAATTAACTATTGGTAGCCATCTGTGCCCACCTCTGTTGGATCAGGTGCTCTCATGCGGCCTTAGCCTGGACAACTGATTGCGCCTGTCTTGCGCTTGCGGGGGGACCCCAAAGACTACCCCAGCTGATGTCAGGGGAGCCCCTTGACTCGCCTGCCACGACTTTGAATGTTACCTCAGTGGAGGGGTTCCCCTTCGAGGCACCCTCCAGGGTTGTCACGCCTCCCGGCGGGCACTCACGGGGCTCTGACCTCCCCTACACCCTGGCCACTCGCCACCTTGGGTCACCGGTCTTCGTGCCCCCTAGGCATTTGCTGCTCAGCCTGACCTCTTCCTGCGGCCTGCCAGCTACGTGCCAGTATCTTCGTGCCTTGATGTGCGGACATCGAAGTCCTCGGACCGTGTCCCACCAATCCGAAATCCTGATGCCCTAACTCATCCACCCTGTGACTTAACATGCAATTCCCCACCACCATGATGGCTGAAGTACTAAGGCTACAGGGCCAGGAGGCCACCAAGGATGCCCCTGGCCTATGGGCCCCGTGGATCCCCCTGTGCCAAACTATTCAACCCTAGCGGTTTGCCCTACTCGGGCATCGAGTCCCAGTCGTTATCCTAGGGTTGTAGTGGGCCCCGTCCATCACTGGTTTCGTCCCTCCTTGGGTCTTCAGCCACCCTTCGGCGACGCCTGATGGGACCCCACTGGCCACGCCCCCTGTTACCTCTGCTCCGAGGCTTTCCTGCAGGCTCACTCCTCGGTCTCAGCATCGGCTTGCCCCAACGCTGGTTTCTCTGTGACTGTATCCAGTTCCTCCGCCGGTGCTGCTGCCGGTTCTGCTGCAGGTGCAGCTGCTGGAACCTCTGCCGGTGTCGCTCCCAGCTTTGCTGCTGCCTCTGCGGACGACATCCCTGCCACCTCCGTTGGCTCCGCTGCCAGCCTCGCCACCAGCCTCTCCGCTGACATCGCTGCCGGCTTTCCTGCCGGCTTCTCCGCCGGCATTACTGCCGACTTCCCTGCCGGCTCTGTTGTCAGCATCGCTGCCGACTCCGTCGGAGCCTCTCCTGGCTCCACCCCCAACCTTCCACACTGCTTGATGTGGCAGCTGAGCCCCTCTGGGTGAGGGCTCTCTCCTCAAGCCTCCGTTCATCTGCCACCCTGCCGCATCCTCAGGGCAGCTTCTTATTTCTGCCAGGCAGCGTCTACCGCCCACGCTGCCCAGCCACAGCTGAATGTAAGCGCGGCTGATCCACTGTGATGGCAGTTTCACTGCGTGCGTCTCCTCCTGTTCTTCGGGCTCTGCAGAAGGTAAGTTAGGCTGTCCTTTGGCCTGCGGCCCTCCTGCAACCCCAGCTCCCTTGGGACACCATCCTTGTATTTAACCCTACTAAAACATGCTGATACCTGAAACAAAGCCAAATTCAAATATTCTCCTCTTCTATTCAGAGGCCTAAATGATAAACCACTTATTACAGCCTTGTCTGTATGAGCCTCAACTACTAGTGTATTTTTTGGGTGCATTTCAAACATAGGCAGTTTCACAAGATTACACCTGTCTGTCAGTCAGCAAAGAAAAAAACTTCCTGGCTCTGCTTACATTTGGCAATCACTCCAAACCTCCTTGGTTTGTCAAATTCTTAGGGCTCTTAAACAATTTTATGGGAAGTGTGAATAATCACGAGGGCCTCTGGATATAAAATATGATGCAAAATAGCAGGTCTGAGCACACCATCTGCAGCAATGGCACTCAAATGTTGAATATCCAAGTTTCATTGAGGAATAATCAATAAGCTTTTGTTAGGCTATAGCTGGGAGTTCAGAGGAGAAAGCTGTCTGTCAGGCAATCTGTGACAGTGTCAAATGACTGCAGAAATAAGTGCAGCCCAGGGGGGATCTTTGAAGCTAAAACTTAGCAACAGGCCACTTCCAGTGTCCATGTGCTGTGTTTTGTGTAATAACTAGGGACCTACTCAAATCGCAATTCTGCTGCGAGAAACCATGATTTAAAGCTGTTTCTGCAAAAAACAGTGTTCCCCACAATTTTTGGCATAATCTCTGGAAAAAAACACCTTACTGAAAATAAAATGCTATCTTTCCAGTGGGCACCAGCAGTTTTCACAGCCACCGGCACACAGAGAAGAAGCCTAGATAGCAGCCACCCTGTCCTCCTTCTGCTGCTGCTGATTGGCCAAGAGGGCTGCCTGTCATGCAGTCTTGCCCCTTTCCAATTAGTGGTGAGGGAAAGAACTGCATGAATGGCAGCCCTCTCTGCCAATCAGCAGCAGGGGGCGGGGCTGCTTCCTGGGCCCCTCAGCCAATCAGCAGCATGGGGGGCGGGTCTCACCATGAAAACAGCTGCAGGTGCCTCCCTCGGCTCACAAAGTTCTCCAACTGCCTCTTGGATTTCAGTAGGTTTCTAGTAATAACAGGATAGGGCTCCTGTTTCTACAATAGAAACAGGAATAGGTTTTAGTGCGAGAACTATTTGAAGAGATGCTACAAATATAGCTAGATTCCAAACATGTTCACAAGACTGGCTTCCTGGTGCCTTTGTCAATCCCTTCCCTTTTGCAACTTTTATGCACCTCCCTCCAAATTCTATGCATGTCACAACATCTTTTAACAATTTTTGTTGAATTTTATGCCAGTGTTTTCTGACTTGCCATGGCCATAGTTCAAAGCCAATTCTAGGGACATGAATTTTACTGCCAACACTTTGCTATTGCCATCTGTTTGAAAGACACCACAGATTTTTTTAAAAGAAACTGGGCTCCATTCATTGACAAGTTTCCAGCAAACACCATATTAGCTACCATGGATGTCAGGTCTCCATACACTTGTATACCCCATGAGGACAGATTACATAAAGAACTTTATCCCTGATGAGCAAACTACTTCTGTTTCCATTGAAGTCTCCCCCTTTGTCCTCATGCACAACTATTTCAGGTTTGGGGAATCCATATATCTACAAATGAATGGTACTGCCATGAGTATATGTGTGGCCACCAGCATATTTATGACAGACCTTGAGGTCTGTTTCCTTCACAGCTGCCCTCGAATTCCCCTGGTATGCCTCAGGTTCATTGATGATATCTTCAGAATATGGACACATGGAAAGGAATCTCTAGAGAAATTTCATCAGGACTTTAACAACTTCCACCCCTCCATCATAATAACTCTAGAATACTCTACCAAACACATACATTTCCTAGATACTACAGTGAAGATTTGCAGTGGCAACATTGCCACCAAACTGGCAACCATCTGACTGATGCACCTACCTTTATACTTCCAGCTTTCACTCTAAGCACCACTAGATTCATCATTACCTCCAAGCTCTACATCACAACTGTATCTGCTCTGATCCCACCGACTTGGATGAATGCCTTAAGGATTTGGAGCAAGGATTTCTATGATTAAAATACAGTCACAAAACTTTAGCTAGTCAAATCAACAAAGCCAGATTCAGACCTTGCCCTGACATGCTGCAATATCAATCTCAGAAAAAGATGCCATAATTCTTTGGTTTTCACCTGCAGCTTGAATACCTTAGATACATCATTGATGACCTCCGATGCCTCCTAGAAAAGGATGACCATCTCCAGCTATTCAAGAGGGACAAACCTGTTCTAGCTTAGAGACACTTTTCCAACCTCAAACAACATCTCCCAAGCAACAAACTAATTAACACCCGTCCTCGCCAATGCACCAAGCTTTGCAATGGACCCAAAGGACTGTTGGGCGCCACATCAATGCAGGCCACAAGATCACTGGACTGAATAACAAGGAGCACAACATCTGAGGTTCATTCACTTGCAACTCTACCGACATCATATGTGCCATCAACTGCTTAACTGCGCATCTCCATTGGACAAACAGGGAGATCTCTTTGTGTAAGAATGAATGAACACCAATCTTGACATCAGAAGCAGAATGACACAAAGGTTTGTGTCAGGATTGCTGTTCTTAGGCAATAATTTTTTTTTAAGTCTGAATGGGAAATTGAGGAACAAGAAATCATCCACAAACTGGATTGTGCTAAGTGTGGTTTAAACATGGTTTACAGATTCTTATCCCATTACCTGGATTAGTTTGTGACCTCTTTGTTCCTTTGGGTTCTTTGTTTCTATGCCTCTCACAGCACTGTTCCTCTCCCCTCTGTACTTTTTCTCCTTCCTCTTTTCCCACTTTTTATATTTAAATTTGCTTAAGTGAAGTAAAGAGTTCGTAAAATCTTGGGCTCTATATAAGTCTTACTTAGTTAGTCTTTAATAAATCTTAATAATATATATTTATATTTAAGGTACATATACTTTGCCTTCTGCCTGACTTCAGATTAGCACAACTACCTCTCTCAGCCCTTTACTACCTCATACTACATCAGTTCTGCTAATTTTTTAACTGATCTGTTATTGTAGTGTTATTCCTAGTTGTGGATTTCTCTCTGACTTGTTGCTTTCATGCTGTTGAGAGATGTCCTGTTTGTCCTCTTTGTTCTCCAAATACCTTAGTTTTGGGGTTTTTTTTTGACAGGCTAGACAATGGCTCAAGCTCTTTCTAAATCCTCCCAGTTATAGCACTGTCCTCATTTGTCTGACTGTGCAAACTGTCTGTTACTCCTCAACAGTTGTCCTTATTTTCCACTCCAGCACAGTTCTGAGTCTTTAGCTACCTCATATGACCTGTATTTCACTGCAGCTAGGACTGCAACTTTTTCCCCATTACTGCATGTGCGCTATTTGATGGCTTGACCCACATCTACTCACATGTGCACAATGGCCTTTATTTCCAGGATCCTAAGTTGTAGTAGGCTGCTTGCTTTGCCTGGTGTTCTCTTTACTGTACGCTTCTTTATACTGTCCATTGTTCTTCCACTGTGTGATGCAAAGTCTCATGGGAAACAGAGTCTTTTGGCCCATTATAGTCTGTGCTGGAGAATATAATATTAACAGGCCATTGTATTTGACTATTATGTTCTGTTCTTAAGTTAATATATTTTGATGGCCAATATTGCCAAGCTAGGGTTCTTCCTTTCCCATATTGCCTTTTCTGTTAGTCTTTTTTGGATGTTTTAACTGCTGATACTGCCTTCTCCTTGTTGTATGAATACCCAGTAGAAGATGCCTTGTCCTCAGAATCCCTTCAGTGACAGATTGTTTGAATTCTCCTTCAATAAACGGTGGCCCACTGTCAGAGCGCAGTGTCAGGTGTAGCACACAATGCAGGGTGCTCCTGATAACAGTTCTTGCCTGAGTATTCCCCAGATAGTTCACCTCTCAAAACCTGAAAAAAGCAATCTAGTATAACCCTCTAGTTTCTGTCATTAAACTGAACCAGTCTGTACTTCCTTTCCCCAGAGTCAGGTTTGGATTTCAGAAAAATGTGAAATCTTCTACCGTTGATCAATATACTCTTTGCATACTTTGCACCATTCCATGTATGCTCTCAATTGAGTATTTATGTCTAGCCATGGATACACTCCCCAGCTTATCTCAGGCTTGCCCCTTTACAGAAATGTGAAGCCTGTATTGGTCTCATGATGTCAACCCTCAGATGTGCTGGGACTACTGCTTGTTCTTTAAACAAAAACCTGTCTTGCATATATAACTCCTCCTCCACCTAGTAGAAGAAGATTATCTGCTTTAGGACTTGACACTTTTGATATTATCAACTCTAAAAAATAAACTACTTAACTGTTAATAGCATCCCCTCCTAATCAGTATTTTATGGGTGGGCAGTCTAACGTCTTTTATTGGAGTTGTGAACATACTGTAGCACATGAGAGAATCTATGTCCTGTTCCATGGAATAATTTGTACAGTATCCCCAAAGTTATGCCCTGATTAGTGCATCTGATGAAGTGAGCTCTTTTTCACAAAAGCTTATGCATCTCTGATTCAGTTAATCTATAAGGTGCATCTCTACTCTGCCTTCCTGGGCAGTACCTTATCCTTACCTCATAGTTCTGTGGTCTTGATAACATGAATTGTAAAGCACTCAAAAGAGGCTTCTTTATAATGTTTGCTAATAGTTTAATGATATACTCACCTTGTACCAAAGGATGAATCTATAGCATTATTCCACTCCAAGAGGCAATAGCTTCTTTTCTTTCTGACCATATTCCCTCACTTTGCCTGTTACGGTTCTAAAAGCAAGTGCTATGGCTTTGCATCCAGGCTGTTCATAGGTCTTCTACTGAAGTATTGCACTGCTGCACTGTAGAGGGTTATTGGTCTCTGAACTGGGTCCTTGCTTAAACACGACCCGTAATGTTCTGTTAAGTGAGCACAGAATCTGGAAAGATAGTTGGCCTTCCTTGTAAGTCACTGAACTCCCTTCACGTTCTTTGGTTTAGGCATTTTGCTTGATGGATTTCAGCTTCTTAGGGTCTAGATCAGGGAAAGCAATTATGTAGACCCAAAAGGCACATAGGCAGCTCTGGGGAGCTACTACAGGCTGGTCAGCACTCCCTACCTCCCGCACAACAGCCCAGACCCCCCCATGCCCCACAGCTCCTCCCTGCCACCACCAAGAGTGCACAGCCCCAGCCACAATCCCAGATTGCCCCACACCTGCTCTGAACTTGTCCTAGCTGGAGAAGACCAGCCAGAACATGTGTGCACAGCCCCAACCCTGACTCACCCTGCGCCTGCTCTAGATCACCTGCCCATGCCAAGCAGTGGCAACGACCAGGCAGAAGCTGCTGCTCAGCACTGGGGAAACGCAGCACCCCCAGGCCCTTCTTGCTGCAGCTGCCCAGAGCCCATGCCTAAGCTGCCTGTGGCTTCTCTCCACCGCCATCACTACTGCCTCCAGGCTGCTCAGTGGGGCAGCAGTGGCAATGCAGAGGAGCCACAGAACAGCCCAGGCACAGGCTCCAGGGGGCTGCAGCAAGAAGGGCCCAGCAGCAGTGAAGGGGAGGGGCCCCATTTCCCCCATGCTGAGTAGCATCTTCTGCCCAGCTCCCACCGTTGCTGCCACTGCTTAGCATGCGCAGGTGAGTCCAGCGCAGGTGTTGGGCAGGCTGGGGCCAGGGCAGTATGTGCAGCTTTCAGGTGGTCTGCAGCTGCTGTTCCAGCTAGGGTGAGTCCAGAGTGCGCATAGGGCAGGCTGGGGTTGGGGCTGTGCACGTGGATCCCCACCAGTACCATGGGGCTGGTAGAAAGGCCGGCCAGCTGTGGAGCCACCCCAGCCCCACTGCATTCCCAGGGGGTGATGGGATGCACCATAGGCCGGACTGTGCCTGGGCCAGGTGGGACTGAGGGACCCACTGCAGGCTGGAAAAAGTCCCCCCATGGGCTGAATCCAGCCCACAGGCCATATTTTTGCCCACTCCTGGTTTAGATGGAGTCTATAAGAAATCAATAGATGTTTGGTCTGGGGGACCTCAGTCCTCCTCAGCCGTAGCTTGCGTGCATTCAGATTAATATTTTAACCTTAGCACCTGTTTATGAGTTGCCACAGCTTGTTGTTATTGTCCTGGATTGCTGCTTCCTTTGCTTCTGCTTCTCCTACAAAATAATGCCTAGGAGTCCCTTTAGCACCTGGTTTTATTTAAACTGGAAATCTCCAGAGCCAGGCTGATTCCCCTAGGTTTTTGTACTCTGCAATACCTGCCAGAAGGCACATCTTAGGTTGTTAGGTGGCTGAATGCTTCATTTAGGTCACTATGAAAGAACCCACTGTCAACTTCACAAACAATGGATTCCTTTAGCCTGGATAAGTCAGGGAATGTATCTGGTGCACACTGTGGAAAGTACACACCACACATCCCACAAATACCTATGTTTAATTATGGAATCATTGGTGCCTCCAATGGTACATGGGAATTTCAGAGTTCTCTTTGTGATATAATTATCTCTTTCCTCTTTTGCTTTTTGGTTGCAAATAAATAAAAAATGCTATGGACCCGATTTAAAATTCCACTGCATTCAATGGAAAGACTCCTATTTACTGTAGTGGGTTTTGGATCAGGCCCTCTGCTTCTGCTGTTTCACTCTGCCTGTTGTCAGAGTACAAAGACACCTTTATTAGATCAGGACTTGTGGTAGAGGTGATATCTTTTATTAGACCAACTAGATTTTTGCAAGAAAAAATTCTTTAATTGCAAGCTTTCAGGCACATAATCATTTATTAGGTCATACACAGATCTAGTAATCATACACTGTTTCAAGTATTGTTTCTGGTAACAGTATCTCATTCATATCTCACTTCTCTCCTCCTTCCTGCCCTTCCCCAATGAGGTCATATACATTTTCTTATCTTCATAATCTATGGTCAACTCTGTGTACAGGCTCAAATCTTGATTCCTTTAAGGTCATGCCTGTGCAAGGCTTTTGTCTGGAAATTCAGCATTGCCACTAGTATGAGGTCCTCCAGGCTGCTTGTTGGCTTTGTTTCTAGGAGCTGCTTTTTGGCCTGTTAATCTTGCATTCTTCCTCACAGTGAGTCTCATTAGACTGACTGATACCACCATGTTTCTTGTACCATGTTCTGAGTAACAACATCAGGGGACTCTGCATTTCTAAAAGCAAACTGCCTGCAGCAGTGTCCAGCACTCTGCCCGTGTGAACTCAGGTTGATTTCTTAGTGCTTCTTCCCATCTGCTGCCATCTTCCTCTCTGCAAGTTCTATGGAGGCTCCCTCTGGAAAATGGATTGAACAAGAATGTAACAATTCATTTTTGCATCAAGCACAATGTTTTTGGAAAACTTCCTGAAAATCTGAATCTGCACTTGCAATCTCTAAAGTGCCAAATAATTCAACTTGCTCTTGATAATTGTTTATGCAGTAGAAGAGTCTAGTAAAGCAGCCTTGGATTCTGAAACTGAAGGAATCTTCATGGAAAGTAACTGTGCTCGGCACAGGAGCTTTCAAACTAGGGCTGCTAATTAGCATGTTAATTGCACATGTTAACGGTGATTAATTGTTTTTTGCGGGTTTTTTTAAATGCATTAATGATGCACGTGGTTTTGGAGCCCATGTCGAGGCTCTGTTCTGCCACCGTCACTGCCACTGCTGGGCTGCCCAGAAAGGCAGTGGTAGCACTGCAGAGGAGCTACAGGGAAGCCTAGGTGCAGACACAGACATACACAAGCAGCAGCAGCATGCATACGGCCAGGAAAACAGCTCAGCAATGTGTAGAGCAGCACCCTTCAGGTAAGTCTGTGGAGGGGAAGGGGCAAGTGGGGGGGATGAGATTGAGGCCCCTACATGAGGCAGGGTGTGAGAAAGGGGCAGCCTGTGGGACAGAGCTGTGGGTGGCATGTCCAGGGATGCAGGGGAGTGGGGGTCCCAGCTTCCCACTGCTACACGCACCCAGGGGAGGCATGGGGCACATGTGCCCCCTGGATTTGTGCACAGGGAAGAGGCACTCTGCCACCTTTGCCCTGGGAGCTGTGCGATGCCATGTTTTGTCTCCCACCACCAGGCAGGCAGGAGATGTTTGGCACAGCCAGTGTGTGGCTCCTAGGGCAAAGGCAGCAGGGTACAGTGCCCCAGCCTGAAGTAGGCAGCCTGCCTCTGCCCCATGCACAAATCTGGAGGCATGTGCCCCTCGTGCCTCCCCTGGGGATGCAGGCAGTGGCAGGGAGATGCACCCCTGTGCCCCTGGACAAGTCACCCATGGCTCCATCTCATGACCCACCTTGGCACTGGAGCCCTATTTACTCCAGACCCTGTCCCACTCCCCACCTCATCATGGGGGCCTTGATCTACTCCCCCCCGCCCCTTTCCCTCCACAGACTTAACTGCTGGGCACTGCTCTGCACACTGCCTGGCTGCATTCCTATAGGGTTACCATATTTCCAGTTTCAAAAAAAGAGGACCTGCGTGTGTGTGTGGGGGGGGTAGTGATATGCCCATGCCCCTCCCAATTCACAACTCCACCAGCCCTGCTGCTGCCCCACACTCCTGACCCACAGTACCCTGCATCCTGCCAGGGTGTGTGGGGAGCCCCACTCCCCAGGCACCAATCCCCCCCCAACTATATAATGCACCTGTATAATTGAGTTTTTAGCTACGCGATTAAAATTGTGATTACATTGCAACTAATTTTTTTAATCCCACAACTAATTGCATTCATTTTTTAAAATTGTTTGACAGCCCCATTGCAAACTGTAAACACTGTATGAACACTGAACTTCAAGCAGTCATAGGAAAGGGCTTGAATTCAGCCAGAGGGGATGGATGTACCAAATGATATGAATGCCCTCTAGAGGTATAACAAGGAAATAATAACATTGTAGAGTTTTATGTCAGTGTCTTTCAGTCAGTTTATTTATCAAGGACATGCAGATCACTGATGACAATGTGAATTATAAGTAGTTTGTCTTGTATATATAGAACTGTGTTGGCTAATAAATCTTTTGCCATCCTCTGAATCTGAAAAAAAAAAATGGTGCTCCCTTTGAAGTTGCCCCCCAAAAACTCATTTATTTTTGAACAAATAACTCTTGTAAGCTTAGTGCAGGACACCTAGCCTAGGAGAGAGAAAACTGAAGAGTTTGATAGGTGTCATTATCCCCAGGATTACAGACGAAATAAAGAGTCTGGGACAGAGTGAAAAACCTTTTGCAAAGGTACTATGCTGATGTCTCTCTTTGTTGTATGATACCTGATGAAAGAAGGCCAATTTTGTCCATGTTTCTGTGCAACATCCCTTCCCACACATATACCACCAATTGTCCTCTGCAGAAACATTAACAGAAGGTTTTCTGGGTGATATGAAAGAGTAGGTCTGAGATAATACTGTTGTTATAGTAGATTATAGACAGACTGGTATTTGCTTTACATGCTGTTAGAGTTCATTTTGAATACCTTTTCCTGTTTATAAATTAAGTGGCCTTTCTTCTTTCCAAAGGCATGCTAAATTGCATACATAGCTGCACTTCCAAGTCCTAAGCCCCTCATTTCTGTGCCTATTTAGTGTATATTTTTTTTCTAAATTGTAAAGCTCAGAACTCCTTAAATTCTGCCCTAGTATTTTCCATTTACAGTTAAAAGTATACTAAGGTAAGAGGGGAGGGAATTGGCCTAACAAGACTGCCCCAGTACGCATTACCTTAACTATGTAGAAAGATAAGAAAGAGGAAAGTATGTCCCGATCATTCCATCCCACATTCCTTCTCTCTTTTCCATTTGTCCACCTACTTTGTAAAATAAGGAATCTACATTTGACAGCTAGCATGTCCAGTTGTCTGAATCCCCTTGTCCTGAATCAAGGGTAAGGGATTCATATTTTAAACCTTCTTTCTTTCATGTGACCCTCATCACAAATGCATGTGAATGTGACACATTAATTTAGCCCATTACTTCATAAATTCAGTATCAAGCTGTTAGAGAAATTAAGGGTACAGCCCTCAAGGCCTAATAATAATACATCAGTCTGTTAAGATGCTGAATAGTTAAAATATTTCCATTAATTTATGAATGGTTTCAAGTTAAATTTCATTCATCTGACAGGCCATATAATGTTAAGCACATTCCCTTCTGTATAACCTACAATACTTAACATTCCCTTGTCACAATGAGATCTATACATCATTCCTGTACTTAAACATGTACTTATACTTGTATGAGTAGTTAAAGGACTACTCGTGTTTAAATCAGTAATTTTGGAAAGTTTTGAGGATGTTTAGGCTTCATTTACAGGACACATGAGCAAAGTTTTCCCAGAGCAGAATTATTTGGGAAGTTTTCTATAGAAATTTATTCATGGCTTCTCTCATTTTTCAAGAATGTGGAGAGCCAGATCCTGTTCTACTACTTTGGCACCCAAAGGTTTAAGTAAACATAACAATTTTATCACTATCAAATGGTAGCAATACTAGCTGTTGCAGTGGAGCTGCATGATTCATTTGTGATTCAAGTGTAGCTAAAGTACTGTAACTTTACACACATTTCATTCAGGGTTCAAGTTACAGTGATTTAACTAAGGGCCTTGTTAAGGTCTCGTTACACATTGCACTTTGAGCTGCTCAGATGTTGATCAGTGTTAGTGCTAGCTTGAGTTTGTGGGTATAGGTTGTAGCCATGTTGGTTTAAGGACACAAGCAGACAAGGTTATTTGGGTAAAACTGATCTCTTTTATTAGACCAACTCAAATAGAAGAATTTTTCCAACTATTTGAGTTGGTCTAATAAAAAGATATCAGATTTACCCAAATAACCTTGTCAGCTTGAGTTTGAAGCGGTCACATGTTAAGGCTAAAAACATTCTCTGATCATCCAATTTACACAGCTGAGGCTTGTCACTAGAGGGCTTGAGAACAGGGGCATGAAAAGGAGCTACAGCTATGAGTTGCCACTACAGGGCTGGTGAGCCAGGACAGGCTTCTACCCCTGCTGTAGGTGTTAATGTGTGGACCATACAGGGGTTGAGACTCCAGTAGCCACCTAAAAATAATGTGTAACAAGCTGCTTACATGGTCATTTTGGGCAGCTCCTGGAGCTCTTAACCCTTGGATTGCCCACACTAACACCTGAAACTGATTTTAAGCACTCATTATGAGGTTCAAAGTTGTGCCAGTCGAGGGAAGGATTCTCTCTTATCTGTGCTGCCCAGTTGATGTTACACTAAGTTGCAGCAGAGCAGGGGGGGCATGCAGTAGAGCCCACCTGGGCGATGCAGGGGCAATCCACCCCTGCCCCAATCTGCCCTGGGTGCTCTGCATGGGGCCTGAGTCCTGCCTGCTTCCTCCCAGGGCTGCCTGCCCTCTGCCATGCCCACACCCATGTCTAGTGCACACAGCTGCCCAATGGGGTTGCTTCTGGTGTGACTACAGCCACCTGGGTACTGCTCAGCTCCCCCCAGCTCCAGTGGCTCCTGCTCCCCTTCTGACCCTACTGTGATGCTCTGAGCAGCATGGGGAAGCAGTGGTGGGTACCCCATGTCCAGTCAGGTGGGTAGGAAAGCTGCAGCCAGGCATCTCCTGCCTTAGCTTGCAGGACTCCAGCTCCAAGTCACCTTCCACCCATTTGGTCACCTGCAGGTGGCTGTTCATCATGATGGGTGGGTGGAGCTCTGTGCTGGGACCTAGCTCAGTTTCCCCACTAGCTGGCTAGGCATATGGTACCTGGCATGCAGACCAACAGCCACTGCCACCACATCTCCATGCTACTTGTTGCCCAGAGCAGTGCAGTAGCAGCAGAAAGAGAAGGAGGATCTGCTGGAGGTGAGTAGAGATGTTTGTAGTGCAGTATTGATGAGAGTCTGTGAAAGATGCTGTTATGGCCTGCAGTGGTCTCCCTCTCGATGCAAGACAACAAATTAGTGCTCACCTGTATTTTTGGTTAAAGAAAGATTGTCATAAGAAGAACCATCATTTTATCAACTTATTTTTCCTCTTTGTATGCCAACTGATACAATAGATTAACATGTCTTTTCAACTTATTTCCCCCTCTTCAGTTCCACTTCAGTCAACATAGAAAGCAGCACCAAAAATCTTTTCTATTTCTTGTCAACCTACTTTCTGCTCTTGTTTAATGGCTGCACTTTTGGGGATACAAACTCTGGGCCAAATGCTAATCCTTTTTTTTTTTTGCACTTGGGTCATTGGGGTGGGGGCATATGGATGGGAATGCAGCATGGAATGGATATAATCAGTTGGTGATTTGGATCTGGCTTGTGAGCTATTTTGCCCACCTCTGGGTTAAACTGACTGCTCAGTTGCTGCAGCTGCTGATACTACTACAGCTGCTGCTCTGTGGGCCAGAACAGCAGCAGCCATGAAACAGCAATGGCTGGACAAGCAAGTTAACCCTTCTCTGCCTGCTCCCCCCAGAGAAACAGTGCAGGCAGCCATAAGTAATGCCCATGGGTCAGGGGAGGCAAAGCCTGGAATGGGAGGGGAGGAGTCTTACATTTCAGTCCTCTAGACCCCAGCTGGCCTGAATGTGCAACTGCTCCAAACTGGAGCTAGCACTAACACCGATTTGTGTAGTTCACACTGTGATGTGTAACAAGACCCCAACTGTGTCACTACAGGATCATGCAGATACAACAATTCTAACTTAATGACCGATGCATGTTCCTGCCTGGGGGGCGTGGTGATCCCTGCTGCCCCGCACTGCATGGGAGGCGGAAGGTTCTGCAGGAGCCCCAGAAGCCCTGAGGCTGCTGCAGCAGCTGGCAAGTGTTTTGTTTTGTTTTTTTCCTTAAACGGCCAGAGCTGGGGCAGGCGGGGCAGCCATGGGGAGCTGGGAGATTAGGGGGGGGTATCAGGGGGCTCATGGCAGAGCCCACCCATGCAGCGTGGGGCAGCAAAGATTGCCCCCTTGCCCAGCAGCAGCCAGTAAGTAGGGGCTTTTTTTAGAGCACGGGGAGCTAGGGCAACGGGCAGGGGTCCCCCCATGGTCCTCTCCCCCCTCCTCCAACTTCCCCTTCCCCGCCCACTACTTACCAGCATGGAGCCCAGGTCCAGCTCCCTGCTGCTGCAGGTGGGGACTACCTGAATCTCCGAAGCTCTCTGAATTGATTCAGACCTTTTAACTAATCCTCCGATTTGATTCGGATTTGGAGATTTGGCCACCGAATCAAGTCAGCACCTGAAGCTTCGCATAGCCCTAGTTAACTGTTAACACAGAGAACAGTGACTATAAAGTTATTGTATGGATTAAAAAAGTTTAATTGAATCTCTCTGCACTAAGGCATGGCTGTTTAGCTACTACCTGTAATGGAAACTGAGGTGGACAGAAGACCAGAACACCTTTAAAAACCAAATATTTTAAATTAACTGAAACAGACATCTATTACAGTCTCTGTGGGCACTGCTACGATGCTCAACTAAGTACATAGATGGTATTTGCAGACAGCAAATTAAGTTTCATGTCTTAATTTAAAGCACGCTTCCTATACCATGTAAGTTTAGTTTGCCTAAAGAAATCATTTTCCAAGACAAAAGGTTTAAGTATGTGCAGAGAAATTCTCATTTGCCATTTTATTTTAGCACCAAAGTTCACCTCCTGGTCACTTAAGTGATTTTAAGGTAACCATTTCTTGATTTCAGCTACAAAATGCATTCATTACATACTATTGTTCTTCATGTACCACTTAATTCAATATATTTTCATATGTATATCCAGAAGAGGGATCAACTGAAAGACTGCCAGACACATTGAAGGCAGAGTTTTCATCCACTAACATGGTTGCACTAGCCCCAGTGGACCAGCAGGCCTCGGCAAGGTCTGTGAAACAATTGGAATCATCAACATACTAAAAGGTATTCTGTAACAGTGAGACAGTCAGTATTTTGTATTGGTTGTCACTCAAATAGGGCAATGAAAGATAACTCTCTTAGATGTATCCAATATGTTAACAGCAGATTAGTAAAACAATTTCAACTCTTGCCTTGCATCTTTGCATAGGATGGGCCATATCATCAATCCCTTTTTACAGGTTTAAAAGGGCAAACTTCCTAAATTAGGGCAAACTGCTTGTTGAAAATTCAGTATCTAAATGATACCAGAATTAGTGGAATAACTCTACCTGTAAGCCACCACCTCATCCAACCGTATATGGGGGTATTGCTACATGAATCAATATGTAGAAAATGTTTAGTTACATATGTGTATGTATATGACTGAATGGAGAAGTAGCAGTAATTTCTCTGAACGTGTCTGTTGACAGAGTGCACATGAAAAGATACAAAGTGTTGGCATTTGTTAAAGCAGAATACAGACAATGCTTTGCCTTCTATGACTCCATCTTAAAAAAAATAAAAATAAAATAAAAAAAATAACATGCCCTTTCTTCTGTAGTAGCTGTTTGCTTTCACAGTTCAGTTAGGTATATAAAACACACCAAATAGAGTCTTGCATCAATGGTGTATTTTGTTGAGGCTATAGTATGAATGATAGATGCATAAACAGAACCCAATCTTTTTTTTTTTTTTTAAATTTCACTCAGATTTTGCAAATCAATTTTATATGAATGTTTCATATCAGTATATACCATGTCACCAAGTAAACAACCAACCAACCCAACCCAACCCAACCCCTCCTAAACCTAGGCCTAGCAGTATCTATAGTACTGTCTCATTTTACTGCCATCAATTACTTCTCTTTTCTTTGGAGTATCCTTAAATCTGATGTATTGCTGAACAGGAAATGGTTTTCCCATTCTGTGAAACTTTTGTGATTTCAAAAATGTGTGTGTCATCACTGGTATAACACAGAAACCTTCAAAGCTTTTCATGGAAAAAAAGAAAAAAAAAAGAACTAAAGCAGGGGTGTCCAACCTTTTTGAATGTGGGGCTGGATCACGAACTTTTTATCACCCAGTGGGCCGGTGAGCCATATTCAGAGACCTCACAGGAAGTGGTAGCACATCAGGAAGTGATGTTGCATGACCTTTGACACCAGCGAAGTTGCAGGAGGTAACATTCAAATGGGTCTGGAAATGTGGTTTAAAATCCAAAATAAAAACAATATAAAAGCAAGAATGAAATAATACCAAACGCTTGACTAAAATAAACACTTTCACTTCTACTCACTTCTCAATGAATGGAAGAAGCATAATGCAAGTGTATCAACAAAAATAATTTAGACTATTTGGGTGACCATATATCCTGGATTGGCTGTCTCAGTGTCCCAGCCACTGGAGAAAATTTAAGCAAAAGTACCAGATTGGTGGGAATCTGGGAGAGTGTGAGTGTTTCCAAGCGCATGTGTGTTGCGGCAGATAGAGCCAAAGCAGCTATTGGGATGTGCTGTGAAGCATGGTACTTTTATCACTGGAGCAAGGGCTATGGGCTGGGGTGGGGACTGGGGTGCTGGCCAGGCTGGGGATGCTGCATGTGCTCCGTCTGCCCTGCTCTGACTCATGGCTCTGGCCCCATTCTGGCACCTGCTGCTGCATCCTGGCTGTGTGCTGCTGGGCTAAGTCTAAGTCAGCCACATTGCAGCCCCATGTGGAGAGCCCAGTCTGGCCTGGGCACATTCTGCCCTAAGCGGAGAGGGGAGTGTGAGGCTGGTGCTGGCTGCCCCTGCCCATCCAGGGACTCATGGCCAGGATGCAGCTGCAGGTGTCAGGATGGTGACAGGGCCAGAGGTGAGAGAGTCAGACAGAACCCATGCAGAGCCCGCAGGCTGGCCAGCACCCCAGTCTGCAGCCCTGGCTGTGGTGAGAAAGGCACTGTGCTCCTGACAGCTGTTCTGGCTCTGCTCGCTGCCACACACACACGTGTGTGTGTGCGTGTGTGTGTGCGCACACCCTCCCTTGTATTTCTCCATCCTGGATGTCCCGGTCTGATGGACAAATGCAGACTCTGGGCCGGGCTCCTCCTGCCTCCCGCCCAGCCCAGCTCTGGCAACTGCACACCCCCCAGCCCGGCCCCGAGGCGCCCCCGGCTCCGCACGGGGCCTTGTCCAGTGCCTCTGTCCGCCCCGGCCTGGCCCTGAGGCACGCCCCCCCAGCTCTGCGCGGGAACTTACCTTGTGCCTCCATTTATCACACATGCGGGCAGGGCGCAGGCCATGCTGCAGCTCTCCTGGCCACGTGCCGGGGGCAAGGGGCAGAGGCAAAGAAGAAGTTGCATGCCCTGTCCCCAGCTTGTCTAATCAGGCGCGGCTGGGGCAGCCCCACGCTGTGCAGCCCTCGGGGCAGCGGCGGCAGGACCCGGCTCACTGATGAACCCGGCCCCGCGGGGGTAAGCAGCTCCCCTCCCCTTGCTCCCGGCTGGGGCCCGTGGGCCAGCCCTGCCCACCTCCCCGGCCGTGCCAGGGAGCGGACGCTTTGGGCCAGATAAAATGGCTTGGCGGGCCACATGGCAGCCCACGGGCCATATGTTGGACAAGCCTGAACTAAAGCATCTTAACTGCAATATGAGAGATCCAATTTCAGGTCTCTGCTTTATTTGACTTTTTGGGAGAAGGGAGGGGGAAAGGCAATAATTAAAAAAAAAAAATTGAGAGGACTGAGGGAGAAATAGTGAATATAATTAGTTCCTGTGATGTGTACGTTCTCATGTACATGTGCAAATTACTACCTTCCCCAGTTGCTTCTGTTAATCTATCCATCTATGACATGGCAGACAAGTCAGGTTATAGACTGGCAATCAATTGCAGAGATGCAAACATCTGGGAAAATTTGCAGTACTAGAAAGTATGATGAGAAAATGAGCATGAACATCTTAGCCCCCTGGTCGGAAAGTTACAAAAGCCTTCAAAGGAGAGCTCTCCAGCCAGGGCTCTGTAGAAGGTTGCTCCTTGGTTTCCCACACTTGCCTTCAGGGGAGAGCAGTCAATAACAGTGTGCCCTCTCCCCTGCCAAGGAAAGGGGCAGGCTGCCAATGATTATCTGGCAGCAGGAGCAGAACTGCACTCCTTGACCTGCCATACCCAACACTAGTGTTGCTACCAGAGCTCCCTCTCTTGCCTGGGCTCCTACAGTGAGCAGGAATTTACTAACCCTAACCCCACCGTCATGTGCTTGCTCACTCCACCAGCTCTATTGAACTGCAGAACAGGCAGGCAGGGACCTAGGCTTAGGGTGAAGTAATTATTGCCACTGCTAGAGCAGCCCCAGACAGGGCTCAAGTGATAGCTTAAATCACTGTCACACCTTGAGCTATTCCTAGAGTCTCTGGGATGTTTCACTCAGCCACATTGGGTCCTGGAACTCTTCAAGGTGGGATGGCAGCAGAGCTGGGTGAGCTCTTAAGCAGCCACCACTCTTCTTTCCTCCCTCCCTCTCCCTTTTGGGGTGTTACACGGAGTGCTAGAAAACTTTGCTCTGGTAAAGCTGCTGTTTGAACTAGCCAATTGTTTGTGGCAGAACCCCTACCTTTTTCTCTGCCACAAACTGCTCCAGTGCCTGCACACTTATTTTGTGTGTGGGAAAGACTATATTTCCTGACACTAACATAACACCAGTCCATAGCCTTCAACAGCACAGGACAGTGTATCTGATCCGCAAAACATTTAGCTATTATTAGCACTAAAGGCAAGGGGGACCCACCTGTGACCTATTGACATATTTCTGAGAGTCACTCACCCATGACATAAGCAGAATTGTGAACAGCAGGGAAACAGTAAAATGAAGCACATTAATTATCATCACTATTCCATAGCATCTACCAGGAGACCTAATTATGGATCAGAACTAGGTGCTGGTTCAGCATTCCATTGTTGCTGTTGGTCCTTTGAATTCAAAGGTGACCATGACATCACTGGTTGGTTTGCGTGAGCATGCGAGTGGCTGATCAGGCCAATATATGTTTTGAACCATCTGTGGCACACTGAGCAAGAGAAGCCGCTTTGGGTTGCTTGATCAACAGCAGAAATGCTGCTGTTGTAAGACTTAGTGTTTGCACTTCTGTGCTGCCTCAACAGTTCTCTTCTACTCATGGACTGTAGCTTCAGTATGGATGAAGCTTTGCCAGGTGAAACAATCATGAGCAAGATCTTCCTAAGACTCTGGGTCAATGTTGAAAAGTTAAGGATGGACTTGAGGGAGTCCTTGAAATGTTTCTTCTGGCCTTCCTGAGAGCACTTTCCCTCCTTTAGCTCACTGTAGAAGATCTTTGGCAAATCGCTCATCTGATATCCTGGTGATGTAGCCTATCCGTCTCATTTGGATTTCATGAACAGAATGTAGGTGCTTGGAATGCCTCGCTGTGTAAGGACCTCAGTGTCTGGAGCCTTGTCTTGCCATCTGATCCTTGCCAGTTTCTTCAGACAGCCCATGTGAAAATGGTTCAGCTTCATAGCATGGTATCTGTACACCATTGAGGTTTTGCATGCGTGCATCAGGATTAGCAACACAATGGCTTTGTGGACCTTCAGTTTTGTTCATTGACTGATGCCTCTGCTCTCCCACGCATTTGTACATAGTATGCCAAAGGCCATGCTTGCTAGGGCTGGGCAAAATTTCGCCGGCTGTTTCGGTTTGCCTGTTTCAACTCATTTTGAGCTCAAAACAGGAAAATTGGATTGAAACTAAGGGTTTCAGGCTGGGAGCACAGCCCTGGCTCTCCCCGTCTCCTGCCACCAGGCCGTGGGAAGCTGATCACAGCGCAGGGGAAGGGAACTGAGCCCGGGCTCAGTTCCCCTCTCAAGTGCTGTGATCGGGCTGGGGAAAGGAATCAAGCCTGATTGCTGAGTTCCCCTCCCCAGCCCTATGATCGGGGTGGGGATGGGAAGTCATCTCAGCTGGGGAGGTGAACTGAGCAATCAGGCTCAGTTCCCTTCCCCCAGTCCCAGGCAGCAGCACCGGCTTCCCTCCCTCATCTGGCAAGGAGATCAGGGGTTCGCAGCCCCGATTTGCCTGCCAGATGAGAAAGGTGGTTTCAAGCTTCCCCATTATAGCTAATGGGCAAAACATTGAAAACAGCCTTAACTGTTTTGACAAAGCAAAACATAACAGCTGTTTCAAATAGAAATGAAATTCGAAACAAAACACTGTTCTGTCAAAACCTCAGAACTCATGTTGAAAGGGAACGGTGCCATTTTGCACAGTCCTAAGCTTGCTTTAGCAATTGTGGCATTGCTTGCATCAGTGTGAACTGTGCACGATAGTATACTGCAGAGATAGGTCAATTTGCCCACAGCCTGGAGGGTTTGGCCATTCACTGTGATGGCAGGCCCTATGCAAGGCTTTCCACGTGCAGGTTGGTGCGCCACTTCTGTTCTAGTGTTGACTGTGAGATCAAAGTTGTCACACACTGAAGAGAAGTGGTACATACTCCACTGCATGTCAGACTCAGATTTTGTATTCCGGGAACAGCCATCAGCAAACAGAAGAACACAGTCACTTTGTCTTCTCTTATAGTCTCCTCAAATTGAAGTTTGCCATCAGTCTGGTATCCGATGTGAATCCCCATGTCACAGTCACGAAAGGCATTTGTAAGCATGGCAGAGAACATCTTACTTGAGAGGGTTGGGGCCAACACATAGCCTTGCTTGGCCCCACTGGTTACTGGGAATGGTTCAGATGACTCACTGTCATCCACAGCATGAGCGAGCATGCTTCTGTGGAATTGCTGAGCCATTGTGATGAATTTCTCTAGGCAACCAAATCTTGCAAAGGCCTTCCCAACCAACTATGAAATGCTTGTGTCAAGAATTCTGTTCCTGGCATTTCTTCTAAAGTTGATGTGTTCTAGGTGCTGGTCAAACACAGAACAAAGATGAAGCCTTTCCCTAACTGCCCCATCCCACCACATTTCACCCTACCCCCAACAGCTTACATTTTAAAACACAGGATCACAGGAACAGAAGAAACCTCCTGGACTAGTGGGTCCAGACCCTTACAGTTTCAGGGAACCAATTTTACAAAAGGGTCCCCCCACTGGCACACCATGGTCACAAAGTAACCCATCAAAGCTTACAATGCCTTGCTACTACATTGGAAGGAAATCAAGCTAAAATATACTCAGACAAGAGACGAAAGATAGTGGAATACAACAATAGCCCTATTTGAATGACAACCAATACAAAATATGGATTTTCTGACAGTTACAGAATAACTTTTAGTATGTTGAAACCTAAATAAAGTTCCCTATTGTTTGGGTGATCATACGAGACAGGCAGTGTCCTAGATTTTGCATTTTCTCCCCCCCACATTCCCTCCTCCCCATACTGCAAACAGAGGCATCACTGGTATTACTATTCAGGCAGCTAAGGAGTCAATGGTCCATTAATTATCCATTGTTCTTTACTTCCCTGTGTTAAAGAAATCGCCCTTGTAATGGTCATTCCTCCGCTAATCAATCGAACATATTAGGGCAATTTTGCTGTCTTCTAGGGACTAGTTTCTCAACCCGTGGTACACATGCCCCTGGGGGTACACATGCCCCTATGCAAGACACAGGCAAGGGATACATGGGCACCCAAAACCCCTGTAGCAAGGGGGTGCCGCTGCTCCCCCTGCTGCCATCGGGTTCATATCCAGCTGCTTGCCTCCCCACCCAAGCTGGCCACAGGCTGCTGCATGAGGGGGAGAGTGGGAACACAGATACCCATGCAGTCCCAGCCGACCCAGCCACATGCTCTCTTTCTCCTGCCTGGGCTTGGGGGGGGGGGGGGTAGACCAAGACTGCCCCACTCCCTCCTGCACTGTGGGGATTGCCCCATGACCCAGCCCACCCAGGGTCCCATTCACTGCGTGTGGGAGGGAGCAGGCTGCTGCTGGAAGCTGGGGCTGGCGGTGGCACCGGGCTCTTCCTGGCACTCGGGGCAAGTTGCGGTGATGGGAGGGGGGCTTCTGCTACCCCAATATTCACCATAACCCTCCCCAACCTGCAACCCTCCCCAACCTGCCCCCACCCCCAGCGCAGCCGCTGAACACTGGGAAAAGCCTGGTGCTGCTGCTGGCCCCCACCTGTAGCTAGCCTGGACTCTGGCCAGCTACAGCAGGCTTGCTGCAAACAGTTGCACTGGGCTTCACAGACCTAGTATCTGCTCCATACCAGTGACTGCACATGTGTCTCAGAGCGG
Source organism: Alligator sinensis (assembly GCF_000455745.1). Taxonomy (NCBI): domain Eukaryota; kingdom Metazoa; phylum Chordata; order Crocodylia; family Alligatoridae; genus Alligator; species Alligator sinensis. Next base: position 903,545 of record NW_005842382.1, on the reverse strand, counting down.
AGAGCAAGGGAGGGTTGTACTGTCTCAGATGCTATCCCTGCTCTCTGCTCTGAGGCGCACATGCAGTCACTGCCATCATGGAACTAGTGCTGGGGCTGTGGAGCCCAGTGCAGCTGTTTGCAACCTGCCCGCTGCAGCTGCCCAGAGCCCAGGCTGGCTACAAATGGCTGCACCAGGCTCTGGAGCCCAGGATCAGCTCTGTGCCAGCAGTGACTGCACGTGCGCCTCAGAGCAGAGAGCAGGGATAGGGTCTGAGAGAGCGCAACCCTCCCACCCTGCCCCCCCGCTCTTAGGCACATGCGCAGTTGCTGGTATGCAGTGGATGCCGGGACTGCGGAGCCCGGTGAAGCTGTTTGGAGCCTGCCTGCTGCAGTTGCCCAGAGCCCAGGCTGGCTACAGGCAGGGGCCAGTAGTGGCACCAGGCTTTTCCAGGCTGCGCTGCCTCAGGGCCTGCCACACCATCTGCTCCGAGGCACATATGCACCTGCCAGTATGGAAATGATGCTGGAGCCTGGAGCAGCTCTTTTCAGTCTCTTGGCTGCAGCCAGCCCAGGTTCTGGGTAGCTGCCGGCCGCCCCCAAAACTCGGCTGGGGGGCAAAGGACATGAGCAGGGCTGGGCTGCTTGAAGCCTCCCAGCCGCCTGCTGGGAGCAGCCCAGACTCCATGGCTAGCAGCAGCTGCCTCCTTGTCCATCTCTTTCTCTCACCCTCTTTCCCCATCTCTCTTGCCCCTTCCTCCTCTCAAAACTATGGAAAAAATTTGGTTCAACCCTCCTAGTTTTGGCCAACATCACCTCTAGCCCAGGTACATACTTGAGTTGTACACCCCTGGTGTAAAAGGTAGCAATGCTACCCACACCAGATTGGACATCTATCACAGCCTTATATACACAGCCCTTCTTCCAACATATGGCACACAGAATCCCCTGGAAAAAAATCAAGTGTTGGGGTACTTATTAACATTTTTCATGCTAGGGGGTACTTGCTACTTAAAAGGTTGAGAAACACTGCTTTAGGGCCTCCTATTTTACAGTTTGTGCTCAGGATGATCATTTTAATTTTCACCAGCAGGTTGGGACTAGTTTCCAAAAATCCTCAACTGTCCTGGGCAACCTGGGATGTATGCTTACCCTATTTATGGAATTCCTTGCAAATAGAAGGGGCTTAGAAATCTTCAAAGTTAGCAAAGGAAGAATCCTTCCAAACACATGGGTATTGGCAATCAATCTAAAAAACCTTCCTGGTCTATAGAGACACACTCCATCTGTAGAGCTTCTGGAGGAACTGGGATTATAGTGGTAGGGTACATGTACTGCCTTGTTAGCACCTGGGAGGGAATCTGGAGGTAATATTTCATCACCAGCTATCAAAGCAGAAATCCAGCTACTTATTTCCAGTGGAGTGCAATTGCTCCCCACTGCTCCCACTGTCCAAACTCTGTGGCTTCCCTTCACCATAAAAAAGACCATTCAGTTGTGGTGGGGTTGTAAATACAACCCTAAATTGTTGGAGCCCTCCCTCCACTCTTGTGGATAGGAAAGGCTTTTTGTGTAGGTGCTCAAAGAATGCCCTTGGGGTAAATTCCTGAGCCTACAGAAGTCAAAGGCAAAATTTCCATGAAGGAACCAGGAATTAATTCCAGCTATGTATTATTAACATACCCAGATACAAAGACAATTTGTAGTACAAACTGAAAGAAGGGAGAACATCTTATCAAACATTTAATGCAGATGATGAGCAGATCCCAAATCCCAACTAAGAAAATAGTGATTCTTCTTGTTCCACTTTCCTGCTTTATTTCAATTAGGAAATTAAAGGAAACTCTTCAGAGCACGTGACAGGGGGTTGTCTCGTGACCAGTTCAATTGTTGGCCTTCCCACCAACTGTCTAGGGCAGCCCGCCAACCTGACTCACTTGCCATGCCTTTGCTGCAACTGAAAAGTTGTTCCTATGTGGGAGGCTGCCCATTTAATGCCCTGATGCCAAGGGATAATATGTGGCTCTATACCACACCATCACTGTGTCCCATGCCTCATTGACGGCATTACTATATGGCTCCGGCCCCACGCTAGACTCCACTATATTCCAGACTGACATTTGGAGCCTAATCTGGATCCCTCCTACTCAGGTGGCCTAACCTCTGCCATCATCATGGGCTGCAAACTCCCCACCCCCCCTGCCTCTTCCTCTTGGCAGAGGCCCTTCTCCAGGACCTTCGGCTTCACAGGCCCTGGATTTGTCTTTAGGCCAGTTGGGACTCCAAACCAACTTCACTCCTCCACTCCCTGCCCCCAGCTCTGGCCATCCCGTGCAGTGGGCACTCTGGCCCTTCCCCACTCATGGTCCTGGCCCCAGCATTGACCAGTCGAGGTTCTATGGGTAGGTTATTGAGCACCAAGCCCTCTTTCCAATGTGGGTCTGCCTTCTTGGGCCCCTCCACAGACACAGACACAGACACAGACACAGACACAGACACAGACACAGACCACATAGTTACTCTGGACCCACTGCTCCATCCTCACTGGGCTCGCTTGCTCTCTGTCCCTCACCGGGCCTCTACTCCAGCCAGCCTATGCACAGTCCTTCAGGCCCCCCATGGACCCTACTCTATACAGCCTCTGGCTCTCACTCCACCCCCTCACTGTGGCTTCTGGGCCTTATGCTCCATGGGCCTCAGGCCCTACTCTGTGGGCCTTGGCCTTGTGCTTTTCTGTCAAGTTGTGCTCCCCTAGCTTCTCTCCTCCGTGGGCAGACCCATAAGGCAGTGGGGGCTGATGCGTTCCTGCACCTCATATTCACCTTTCACTAAGGAGGCACAGGTGTGGCATTTCCTGGAGACTGCCCTGCCATAGGCAACCCCACCACACCATCCAACCCCAGCAGGGTGTAGTTTCAGGTCATGCCCAGGACTAGGAATCTTCTCCATCCCCACAGTTCCTGCCCTTGACCTCCAGGTGTTCTGGGAGCAACCGTACTCCAGCCGGAAGATGTTCACCCTTCGGCTCCCTAGTTGCCAGCTCAGCTCCTAGGGCCTGGGCTTATATTGAAGCTGCCCAGGCCTCCTCCAATTCAGGGGCCCTCTTGTGGTCATGTGATTGACCAACTGGGCCTCACTGCACCTGCCAGCTGCTTCCCAGCCTGCTCAAACCTCTTAAAGTAGCAGGCACAACCTGTGCTCTGCCACAGCAGGTCATTGTTTTCATACCTGTCAGCAGTAATCCTAGCAATCCTAGTATGTTAATACCAACTAGGACTACATGACAGTTTTCATGAAAGCTTCTCAGAAAATACTATTCAAGTAATATCCACCAGATCAAGAAACTGAAATAATGGTGTCTTCCTGTTCTGAGAATAAGACACTAGCTTACTCCAGTCACTGCTGAGTGACAAGTTCTGAAATGCTCACAATGGCCTATATAATGGTGAATATGGCTTAGCTCCCTCCTGTTACAATGTTAAATGTGAAATCTCTCTCTCAGCCAACAGCTGCTTTACCTGTTTTCTTGTTGACAACAGGCTCTGTATTTTCCAAGTTTTAAACAGGAAAATATTACTCAGCAGGGCTTTAACTGCAAGGACTGAGACAGAACAAGATACAACAGAAGTAATTTGACCTACTCTGTTCTGCTATGTCCCTCCTGAAGAGCAGCAGTTTTCTGTAGCATCAAATAATGTGAAAGAAAAAGGGCTTATCCCTTTGAATTGTAAGCATAAGTCTGCTGTAGACCTATAAATGGTGTTGTCCATTGCAGTGGAGAAGGATACAAACCATGGCCTGTGAACAATTGCTTTCACTTTAATTGATTAGTCACAGAAAGAGACAGTAAAAGGTTTAACTGCTTGAATCTGTGATTTAGCTGTTATATCTTTTGTAAATCTTTAGTCCAGCTGTCCTTTGCTTTATGGACTTTGCCCTTTGTTTTGCTTCTCATGCAGTTATAAACTCTACAAAGTGTTTCATTTTATTTATTTTGAGACTGTAAAATTTTCCATTCCCATTTCCCTGGACATGGATGGACTTACAATTATGCCACTTGAAAGAGGACAAAGAGAATTTACCACTCAGGAACATGCACCACCTGATCTAGTGTGTCTGTTATTTGTGCTGTCCTATCCCCAGAGAAAATAAAAGCTAAATCTCAGGAATTTTCCTCCAATTAATTTGAATGGTGATGGTAATTTTGTGCAATTTAGCATCACTTAATGTAGAGTAAGAGTGGATAGACAAAACAACTATCCCAGATTCAGCTGCCCCAGGGTAGAATAGCTCATTCTCATTTTTAAAGCAGTGTAACTGTTTTGTATGTCCATGCCCTCAGTTGCTTGGTCTAAGAAGAACATTTGCCTGTATTGTAAAATGCTCTCATGCATTGTTTTATAGTATCTAGCATCATCACTTTTCCCCCAGGAGTTTCAGATGTTCCCAGTTTCCTTAAATATCTATAGGCATTTATACACATACTTTTTTTTTTTTCCCTGCGATACACTGGAGATCCACTGCTTTGGGGCAGACTCATTTAATCAAGTCTGTTCTGCACGTGAACTGAGGCGAACTGCACTGAACCACATGCAGTTGTGTAAGTGATGAAATGCATGTCAGAGTGTAGAACATGGTTGTGGTGTGCTTTTGAACCAAAGCGCCGCCGAGGTGTTTTAGTTCAAAAGCACACCATTGCCATTTTCAGTGTTGACACACATTTCACCACTTATACAACTGCAAACGTTGCAGCATCAGGCACTTTTCAAAGCACCCGGTGCTTCCATGTGTAAAAATGCCCTGAGATTCTCAAATGGCTGTACAGTGTTCTAGATCTTCTCTTTTCCAATTCTTAATGTGCAGAGAAAGATATTTTTTCCCCTCACGTCAATGACTGTCTCCTTTTTGTAATTTGTGTAACTAACATATATTGAGCTCTGCAGATGAAATGCACAATACAAGTTCTATATTATTGTAGATAATTACTGTACTTGCCTCAGCACATAAGCCATATCTTTATAGATGTTAGCATCTCGTATGTTTTAAAGGATTTTTTTTATTTACTCTTCCGTTTCATGAATAAATATCCACTTAACATTCTTAGCTTGGCTTCTCTTGTGGCACTCCCAAATGTGCCATGTCCTGGATATATATATTTTCATCTTTGGTCTTAACTGAGTGACATCCCCACAGGCCTCAGAACTAGCAAGTGCAAACCAATTCTGTCTGTACTTTGTTCCAACCAAGGCAGACAAGGTTCTTTGGGTGAATCTGGTATCTTTCATTAGACCAACTTAAATAGTTGGAAAACAATTATTAAGCAAGCTTTTGGGTTCAAAAACCCATCAGGCTTCGTCATTTTTGAACCCAAAAGCTTGCTTAATAATTATTTTCCAACTATTTATGTTGGTCTAATAAAAGATATCAGATTCACCCAAAGAACCTTGTCTGCCTATGTCCTTAGATCAACACGGCTACAACCTACACCCTTGTTCCAACCAATACATTCTCATCCTAGCAATCAGTAACAGCACTTGCTGGAACTATTGTAGAACTATTTTTGGCTTCCTGTCCTTGTTTCAAGATTTATAGTACTAGCTTCATTCATGTGGTTTATTAAATCCTTTCTAAGCAAGTTACACTTAGAGTAATTTATAATCACTACAGGGGAGTGCTAACGTTTAATGAATTGCTAATGTGATCTAGGAAGGTGATCTAGGACAGCAGCAGCCATTAAAGGGAAGGAAGGTAATCAAGAAGCTCTGTTCTCTGCTAGGAGAGGCTCCAGATTATAGGACTGCATAGGGAGATTCCATTCCCTGGCTTTAGTTTTTTTTTCTCTATACCTGAACCTTAAATAACAAGTTGAATTCCAAAAGGGTGGAATGGGCGGCCATTGTTCAACTAGTTAAATTATGGTTCTACTGTAGAGATTTACTGATAGCACAGTTATTAATATATGTAGATTATTGTACATAGATATAAAATCAACAAGGCTGCCTGAAATTAATTCACTCCAAATAATATTGCCAGTCTCTTTTTTTTCCCCCAATCATGTTGAGCATTGTGATACCCATAGGGGAAGGGAGGTGGGGGGCGGGGAGGGCAGCTGTTGTAGAGACCCTTGCACCTGATCCCCCTTGTGGGCCACCCCACTTGTCAATCTTTATCTGGTCCTACCTCACCTCCAGGCTCTCGCCTACAATGACTTTGATGTTGCTTTGTTTGTTGTTGGGGAAAAGCAGTCCCTGGGGCCCAGCATAACCTTGTGTATCCTGGTCTGCTTGGTTAGGTTAGCCCCACCATGGGAACTTTGTGCTCTCTCTAGTACTTCTCCTTTAAAGGGGGTGCTAAACCCCTTTAAGCAGGATTCCAAGGGTTTCAACTCTCCTAGCTTTGGCCTCTTTTTCTCTCCGACCATAGTCTCCACCTTGACCTACTCTTCAAGATCCCAGCCCTCAGGCATCAGCCTTGCCTTGGTGGCAGCCCCTTTCCTGGGGGGTCTCCTTTCACCTTGCTAGTCTCTGCCCCTCTATCTTGGAACCAACTTCTGGTACCTACTGCAAGGAAGTGTAGTGTACTCAGGCACCCCCTGCTCATGGCCCCCTCTACCCTTATATCGATAACCCAGTCCTCCAGTTAGAAGTCCAAAATGGAACAGCAATCCCCCTCCCAGCCAACTGCTTCATAACAGACAGTATCCCTCCCTTGGGGTCAAGTGTTGCTCACAGGACCTACCTCTCAACAGCACCCTCTCACCTGCAGCTGACTTGGGCAGCTTGTGTCCCTTAGGCCTGTCTACCTCCAGCAGCTCCTTTCTCTCAGGTTCCTCTCCTTGCTGCAAGCAAGGGCCACTCCCAGCCTACTCAAAGACTGGGCTTATATCCTCCAGCCCAGCTGCCTTCCTGTCACATGATTAGACCTTCTCTACCTCTCACCTGGGCCAGGTGTATCTAATTGCTTCATTAGGTGTCTGGCCTTTTAATCCCTGATTCAGTGCACCTGGACTCCTGCACTCATTACCCTGCCTGACCTCTGGTTTCCTACCTATTCAGGCCTTCCTATTAACAGGAGAAGATATTCAACAGGAACTCCCTATTACAGCATGAATACATTATTTCTGCATCCTGGGATCTCCTCTGTCCCAGACATTTCACTGTTCCTCATTAATTTTTAGAAAAACTGAAATCTCAGCAAGAATGTTGTACCTGAGAAAGCTTGATTGAGAAGGCCCATGACAAGCAGTAGCATGAATCACAATGATGACAATTCTAAGACATAGCTTGAATTTTTACTCTAAACATGAAAGAAAAGGACAAAGCCCAGATCAAAGAATTAATTTTATTTCATATATAAACAAGCTTTGTCTTCCTTTGCAATTTTATGCTTCGACTTTCATCTGCCAATTGTATCACCCACACAACTTGGGCACCAGCCGTTCCCCCTCACCCCAATCTGTTAAATAGAGAAGTTACTTCAGTAGTTGAAATACCATGTGAAGAGAAGACAGGAAGAAAAGGAAGTGATTTTGATACTGTAATATCACTAGTCTATAGTGAACATAGAGCAGCAAGAGTTGGGGTCATGGCATAGCAGGGGAAGAAGCAGAGAAGATAATCAGAAAAGGAGTAAAAGTCATGCTTCTGGCAATTATATGAGCAGCGACTAGTAGCCTGCTACAGAGACAGTTCCCATCCTGCTCTGAATAACCCAATGCAATAGCATGTTCCCAGTTCATCCTCCTTCCTAATTTTTGTCTGTATTAAATGAATAACACCATTAACACCAACCTTAGCTTCTTCCTTCTTGAATGTCATGGTTAAAACACTCCAAGTCCATGGTATCTTGAGCTGGAACTAATGGACACCTATACATGTGCTGGATGTCTGATTCAATGATGCACATCAAGTGTGCATCATTATGGGCTGCCGGGAGACTGAGCAAATGCTGTATTTTGACATCTCAAAATGAACCTAAGATTATTTGGGAGCACTAGTTAGTAATAGGTCAAACTTTAGGTAGATTTATGACTAATACAACCTTAGTGCACTCATTAAGGTTGCAAAAAGTTTAAAACAGTGCAGAATTTGGCCAAAGGCATTTTATCTGTTGATGTCACTAGGCCAATCTCTGATGTACTTAACAGATGCAACCTTTAGAACTTTTGGCACAGTGCATAGGAAACACCTCTTGAATACTGCTTACCGAACTAGTATCTGTATTGGTTGGGGATAGCTGCTGAATGGCTGTAGCCCATGTCTGCCTGGCATCTTACTTGTGTAAGCCGTTAGGGCACCAGACCATATTGCCATCACCAACTTCTGATGTTTTCCTCTCATTTGCCACGTCTTGATGTATTGTTAACTATTGGGAGCTGGATGTTGGGTTGGAGAAGATCTTGATGGGCCTTTTTGGAGGGTTTTCCTCATGGTGCTTCGCCTCCCCACCCTTACCACATCCAGAATTCCTGACGCTGGGGTCCAAATCTTGTATCGCTCTGAGATCACTGACAGTTCAGTGCTGGAGGTCCCAATGGGTGCCCTGGAGTTTAGACCCCTTTACTAGGGCCACATGAGGGCATTTTTCTCAAAGTCCCTCACCCCCTTGGGTTGGGTACTTGCCAACAATAAGATCAGTTCACCACAAGTCCACTAGGCCAACGGCTTTAAATCAGCTTTTCCCCAGACTCCTGGCTTAATTGGGCCAGGCCAATCCCTTAAGAACCCAATTATACCATCCAGTGGGTAGCAAAAGAAAAGAAAAATGAACTTAAAGCATCCCCCATTCCTGGGTTAAGTGGCCTGGCTTAGTGCTTTAGAGGGTCTAATCCAATAGCTAGGTAGACAAACAGGACTAATGCCCCCGGGACAACAAGGAATAACGGCCACAAGTTGTTGGAGAGTAGGTTTAGATTAGACATCCGTAAGAACTACTTCACAGTTAGGGCGGCTAGGACCTGGAACCAACTTCCAAGGGAAGTGGTGCTGGCTCCTACCCTGGGGGTCTTTAAGAAGCGGCTTGATGCCTACCTGACTGGGGGCAATTGAGCCCAGTTTTCCTCCTGCCCAGGCAGGGGGTCGGACTTGAAGATCTACAAGGTCCCTTCCAACCCCTACTTCTATGATTCTATGAAAAAAAACGCTTCTCACTGGGTTCTTCCCCCACCTGGGTTGGCTCCTCAGGGTGAGAACCTTCTTGGAATCTTTCCAGGAGGGGAGTTCTCCCTCCAATTGCTCTACACCATATTGGGGAAGGGGAACACCTTGTTTTTATTTTTTGTTTATATATATATATATATATAAAAATAAAAACAAGGTGCTAATTCATGACAAAGGTCTTTTTATATATAATAGTTTTATAATTTTTCTACATAACAGAATATCTTCTGAACTTTTGTTTTATGAGAGAAGCAATATAATAGTGCTCCCAAAAACAGGGAGAAACATTGTGGAAAGGAGTATTCCCAGAGCTTACAGCTGCACCTCCAGAAATGTAATATATCTCATCCAATGCACCAAGTGCCCTGATGGAAAATATGTAGGAGAGACCAAACAACAACAGCGCACCAGAATGAATGTACACCGGGAATCTATCAAAGACAGGAATACCCAATTCCCTGTGGGGGCACATTTCTCACAAGAAAACCACTCTCTCTCCAATCTCTCAGTCCTGATCCTGAGATCAGGAAAGGAAACTTACAAAACACTTCCCAGAGACGAGCCTATGAACTCCACTTCATCAACCTCCTGGATATTAAAAATCATGGACTCAATATAGACATTGGATTTATGACACATTATAACCCGCCTGACATCTGACTCCCCAGGTATCTCTCCACTATTCATCCCCCTTCTCTACATTTTCACTGACTACCTGTCTTATATGCAGACCAGACCTGCTGCTGGCTTCTTTACTTTTCATTCCATCCAGGAAGAGCACACACCAACTGCTGAAACTTTCTTAGCCAGACAAAGGGTTTTTGAACCCGAAAGCTTGCTTAAAAATTGTTTTCCAACTATTTAAGTTGGTCTAATAAAAGATATCAGATTCACCCAAAGAACCTTGTCTGCCTATGTCCTTAGGTGAACACGGCTACAACCTACACCCCTGGAAAGGAGTAATGCTTTACTAACCAGCTGTTACTCTGAATATACCACAAATACAACTCTATTAATAAGTCTTATGCACTGCTTCTGTAAATTGGAATGAACATTTTTTAGAATATATTTATGGTAATATTTAGGCACTCTTGATACTTACATGGCCAGAGGTCTATCTACATCACACAGAAACTTAACATCAGTCTATGTGGAAAAGACTTCAGATGGGTGAAGAGTGAGATCAAATCAATTAGATAAAGCCACCTTGTCCCGCTTCTCCATATGTATTCACAACTTGATCCTGTTCTCATTCTCCACTAGTTTCAATGAGATTTTCATGCAGAGAGGTTGGAGAGTAAGGTTCTTTTTGTGTCTTAATAGAGCAGAGTATAGATAAGCCTGTCAATGGCAATGGTAGACAGCTACTCATGTTTATCAGAAGTAGCATTACTTTGATTTCTATTCTTCACAAGCAACTGATTGTACAGCTCTGCACAGTAAATATTACAATACAAATTTCATAATCAGATATTCATACCATACACATTTTCATACCATTTCAGAGATTACATTATGTTGATTCATTAATGGGATGGCATTTGACTTGATAGGGATTCTCATAATCTTTAATAATGTCATTGTATTCTAGTACTTGAGCTGATCAAAATTTAATGGGCTTAAAATTCATTTTCCAAACTCTATTAATGTGACCCAAACATGTAGATGTAACCTGCAGAGCCTCTTGACCTGGTTCACTAGGTCATTGGAAGTTAGGGTGCATGGCTTACTGCAAAATTTGGGGCTCTTTGGCCCTGTTGGTCATGGCCATCAGCAGTGAGTTTGGGTTGCGCTGCTCCCACTGAAGAGATGTGAATTCTCCAATCAATTAAATTAAAATTTAAAATTGATAAGTGGCAATAATGAGGGTTGTGAATCCTTGGAGCCCAAAATCATGGTAAAAATGTGGACTTGTGGGGCTTTACCACTAAGCATTAATCTACACCCTGATTTCACTTAGCATCTGAAATGATTAATTAGCAATAAAACAAGTGACACAAATGAAGGAATAAACAATGACTATATTGTACCACAACAAGAACAACAATTAATTAGCAAACAAGGTACAATAGAAAAAAACAATACCAATAACAACCCTCAGACTGACCATGACCTTTCCATTTGATAATAGGCAAATTTATTGATACACAGTGATAAAAGAAAAGAAGCGAGACAAACAATCAAGCAATTTTATATATCTACCAAATCCTAGGGCTGTCATCAGAGTCAAAGTACATCTGGCCAGGATGCAGTTTTCACTCTGATGCTCTCTCTCAGCTGTCAGCAGACTGGAGGTGGGATGGCGAGGCCCACGTTCCCCATCCAGTGGAGTGCATGTGATGGGCTGGCAATGTGCCCTTTGTCCATGGTGGCCTCAGGTACCCTTCCCAGGAGACGGGGACTCCTCTTGGGGAGAAGGAGGAGGAGGGATGGGGAGGGACCCAGGTGGAGGACCCTTTGTTACTCTCAAGTCTCTGTTTTTTGTATTCTCCTTTCTTCCTGATGATTCCTGATCCGTGGCTATCGTTGGCTGGTTGTCATACATCCATGTAGCTTATCACATGCACACATACTAATTTGGTCTTTTTGAGTCTTCTCCTAATTTGGTCTGTTCCCCTAAAACTGAGGGTCAGGCCCCTTGCTCTGGTGCCTTGTTAGCTGGTTCCACTTTATTTTGTGTTATGGGTAGTACAGTACATACTCCCTCTGTTTTCCAGACTGTGTCCTTATTGGCCTTGTGTTAGACAGCCTGTCTGCTTCCAAGGTTGTGTGAAACTGTGAGACTCAGACTCTTAGAAATCAATTAACCCCTGGTGCCTATTCTGAAAGATTCTAATGCATGTACATATACCTAGAAGCCAATTGCCAAAAAGCAAACATTTAAATACCAACAGAAGCCAGCTGTTCCTCCAGCTGCTTCTGAGAGAGAGGACAGCAGGCTCACCACCCCAGCTCATACTGCTGATCACCTGCCACTCCCTGCTGATGCACACCAGTGACCTTCATCTTCCCAAGCACTCAGTCACACCAGCTTGTGATGACATTTGGCCTTGCAGGCCCTCCAGGCACACACAGACCCATGCACCAGCTTCAAAGACACACACACACAGACAGACGACAGCGGCAGAGACCCAGATCTCTTCAGATCTGTCCCTTTTAACCACATTTGCAGACAGGCAGCTGTCACTCACACACAAGGCACCAATCAAGCATGCAGGTGCACACAACACTTGCCTGTGCACCCAGCACTCTCCAGTGCACTTGGCACTTTACCTGTCCATCAAAAGTATCAAATTGGAGTCTCTTAAAACACCTCAGAGACTTCCTGCCAAAATAGTGCTCTAACTGAGCATGCCCACAGAACAAAACTGGGTCATTGGTTCAAAAGGTCACCACCCAGTCCAGGGGTACTGCAACTTCAGTCAGCACCACCCCCAAGCCATCACTGTGCACCTGGACCCTTTCCTTCCGGCTTCTCATTGACCTGCTGCTGCCAGACTGCCTGCCCCTTATAAGGACACCTGTGGTTCAAATATGGCCTGGGGCCCCAAGTGATTTTCACTCTCTCTCTGAAAACCATGGTACCGAAAATGCTACAGCCCATTTTGTGGCAGATGTAACTTGTGTTGGGTTCCTAGATTTATTGAAATCACTTTCACCACCCAATTCTTTTGTGGTATATATTAATTCTATATTCTTTATCAAATCCTCTTTCTGCTTAAAGGAAAAACTGACAAGTTCACTGGAAGGAACTGCCTGACAGAAGAAAAGATTAAAATAAACTGTTAAGTGGTAATCTTTTTATTGGTGATAAAATTAATCTTAAACTAATTGCATTAGGATTTGGATTTAGATACAAGGATACTCTTTATGTAATGTTAATAATATAGACATTTTGCAGATTTTGGTAGATTTTTCTCCTACGCATAAAGCAGCAAGAAAGAAAACACAGTTACTTATGGGAGAAGGCTGGTATCTTGTGGAATCAGGGGAATCAAGGCTGGTATCTTGGTGAAAAAAAGGCAGAAAAAGAGGTAAGGTGGAGATAAATTGTGCCTGGTGGAAGACAGCTTCAGAGATCATTAGCCCTCAGTAAGATTATTTTGGTGGCAACATTGAGAAGAACTGATTATTATAATGTAGTAAGAGAGGAAAATTAGGTCTTGAAAAGAGAATATGCAACAGAAGTGGCATGACTTGAAAATAGTTTGGCTCTGTGGTCAAAAGACTCCATTATTAACTGTAGATAGATTGTACTCATGAATGATGCATGCCCCCGGCGGCTGGCAGGGCACAGCAGTGGAAGTGCAGTGGCAGTGGGAGCACAGTGGCGGTAAGTGATGAACTCCTGTGGCCGGAGGGTGGTGGGGTGGTGGCGAGTGCCGACCAGGGGCAATCGCTGACTGTCTGCAGACACCACTGATGGTGTTGGCAGGGAGGAGGGTGGGGTGGTGAGCAGCGACCAACTGCAGGCGCCGCTGACAGTGTTGGCAGTGCCTTTTCATAGGGGGTGCACCACTACTCTCAGGGGGTGCACATGCACCCCCTACGCATCACCAATGATTACAGTCAAATCAGAGAAATGACTAGTAGGCCCAATTCTGCAATGAACAATGTCAATGAATGGAAGATTCTTAATACCCTGAGTAAAGAGAAATACTTAGTCACATCAGTCTGATGCCAGGTAGAAGGCAGGGCACAGTGACACCTTAAAGCAAGAGTAGGCAATCTTATCTGGAGGCAGAATGACCCACTCAAAATCTGATGTGGGCAGAAAAGCAGGCAAGACGACTCAGCTGCTGCCGCCACTTGTCTGCATGGTAGCATAGGGAAAGCGCCTACAATTGAAGCCCCCTGCTGTTGAATGGTGCCAAAGTTCTGAGTCCCCAGGCTGGATTCAGTAGTTCCATGGGCTGGATCTGCCCCATGGGCCACATGCTACCAGCTCCTGCCTCAGAGAATAACAGACACCACCACAGTGTATTCCCATCCCAAACCTCTCTCTACCATCCTTTGCTGACCATTGAGGACAAGCTGAGCTTTACCAAGGGGCTAAATCCTTAGTCCAGGGCACCTCAGCTCCACTTTTCTCACACAAGCCTTGCCTGTGCTGCTAGCCCTATCACAGGATATGTTGCACACCCTTGTCCAGCTTTACAGAAATATTATAAATCCTTACCTCCCCTAGGAGTGACCAGCCTATACTGTGTCACCTTTCCCTCCTTAGTACTTTCTAAGCGTTACTTAGCATTTTGCAGGACAGGTTTCTATGCTTGAAATCTCTCTCAATTGTTCCTTGCATTATGACATTGGATCTGTGCACTGTATTGTCAGCTGATATTATGCAGAATGATACTTACTTTAGATCACCTGGTAAATATACCTCTCTTTTAAAACTCATGGGTCAAAAAGAAAGATAAAGGATTTCATTACTTGCATGGTTTCAACAGAGAAAAGTTGTAGTGCATAATGTAGAAGAGAAAGGAATTGTAGTGTGTAAAGCCATTAACAGAATAGCAAATAACTTTAAATTCTTGTATCCATGACATTTGACTTCTTTCTGGTATACTTATACTTGGGAGAACATTATATTCACTTACTCCATTTGTGACATAAAACTACTGAGCCATACATAATAATATACTGAAATGCATGCATTAAGATATGGCAAAACAAGAGCTTTTGTAGCTTTGTCAGCACTGGAGGCATAGTGAGCTCACTGAGCACCTGGGGTGGAGGGTATGGGGGTATGCTGACCACTGTACATGGGGGAAGGGAGGACATGGGCGAGGGGAAGGGAAGTCTTACCAGCCTTGGCTGCTGCTGCTGCTGATGTAGTAGCATCAGCTCCACTTCAATGGCAGCAGCCCTGTGTCCAGGGTCCGTTGGCCAGTCCTGATGCCTCATTCACTAAATACTTTTTGGACTCATGGCTATGTCTACTCTGGCAGGCTCTCTGGAGGTGGGGGTGAGCACCATTCTGCTCACTCCACAGGTTCCTTGCCCTGAGATACATTACTTAGTGAGGTGGTTCCCGCCCCATCCAGGGGGTGATTCTGGCACACTGTCAAAGTCAAGGCCTAGGGTTGGTGCCCTGATTGCCCCACCCTAGTTATACTTATGGTTAGCACTGCAAACATTTAACCAACAACTGCTACTCCAGGCTTGACATTTTTCAAATTGCTAAGCATCATAAAAAACTGGGCACTAGAATGGGTTGAAGATGAGATGACAAATCTTCCTCTATCCAGTCTAAAAATCAGTGAAAGTTCTGAACAGGCAGGATACGTATTTGCCATGGTTCTTTCAGAAGAATCATATGCCAGGAGCCAATAACACTGACTCTAGACACCATCTAAATCAGGGCTGTCCAATTGGCAACCCACAGGCCTTAGGTAGTCCCCAAGAAATTAACTCATGGCCCCCAGGCTCGTTGTCCAGGCACCACTACCTGCCTCAGTCTCCTGATACTGCCACTGGGGTCTGCCAGCTCCCTGTCCTTTTCCAACTTCAGCTTCCTGACCCTTGGCCCCAGGGTAAGGATGGTTGGCACACACATCTGGTGCATGCATGGCGTGGTTAGTGGGGTACTCACCGTGCAGGGGACAGAGGATGGGGATACAGGGCATACTATATGTGGTGCAGCTCCCAGTCACTCAGAAGTTAGATAGTAGGGCTGTGTGAAGTTTCAGTAGCCAATTTGATTTGGAGGAGATTCAGCCTGATTCAGGGACCAAATATCCAAATCTGAAATGAATCAGGAAACCAATTAAAAGCTCTGAATCAATTTGAATAATCAAATCAATTTGGCCACTTCAGAGATTCAGTCATAGATTAAACAGGCAGCTGACACAGCTGCCTCCAGCTGGTAAATCTGTTGGGGTTGGGGGAGGGAAGGGGCATGAGGGAGGGAGGGATTGGGGCTGGGGCAAGTTGCCCAGCTGGGGCAGGGAGGTGTTATTCAGGGTGAGAGGCGGGCATGGGATGCAGCACAGTAGTGCTGGGAGCAGGGGCTATGCACTGCTGTTGCCCAGACATTGCATGCACGCTCCCCCCGCCCCCCCGGAACTGAATGGGCCAGGCAGGGGTGAGGCTGGGCAGGGCAGCCATGGGGGCTTCTCCCACAGCGCCCCCCCCCCGGGTCAGCAATGCCCCCCCTACCAGGGCAGAGACAGGCACAGCCAGAGGAGCCACAGAAGCCCCCTGAGCTGCCCTGACTGCCCCCAGACTCTCGGTACTTAAAAAAAAAAAAGCCCCACACTCACCGACTCTGGCAGCAGTGATCAGGGCCTCTGAGGGCTCGTGGCAGAGCCCACCCTGCACAGTGCTGGGCAGTGGGGATCACTACCCCACACCAGGCATGGGTGTGGCAGCTGTCCTATTGTGCAGGTGCAGCGCGGCTCAGCAGGGTGCTGTCTGGGAGCTGGGGTGCCTCCAGCAGTCAGCCAGACCTCAGAACTGCTCAGCTGCAGTGGTCCCAGCTCCCAGACAGTGCGCAACATTCTGCCGAGCTGCACTGCACCAGTGCCATAGGGCAGCTACTGCGCGGGTGCCAGGCAGGGGAGTGTGATCCCCACTGCATGGGAGACCTTTGCCACGAGCCCTCAGAGGCCCTGATTGCCACTGCTGAGGCTGGTGAGTGCATCACTTTTTTTTTTTTGAAGTGCTAGGAGGCTGGGGCCAGGCTGGGGATGGGGTTGGGCAGGGCACTTATTGGGGCTTCTCCTGTGGGTCCCCACCCCCGAGAGAGGCAGGCACAGCTGGAGGAGACATGGGAAAACCTGCAGCCACCCAGCTGTGCCTGCCTTTCCCTGGCCAATCCAAATTGCTGAATCAGTGATGAATCTCTCATTCTGATTTGGCCAGATCGAATGGGGACAGTGATTTGAATCACCAAATTGAATTGCTGTCCTCTGAATTGGGCAAATCCAAATCAAATACTTCCCTATTCATACAGGCCTATTAGACAGCTCTGACCTTATGTGTTCCTTATACAATTTATTGCAATCTTAGGTCACAACAGCATGCAAGTAGGTTTCTCTTTCAGGATTTTCAGTGAAACCCAGGGACTAATTTGCACCCCAAATGGACGCATGAGGGAAATTTCACATTCTTCCAAGGGGTGTTTTGTTGTAGCCGTGTTGGTCTGAGGACACAGGCAGACAAGGTTCTTTGGGTAGATACGATATCCTTTATTAGACCAACTAAATAGCTGGAAAAAATTAGACTACTGTTCTTGGCTAGGGTTACCATACGTCTGGGTTTTTCCAGACATATTGTCTTTTTTGTACCCCTGTCCTCATATCTGGGTGGGTTTTTAAAATTAGAGCAAAAGTCTGGGTTTTTGCTTTTCCTCTACTTTCCCAGGCTGGCTGCTTGGAGATCAGAGCAGAGAGCAAGGTAATTGGCTGTCAAGGGTCATGTGCTCCTCACACGGGCCCTGACAAGCCACTCCTAGGTAAAGGGACAGTGTGCATGTGTGCATGCACAATGCAGGAGCTGCTTAGGCAGCAGGGCTGGTTGACAGGGGCTGCAACTCAGGAGTGAGGGGCACCAGCAAGGCGGGGTGGGGGGCGGGGGGCTGTGGGTCAGGAGTGAGGGGCATTGGCAGGGCTGGAGGGAAGCAGGGGTCTGTGGGTCAGGAGTAAGGGGCACCAGCAGGACTGAGGGGCAGGGGCCTGTGGGGTTGGTGTGAGGGGCACTGGCAGTGTTGGAGGGACAGAGGTCGGTGGGTTGGGAGTGAGGGGCACCGGAAGTGCCCAGGGGGCAGGATGCTATGGGTTCAGAGTGAGGGGAGGCTGGGCGGGGCGGGGGGGGGGGGGGGGGGGGCGCCCGCCCAGGGGCAGAGGCAGCGCATGGGCATATCACTGCTCCACCCACACAATCATATGCTCATTATCAACACATCCTTGGCATAAAGATCTTAAGATAACATAAACAGATTCCAAATAGGTGAACATGTCTTAATATGGATGCAAAACAAAGTATTTTCAGAAGCATAGCAGTACAATGAGAAACAAGGCTTAACTTTTACATTATTTACATGTGAAGCCTTAGTTCAGTAGACATAGATAAAAATCGTCTCAGTGAAAGTTGTGGATTATGCTGTTACCCGTATATTGAGCAGTGTTACTAGGGCTACCATATCACTCTCCAGTGTCAGGAGAAAAAAGGAACAAATTCACTTACAAATATAAAGAATTCTGTAGTGCTGTACATTTAGAGTGCTGTAAATTTAGTTTCTACCCTGCTATTTGCTTGGTAATGATTCTGAAAGTACGTTCTGTTGAATCAAAATAATAATAGTAAAAATGATTAAAAAACACATATGGACACTAATGCTATTTTTTATTCATGTTTTTTTAAAAAAAACCCTAAAGCATACAACTCTTACAGTGGAATCTTGTCATTCACAGTTCTTTGTGTAAAATTGCCATCATAAAGAAACCAAGTCAAGGTCTCTGCACCACCAAATCCCATGTTTGAGAGTCTGTTGGTGCATGACTCTTCCCCCCTCACCCGGCAATTGGTGAGGGGGGTGCAATTTTTATTCTAAGCTGCTTATTCTACAATTCACAGGTAGAATTCACAGGGCTACCTCAAATTCTTTGCAAAAACATAACAGCAGAATGGTATGGTCAAATCTTTCAATATAGTATTAGATGCTAGTAAAATGTTCTGTAAGGCTTTATAAAATAATTAAAACTAAATTACACTTAAATGAGGGGAAAAAGTCCATTCTGAGATGCTTGCCCCAAGCTTCTTATTAGTGTTTGTTTCCTGACTTACTAATTTGCAAAATGTAGTCCTTCGCAATGGGTTTCCAAATCAGTCATGCAATATAACAAGACTCGACTGAACAGTCTGGTCTGAGGCAATGAACCTTAAAGCATTTCAGCCTTAAAAATTAAAGCTGAATTCCTATCTGGAGAAGGATATAGCATTAAACAAAATGTGTACATATACATTGTACAGTTTAATATTTTTGTTCATGTGAAAATGTAAGAACACTCTGTTCCTGTCATATTTAAATTATCATTGGGTTCACAGGAGACAGGTAGTATATCCTCATGGTTAGGATACTGGCTAAGGTGGAAGTGTACTATTGTAAAGAGAGTTATTGCTAGGGAAACAGTAGAACATTTCTTTTCCATGGCTACATTCTTGGGGATGCAAAATAGTCAAAACGAAGCCAACTGTCATCACTAATACACCAACAGTGAGAATCAGGCAGGATATGAGACTATCTGAATGGTTCCAACGCTCTTCAGACAGCTTCAGATAACACGCTGTAGGGATGATGAAAATAAGTGGAGTAGCACTGAGAACGCCCTGGGAGTAGGAAACAACAACAAAATCCATAAGCATGTATACTCATGCCTCCAGCATAAAAAAATGAACAATTGCAATTTTCCTATATGTAAATGGAACTGTGCAAAGTGTTTCCTATGAACTGAAATTGCAATATAGTGAGGGGGTTTCCTTCCACGGGGTTAGATATTGTATTTCACTTACCCAAACACTAGCAATTCATAAAGGCACTTGTAAAAACTGTTTGAAATCTCTCAGGATTAAGAAAATAGTTGTAAATATTCATGTGGCTGAAGCAGGGTGAAATTTTATCCAGCAAACTAAAATTACATGAAATTTACCAGCTACAAAACTACAGCAAAGTCCATATATAAACAGTTCTAAAATAATTTATCATTAAGGAATATTTAGGAGCATTGCCTGGCAGGGTGTTAGAAGATATGATCAGAGGCAATACTGCTTTTGCCTTTCAAAAGAAGAAACTGAAGCTTGCTAATGCATGACGAAGCTTAATGTATCAGCGTGTAATGTAGTTTTAGCAAATTCTCAGCATAATACTATTCAGCAATGCTTTCAACTTTGTGAAAGTCCAAATCCAGAACTTTTAGGAGACTACATCTTGGCCTAAAAGCACAGCATATTCTGGATAAAGATGCATGTAATCCTATCCTAAAGGCATGTCTAAACAATAAACTGATGTTCCGGGGCACTGTCCACAAGCATCATACACTGCTCCAGGTAGGCTATTGCTTCAACTGGAATCAACGTAGCCATGTCTGCACAGGGCTAAGGGTGGACTCATTAGCACTGTCACTCAACAATTCTAATTAGCCCACCCCAAATGCCTGATAGCTTTAGCCACACTGCATTCAGTTTAGGAATCAGTCCAGCACAGCACAGCATGCTGGAAGACATTATTCTGGACCACAGTCAGGGTTTGAACAAATGGACTCTTGGGGTTGTCACAACCCAAAGTTGTGGTTTTTTTGTTTGTGTGTGCTTTGGCACCGCCAAATTATGTTCCCGCTAAATTGCAGCTCCTTTGCACGGTGGAGTTTTCTGCTGCAACAAGACAACCCACGTGCAGAAGAGTATTTCCCGCCAATTTGTAGCCTTCTTTGCATGGTGCATTTCTTTTGCATCCTAGAGATGCATGGTGCAAAGGAGTTCCCGCCATTTATATTTAGATTCATGCCACATTATTGGCCGATCCTAATATATGCACACGTGGCGGCTAGCGATTGGCTTGCTAGCCATATAAAGAGCTTGGGTAGTTTCCGCCCAAGTTGGAGAGGGAGAGAGAAAGCAAACTGGAGTTTGGGGGAAAGAGCATGAAGATCTCTAAGCGCTGCTGATTCCTTCGAACCCAGCTCTTCCCTTAAGAAGGCAATAGAGGCTTAACTACTGAACCGAACCCACGGAGCCTTAACAACTCCGGGGACCCAATTACCGAACGGCCTCTAGCCCCTCCCCGTCGTGTTCAGACGACCGAACTACCTCAGAGCACAAGTTCCACGGAGCCTAGCAAACTTCGTGAGAGAGCTTGTCGTAGTCCTCCAACGAGGATTTAAGCGGAGCTGAACCTGGAAAACTGTCCAGCCTACACCACGACCATCTTTGGTGTAAGTAAACAATCTTTTAATCTACCGCTACGAGTCTGTGCCTAATTCTAGCTTGACGCGCGCCCTCTCCGACCCCGCGTGCCCGGGCTGCTGGCCACAGCCCGCGCAGAGCACAAAAAAGGGCCCGGCTCGTGCCTGGCCCGCACAGGGGTGCTTATACATGTGATGAAAATTGGCTGTTTTTGCGGTTTAATTGCGTCACGCTGTACATGTGCGGGGGATTTTTATGATTTAAATGAGTTTGCTACGTTACAAACTAAACCACATCTGCATTTAGTTTAGTTTGCAACGTAGCTATTTGTAACACTGCAGCCTTTGAAAGTTTGCCCCACTGCCATGGTAGAGGCGGGCTGAGACAAGCAGTGGAGGGGCATGATTCTTTTTTTTTTTCCCTATGGAGCCTACATCTCCCACGGCCAGGGTGCAAACTGCTGGTGGGCCGAGCAGCTCCTAAGCTGCGGAAGGCCTCAGTCCTTCCTTCCACGGCAGTGGTGCCCCCTGGGGCTGCCCAGGCGGACGGCTAGTGGGGGGTGCTGCCCTAGCTTGGGATCAGGAAACAGTTGGATTGGACTGGGTGCTGCCTGCGAGCTGGGGCAGCCACCCATCCGCTAGCTGCCCACCTGGGTGGCCCTGGGGTGGCACCGTCACTGTGGAGGGAAGGTCCGGGGCTCTTCTTATCTCAGTGCCCACTGGCAGCTTGCTCCCTGGCTGCAGGAGACATGGCAGGCTCTGGGAAGATGGAGGGGGGTAGAAGGATCAGGGATCACTCCCCTTGCCATGTTTTTTTTTTCCCCTCTGTGGTGGTGACGCCCTCTGGGGCTGCCCGGGCAGGGTGCTAGCTGTGCGGATGCTGCCCCAGACCTCCAGATCCAACTCTTCCCTGAGACTCCATGCTGGAAGCCCACCGGGCGCTTCTCGGGGAAGAGTTGGATCTGGCGGGTGCTGCCTGCAAGCTGAGGCAGCACCCACATAGCCAGGTACAGTCACAGAGGGAAGAACTGGGCCTCCCTGGAGCTCAGGTGCTGCATGGCTCAGCAGCAGCTGGCATGGGCAGGGTCCACAGGAAAAAAAAAGAAAAAAAAGGATCTGGATCCTTTGTTTTCCCAAAAGGCCCTCCCTGCCTCTCCTGCAGTCGGGTAGTGAGCTGCTGGCAGGCCCTGAGCTGCAGGACTTTCCCTCCACAGTGGTGGCACTCCTCAGGCAGCACCTGCCCACTAGTAGCCCACCCAGGCAGCCTCAGGGGGCACCACCACCACAGAGGGAAGGACCAGGGACCCCTGCAGCTCAGGGGCTAATTGGCCTGCCGGCAGCTCACCCCCCAGCTGCAGAAGAGGCAGGCAGGTTGTGCAGGGCGGGGACAAAATGATCAGGCCCCTCACTGTAACAGGATGGAAGCCCCTAAATTGCAATGGTGGGTTTTTAATTGCCGCAATTAAAAACCCAACTGTTTCAATTTAGGGGACTAAACCCCCGTCACATGTACAAGTGACCTTGGAGTGGCTACAGAAATGGAGGGGGAACTGGTGTCTGGAGTGCTCAACAGCTGTTATATCACAACTGTTATGTCTGCACAAGCCTATAGCAATACCAGTGAGAAATTCAGGAACAAATCCAGAGGGGGTGCAGTGGTAGTCGCACCTATTTTGACCCACACTGTGAGAGCAGTGATTGGCATCTATTTTTAAGTCCCTGAGGCAGATAAAAATCCACCCTTCTCCCTATTCTCAGCACCCACTCTCTTCCTCAGTGCTCAGCAGTAGGTCCCCTTCCTTCCCACTTCCCTGCCTGCTGTTATCATGGTCTGCAAATGGCCTAGCAGTGGGGGAGGGCTCCAGAGCTGCCCCTTTTCTGCTTCAATTGGGCTGTGCGGAGAGCCAGGCTCAGGTAGGGACAGTGGCAGCAGCAATGGTGGGCAGGTTTCCCCTTCCTGCCTGTTTCCGCTCCAAATATTCCATGCCAGGGGGAACTGCCCTGTCTTATTACTGCTGTCCCTGGTGAAGCCTGGAAGGTGGGGACAGCAGCAGAGGTGGGCAGGTCTCTCTGTGCCCAGAGACATAAGTAGAGATAGCAAGGAAGGGAATGGGAGGAGAGGGGAGGTACTGATGAACAGAAAGAGGGATGGAGGGGTTGCCTAAAGCTGGGAGGTGGGGATTCTTACTTATTTCAGGGAAACTTGAAAAAAATCTCCAGCTACTGCTCCCACCTCCACCTTTTAAAAATCCCAGATCTGCCTAAATTGTAATGGTTTTGCCATAACTGTATGACAGCAGGCTAATGCACACCCAACTTGTTACAGCATAAAAGTTGCAGTGGTCCCCCTCTCTTTCTAAAGCTACTCCAAGTGCATGTGCAGACATGGACTAAGTTAAAAACAGTGCAAGCTTGAATATTAGTTGCAGCCAACTATCACTTGCCATCAGAGAGCTCTGCATTCATAAGTAAGATTTAAGAAGTTGCCATCCTGATACACAGTTTATGGGCAACATTCATTAATGAATTAGTTTATTGATTTAGGAGACAGCCATAGAGTGATATACTCCAATTTTATATATTTTTTGTTTCATTTGTTTGTTGACCCATATATTGTTATGCTGAAAGGTGTTAGTATTTGTTACAGATTTGGTAAAAACTAAAATGTATACTAGCCATCTTTAGTTCTGGCTACATAAATGTGCAATTCAGTTTTATGATGGCTAAAACTGAAGAACCCAAAGGACATGTGAAAGGACAACACAGAAGCTAAACTATGTGGCCTAGAGGTTTTCTCTGTGAAAATGCAGTAATGCAGTAGGTAGAACAGGGCTTTTGGCTTCAACTGCATGTTTCTGTGTATAATTAAAAGGAACCAGTAAGCAGAAAGAAAGTAAACAGGCAGTGAAGGGATCAGTAATGAGTATGGTCCATGCTAAGAGTAAGAGCCAAGGGACAGAGCTTCTTTGTAGTACAGCATTTGCTGTGAGGGTAGATTTGGATTCCTGTACAAGAAGACTGAGTTTTGGGTACATTCCTTACAAAAGAACAGGACTCATTCCTTACAAAAGAACAGGACTCCTCCAGCTAAAATACCTGGCTCATCAATTTTTCTTTATAATGCTCACCATCTGATAAGGCCTTGATTACTGTTTAAATGGTTGGGACAGATGGGCAAGAATACAGTATTTATGGGCTATTAAGTCCCAAGTAATTATTTAAAAACCTTTACAGCTGAAAATATTTAACAATAAAAATCAGGCATGTTTACTAGTCTTAGGAAGATAATAGAGTTGGCATACATTGCTGGCTCCTTGTTGTAACATAATTGATTCAGATCTGTAGCACTGTATCAGGGATGTAATTCTGGGTAATGAGAAAGACTTTACACTGAAAAGAAGTTGCTGTTGATGAATAATGCATGTATGACTGTCATATATTTATAACTTAAAACAGAAAGAAATGTTGAAAAGCACATTACTAACAGATGCCCAAGAAATCAGATTTGGGGGATATATTAATGTTAACATATAGAAGGGATTAATTACAAGGAACAATGAAGGTAATTATTTCAGAGAGGTTAATTGGATAGCTTATCTGGATGCTAGGATCAGTACAGCAGCATTAGTGTGAGCATGAGCAGCTAAGTAAGCTGGTATCAAAACTTCTTTCTACCACTCAAGAGAAAGTTAAACTGCATTGTGAATGAGAAAGATGCATTGTTGAAGTTTGCTTGTTAAAGCCCTATCCTGAAAGCTTTACTCTTGGGAAAGTGCTTGCACTTGTGTGGAGATCAACTCACTTCCTTTTCTTCACAATTTCAGTGAGGTTTGGCTAGGGTTACCATACATCTGGGTTTTCCCAGACATGTCCTCTTTTTTGGACCCCTGTGCTGCATCTGGGTGGGTTTTTAAAATAAGAGCAAAATTTCCAGATTTTCTGTTCTCTCGGGCTCACTCCTTGGGGCTAGGAGAAGCGGGCAAGGTGATTGGCTGTCGGGAGTCACATACTTCCTGCGCAGGCCCTGGCAAGCCAGAAGAGAGAGTGCATGTGCATGCAATGCAGCAGGGCTGTGGGGGGCCAGGGTCTGCAGGTCAGGAGTGTGGGGCACCATCAGGGCTGGGGGGCAGAGGCTGTGGGTCAGGAGTGAGGGGCACTGCTGGGCTGGGAGAGCCACAGGGGGCTGCAGATCAGGAGTGAGGGGCATGGGGGATGGGACGGGTGTCTGTGGGGTGTGCAGGGCACTGGCAGTGCCAGGGGACTGCGAGTCAGGAGTGAGGGGCACCAGTAAGGGGTAGGGGGCAGGGTACTGCTGTTTGGGAGTGAGGGGCACTGGCAGGGCTGGGATCAGTGGGTCTGGAGTGAGGGGCAGCAGCAGAGCTAGGGGTGTGGCTTGTCAGTGAGGGGCAAATAACAGGAAGAGGCAGGGTACTGGCATGTCACTGCCCCCCCCTTCCCATGATATTCCCCTTGCACCCCAACTCCTCCCCCCAAAGGCGTCTTCTTTTTTGGACCTGGAAACATGGTAACCCTATTGCTGGATCAGGTGTGTAAATTGTCAACTAAGGACAGTAACATATGCAGCCCCCTTTTTGGATGCTCTTGAGCAAAGTTGGTAATGTTTTTGGCAGGGGGCTGGAATGACCCAATTTAGGGCTGAGAGGGGGGACAGTAGCATCTGGCTGCCTTTGCCACTTCTCTCTGTAATGAGGCTGGGTACAGCACAGGAAGAGCTCCACCTTTGTCAAAGCCCTGGGGAACTGACTGCCACACAGGTTCAGGTAGTACTTTCTCTCTTCCAAAGGTCACTGTGCTCAGCTTCAGCAGTGTGGGCAGACCCCACACCGCCAAATGCTGCCTAAGCCATGACTCCATGGGCTGGATCTGGCCTGGGAGCCATAGTTTGCCACCCCTGCTCTTAAGTGTTAAAAGCAGTGGCTTTTCTTTAAAAAGTCTCTATGAATTCCCAGGTGTTGTACATTGATGCATGACATTATGTAGATTCCCCAAACTGAAATTGAAGTTAAATTCACAGGATTAAGGGGAGTTTATAAAATGAGGATTACCACAAAAACTGACTCCCTGATTTAGGAATATGTTTATTTTGCTTTTCTGGTGTCTTGACAGCATGGTTGGGAAGTCTGCCCTACCCACTGAAAAATGAGGCAGGGAAGATGTCATCTTGGAGCACCTCATTGCTCCTCTCAAGCACAGCGGAGAGAGAGTTCAAGTGTAGCAGCAGGAAGCACCCTGAGGGAAGCTCAACTGCCTCATGTCCAAGTTTTGTGGGTAGGGAGAGGCCATGTGCCTTGGCCTCCCATTCTGAAACACCAAGGAAGCAGTACAGACATACCCTCAAAAGGCTTTTTTGTTGAACTACAGAGTCTACTTTATGAAGAACACAAGTCTTCTGTATGACTCTCGTCAACTGATAATCAAAATAAGGGAGTCTGTTAGGTCAGAATGTGGTTCCCATCAGCAAAACCAGTTTCAGCCTAAAAGTTTTAAAGGAAAGAAAAACCATGTCTGTTTTTAAACTGAATTCTCTATTTAGCACCATGCACCTTGACTTCAAAGTGGCCTAGGGAGGTTGCTTTACAATGTACACATTTTCCCTTTGAAAAATTTAGATTTGGATTCTTGGACTATCAAACTCCAATGAAGACCATGGTGGCAGTGTGGTATAAAGAAAATACCAGTACAGTAACAGTGGTGACCTATGTTAGGAATTGGCTCTAACCACCCTTCTGCCATGTGCTCAACAAAAGTGAGCAGAACTGCTTTGGGAGCAGTCCTGGATAGAGGAGGTAGTGATCCAACATGGGATATCTACAATAAGAATCAATATTTGAATGGGTCCCACTGTTCTCAATTCTTTTCTAACACATTTGACTATTGGACGTCATGGCTACATCGGCTGCTTATTTACTCTTCTGTGTTTTGAATGTCCTCCAGATGTCTAGTCTTCTTCCTTAGCTTCAGGCCATGTCTTCTTTCTTACCATCTTTTGGAGGTGATGAATAATTCTCTCTCTGACAGTCGATACAAAACACAATGCTACATTCATTTTAATAGGCCTGTAGATTTTCATAACCATATAACAATGAAAAGGCGACTTATTTAATAATAGAGCATCCAGGTGTACTTACATTCAGCTCTAGAACTATTCCAAGACAATCGTATACTAAAGAGATGCCTGTGGCTACAGCAACAATGATTATTGTCACAACAACGTGGAAAACTGTTGTTAGATTCCCTTTGAAAAACACATTAGCAATGACCTGAAATGGAAACAGAACTTTAACTTTGCTTTTTCATTTTATTTCAATGAGCAGAATGTGTTAAATTCTTTATGTTATGCCTTATAACACAATTGAAAAGAGAGGGTGAAGATGTAATGACTTTCAGCCTTAGCCATTTTGCAATTCTAGCACAGAAACAATATAATAATGACTGAATAAATGCTATCTGTAGTATACACCAGGCCAGTAACTACTGATCTTCACTAAAGATCAGTCAGTGACTGCAATTAGAACAGATCTCTCCATCTACTTTACAGATTAATATCATGGGAAGTATGGTAAAAGCTCACCTCTCGGGTCACAAAACATTCAATTGGGAAAGTTAGGATTACAGTGACTCCATAACAAAATCTTCCAAATGTAGCAAGGTCATCATCTCTACAGTAGTTTTCAAATAGGTCCCCTGGAGAATAGTAAAATACAAAATTATTTCCAAATATATGACAACTGTGACTAATTATGAGGTGACATTAGACTTTTGCAAATAGAGATATTTAAGTCACTGGAACAACATTGTGCAAACACTTGAGATTTCCTGACCCACTTTGTGAGGCACAGATCAGGAAGAGATAATTATACAGTCACAAATTACATTCAGAATGAACTGTCACTATCACCATCTCCTATGAGTAGCAGTTTTCTCTATTATTACTTGAGATCTCAAGATCATTTCCAGGTTGGTATTTATCTTTTTTAAAAATCATATGGCTGACTGTGTTGCCATCCCTACATTTTGCAGCTCTCTTTTTTTAATTGAAATTTTAAGGCAACTGGTGTTTATTTAAAATCTGTATGTGACAGTTTTAGAAAGAAAAAAATTCTAGATAAACAAACAGATTTCCTTTAAAAAATGTTATTCATAGGACAAGAACAATCGCATAAGGAAGACTAGATGGGTGCATCTGGAGACTTGCATTTCCTGCATATCACATTACAGGATCTAATCACAGCTGTAAAAACTATATTACAGGGCTTCACATATATATTGACCTTTGTAAATACACTCCAGTTAATACTCCAGTTTTTTTTTTTTTTTTAATATCTAACTACCATACTATTGCCAGACAATTTGAAACACCATCCTACCTAATGATTATAACAAAGGACCTGAGGAAAGATGAACATAGATGTATGGCTGAGAAATGCAAGCAAATCTTAAGATCAGAACAAGGTAGGTTAACAGATATCTTCTCTCTTAATGCTATTGTGCTATGGATGGTCTGGCACCTACAAAACAACCAGATTTGTTCTGGAAAAACCAGGGACTGAGTGACTTGGAAAAGCCAGAACGTTAGAGGAAATTGCTTTGTAGTATAAACACAAAGGGGCAGATGACATAGATTTTCCTGCTCTTGAAAGGTCTGTCATAGGCATTCTGCTCTCAGTCAGTCCAGATAAAAATCAGGATATAATCAGTGGCTAGAATAAATTGTTCTCTTGGATACAAAATGTAATCAAGTAGGTTTACACAGGGGGCAGATCTGACCCATAGAGCCAGTTTATTTGGATCAGAGCCAGGGAATTTCCGCAGTGTTTTGGCCGAATTTTGATGGTGTGGGGCTCTACCTGCGTGGGGGCAGCAGCACTACAGTGGGAAGTAGGGACTGTGGCACTGGTGCAGGCTGGGCTGGAACTGGCTCATGCTCAGAGCTAAGCTCTGTTAAAGCAGTCCCAGTTTCAAAAATTTGCCAGCTGGGTTTAAAATGGCAACTGCTCATACTGGTATAGGAATGGACAGAATCATCCAAATGCATGCTCGTGAGTGGTAAGCCCTCTCCCATTTTAAGATGTTACCTTGTTACATCAATTCACAACCAAAGAGATGTTTCCTGCTCCTCTTCCCTCCCTCCCCCAGTCTATTAAAGTCCCCACATCTCCCTGTGAGCTACCGGGAATGAGTTTCTTTGCACCATGTTTACGTATCTATGGCAGATTCATTCTGGCTGGTGTAAGTAGAGATAAGTCATACCAGGCTGAGCTAGCCTTGCCACCAGCAGAGAGTAATTATTCTCGAACAAGTGTAGGTGATGATGATTATAACACTGGTGTCCTCTGTCAGGGTTTCAGCTGGGGGCATGGGGAGAGGCCGTAAATTTAAAGCTAGATATTGTAACTGCACTATTAGCAACAGATGCCAATGGGGTGTGCAAATACTGCTTAGTCTTTTACACTTTGCTCCTTAAATCCCCAAACACCCTGGCCTTTACTCTGGGTATTTTTTACACTTTGCTAATCCTTCAATTGGGAGGCTGGCATTAATCAGTTACAGCAGCTTGGTGCTGATACGTGTCCTTGGTGCTGGTTTTCCATCAGCAGTGACCCCCCAGCTTCAAGTCGACTCCATCTTATGCTATCACAGGACCTCCGATGAGCTTTTCCTACTTGCTTGCCTTCTGATTACTGGATGTGAAGGATAAATTCCAGTTCCTCCTTCATAAGTAGAAATAAAAAGACAACGGCAAGGATCAGCTTGGAATTCTTCCCTCTCCTGTGTATTTTGTAAAGCAGAAGACTGGAAAGAAGGATGGAGATGCCAGAGACTAAAATAAACATTAAAATGGATGGACTGAGCATCTTACCTTCTGTGTATCCTTTAAATGTCACATATCCACATGCAGCAAACATCATGCTGATAGACACAGCAAGTGAGACAGACACATGTGTGATGCGAGACCAGTTACTTAGAGTGGGTTCTTCCAAAGAGCCATATATTAAAAAGCTGTTATGGTGGCAAATGAATGCTGAAACACACATGGCAATTAATAGCAATCACATGCATTTTACTAAAATCAATGATTCATAGCAGGCTAACCTTGCAAATTGTGTACTCCAAGGCAGTGGAAGTATGGCACAGCTTAAATTAATTGATTATTACAAACAAACATGAAGTAGGTGATGAGTAGCAAAGCTCACAGCCTGAAATACTAGCTACTTTTCCAATTCTGTGAATGTCTCCAATTTCCTTTCATCTTATTTGGTTCTCACTAATCCATCATTCTTCCCTCCACTAGACACAGATATCTGTCATACTTCCATGCCGATCTCCAGTTTCTTCTTTTGCTACTCTCTTCAGTGTAAGACTGTGACCCCACAGTACCAGTTCCTACTCTGGTATTCTCTGTGACATGCACATTGTGCAGTAACAAGCAACATGGAGACCACAAAGCAAAATCAGTACTTATAGGGAGGTGTGAGAACAGTAGTAGGGCTTATGAATATTTGAGGAGACATCAAATTTTGAGGAATGATTTCATTTCAACTACTGGGAGAGAATGAGACCCAACTTAATTTTGCCTAGAACAGCTTAATAAATACTAATATCCAAACTTAAAAGGGGGTGCCTACTTGCTGGCTAGATCAAAATATATAAAATAAAACTACTTAACATAGCAAGATGGACTGCAGGTTGAGAAGAAATGTTCAGACACAAACTTACCAAAGGACATCACCCCAATGGCTTGTACTGCATTAGACTTTGCAAATACCCAAGCATTCTCTGTTTGGGGTCTAAAATAAAACATTGTTTTAATAGAATGTCCCCTTTCTTGTGATCAGGAATTTTAAATACCATATAGAACGAAGTGACACTGGTGAACCCTTGGAACTCTGCATGCCAGGTCTGCATGTGCCAGCTGCTTTCAATAAGCAAAGTAGCTCCAGAAATACAAGTAGACCTTTATTAAAACAACCTATCTGGGAACAGCTGTCAGCACAGTGAAAGCCAAGGTGCTCATTCAAATAACCCCCCAGTCTCTACTTCTCCTGGAAGCAAATCCCAAGGATTTCAATGGCTACACGTCCTATACAAAAAGTGTGTGTGTGTGTGTGTAAGTAAATAATAAAGTTTTAATCAGCTGGATTAAAGAGTAAGTACTACAGGATCACAGCCAGGGCCCTAGATTGGTAGAAAATGGATTTAGGCCCATCCCAAACTTTCATCCTTATTAGGTAACATGCATACAGAATGAGTATCATTCCAGATGTCCACACATTATATTTTTCCAGTTATACTAGTAAAATTATACACATGTTCTTCAACTGCTATAGGGCTTGGTATAGGTAAAATGTATTGGAATAAATCCCCTGTAGACAGTTTTATTCTAGAATTAGACTTTTTTTCTGATTTAACTTGAGCTATGGCCAAAGCAATATAAATTAGACAAAGAAGAAGAATTTTTGTAGCAGAATAAGAGTATCTATATGGGAAATTATTCCAGTATCACCAATGTTTTAAAATCATGTCCTCCCTTAGGACAGTGTAATTTTCCTGTGTAGAAAAGTCCTAGGAGTACGTAAAAAAAAAAAAAAAAAAAACAAAAATGGTCCAAAAGAATAGCTTTACAAAATTAATTTGTGCTGACTGACGGTTTTTAATCAGTCAGTTACCACTTCCATATATGTATTTTAAAAATTATTTCAGGGTATAATTTCTTGTTGCATTGTACAGAGAGACCCAACTGTCTAAATTGCTTTTAGTCTTTAATTCAGAAACATCCTCTGAGGAGGACTGAAGAAAGCAGCTCAGATCAGACTGAGCACAGAAAAGAAATCTGGCAGCAATCTTTGTTAAATCAGATCCAGAGTTTGAGTTACAAAATTCCATCCTGCATAAAAAAAAATCATAAAGCTCTTCTTCATTTTAATGTACATGGTAGGGAAATCTGGGTGGGTGACGGGAGAGAGAACACCTTTTTTCTAATTTTGGTCTGCAAAAGTATCAATTGAAATGTGCTTGCCTGTTGAGCATTTCTTTAACTGCTCTACAGAAGAGATAAAAAAGCGAGAGAGAACATTGCCACATAGTCAGTTGCTTGCTCCAGTTTCCACCACATTTTGAGGAAGCTGCTGCCACCTGCTGCCGTAATCCTACTATAATGTAACACAGCGTGACAATCATTATACCACCTCTGCCAAGAGAATAACACTTTCTTCCTTTTTGTTGATGACTTAATCTGCGTTTTCACAGTCCTCCTATCTTACTTTAAGACTTTATTGTTACCAAATTTTTTAATTCTTTCAAGTCAGTTCTTTTCTCTTTTCCAATATTTATCTTCCCCCTTCTTTAAATCTGAAGTGCCCTCCAGAAGAGGGATTTTAACAACTTGATTATTCCAGCTACACAAAACACTACTGAGGTTATATTATGATTACACTGCTTTGCTTTTAAAGAACTATCAAATAGTAAATTCTTATTTTCCATCTTAGAAATATGGCTTTTTCAAGACAGCATATTTAGGTTTGATTCAGAAAAGCTATTCTTCATCTCATGCTTAACTTTTAAATAGAATTTGAGTATATGCTTAAGGTAAAGACATGCTTAATTGCTGTCATAATTCAGCCCCTACCTAAGTACTCTGTTAACATAGGCTCAGGCAAAGATACAGTACATGGACTGGATGTATAACATATTTTTATCTTTCATACTGTTTCCAGTATTATCAAAATCATGTGAGGGCTCAAAAAACAAACAACAAAAAATCCAACAACAACAAAAATCAATAAACTTGCCTCCAAAGCAT
>NW_005842382.1:866917-870675 GCF_000455745.1 Alligator sinensis | reverse complement strand
CTTTCCCTTTCTCTTTCTAAAGAAGAAGTGTTATGTTATGTAAGGGCTATTCTTTAAACATGAATTCTCCATTCACATTTTCATGGTGTGTGTGTGAAAGAGAAAATTAATATACTGAGAAAGGCAGACAAGGTTCTTTGGGTGAATCTGATATCTTTTATTAGACCAACTTAAGTAGTTGGGGAAAAAAAAATCCAGCATCTTTTTAGACATGATGATCAGTATCCAGAATGGTAAAATAAAGACCACATTATACAAGAAACCCACAGACCAACATACATATTTGCATAGAACCAGCAATCACTCTAAACACACCAAAGAAGCTGTGATATACAGCCAAGCCCTCAGATACCACTGAATTTGCACTGAGGAGAACACCTAGAATGGCTTTCACCCAACAAGGACACTCCTCCAGAGAGACAGATTGCATGTTTGAAAGAGCCACCCGGATACCACGTGAAGAATTGCTGTAGTACAGAAGAAACCCCCCCATGAATCGCACACTGCTGGTTATGACAGATCATCTCTCCCTTGAACCCATACAGAATATCCTCAAACAATTGCAATCCATGCTAGAAAGAGACCCTATTCATAAAAAGATCTTCCCAGAGCAGGGGTGGGCAATTATTTTGGGCAGAGGGCCGCTTACTGAGTTTTGGCAAGCCATCGAGGGCCACATGACAGGTAGCCAGGGGCAGATAAATATTCATTTTCTACATTTTTTAGGGGTCCTGTGGGCTGGATAGAATGGCCTGGCAGGCCGCATTTTGCCCACCCCTGTCCCAGAGCCACTCATCCTAGCCTTCAAACAAGCACCGAACCTCGCTAACCTCATCACCAGAAGCAAACTTCCTATGATCCAAAGCACACCAAATAGATCCAGACCATGGCATGGCAAGAAATGCAAAACCTGCCAACACATCTTCACCACCTCCACAATTGCTACACCTCACAACAGAGCCATCGGCTTTTATAGATCTTACAGCAGCACCTCCAGAAGTGTAATACACCTCATCCAATGCACCAAATACCCTGATGGAAAATACGTAGGAGAGACCAAACAACAGCTGCACACCAGAATGAATGCACACTGGGAATCTATCAAAGACAAGAATACCCAATGACCTGTGGGGGCGCATTTCTCACAAGAAAACCACTCTCTCTCTCCACTCTCTCAGTTCTAATCCTCAAAGGAAACTTACAAAACACTTCTCAGAGACGAGCCTATGAACTCCAGTTTATCAACCTCCTGGATACTAAAAATCATGGACTCAATATAGACATTGGATTTATGAAACATTATAACCTGCCTGACATTTGACTCCCCAGGTACCTCTCCATTATTCATCCCCCTTCTTTCCCCACAACCCAGCCTGTCTCTCACCCTGACTCCTCAATTTACATCTTCACTGACAGCCTATCTTGTATGCAGACCAGCCCAGCCTCTGGCTTTTTTACTTTTCATTCCATCCAGGAAGAGCACACACCAACTGCTGAAACTTCCTCAGCCTGACGAAGGGTTTTTAAACCCAAAAGCTTGCTTAATTTTTTTTCCCCCAACTATTTAAGTTGGTCTAATAAAAGATATCAAAGGGAGGAAAGTGGATCTGGCAAATTATAGGCGCATCAGCCTGACTTCTATCCCAGGGAAGATCCTAGAAAAGTTGATTAAAAAGGCCATCCTTAATAGACTGGCTGATGTCAACATACTGAGGGACAGCCAGCACGGATTTGCTGCAGGTAGGTCTTGCTTGACCAATCTCATTTCCTTCTACGACTAGGTGACTTGGTATATATCTTGACTTGAAAAAAGCCTTTGATCTGGTATCCCATGATCACCTGTTGGTGAAACTGGCCAATTGTGGCCTTGGGTCCACCACAATCCGCTGGCTGGGAAATTGGCTCTGGAGTCAAACCAGAGGGTAGTAATTGATGGAAATCCATCATCATGGTGCCCTATAACCAGTGGGGTCCCCAAGGCTCTGTCCTTGGACCCATATTGTTCAACATCTTTATTAATGATGTGGACATTGGATTCAGAAGCAGACTGGCCAAGTTCGCCTATGATACCAAACTTCGGGGCAAAGTGTCCACACCAGAATACAGGGGGGCGATCCTGGCTGACCTGGACAGGCTCAGCAAATGGGCGGATGAGAACCTGATGGTGTTTAACACTGAAAAATGCAAGGTTCTCCACCTTGGGAGGAAAAACCTGCAGCATCCTTATAGGCTCAGCAGTGCTACACTGGCTAGCACTATGGAAGAAAGAGACTTGGGGGTCATTATTAACCACAAGATGAACATGAGCCTGCAATGCGATGCTGCAGCTAGTAAAGCGACCAAAACACTGGCTTGCATCCATAGATGCTTCTCAAGCAAATCCTGGGACGTCATTTTCCCCTTGTATGCGGCCTTGGTGAGGCCGCAGCTGGAGTACTGCATCCAGTTTTGGGCTCCACAATTCAAAATGGATGTGGAGAAGCTTGAGAGAGTCCAGAGAAGAGCCACACGCATGATCAGAGGTCAGGAAAACAGACCTTATGACGACAGGCTGAGAGCCATGGGGCTCTTTAGCCTGGAAAAGCGCAGGCTCAGGGGCGATCTGATGGCCACCTATAAGTTTATCAGGGGTGACCACCAGTATCTGGGGGAACGTTTGTTCACCAGAGCGCCCCAAGGGATGACGAGGTCGAACGGTTATAAACTACTGCAAGACTGTTTCAGACTGGACATAAGGAAGAATGTCTTTACTGTCCAAGCTCCCAAGGTCTGGAATAGCCTGCCATCGGAGGTGGTTCAAGCACCTACATTGAACACCTTCAAGAGTAAATTGGATGCTTATGTTGCTGGGATCCTATGACCCCAGCTGACTTCCTGCCCTTTGGGCGGAGGGCTAGACTCAATGATCTTCCGAGGTCCCTTCCAGCCCTAATGTCTATGAAATCTATTCACCCAAAGAACCTTATCTGCTTATGTCCTTAGACCAACATGGCTACAATCTACACTCCTGTATACTGAGAAAGGTGACTGTAGCTCACTGGTGCTGCAGGAACTCTTACCCACCATATCTGTTCACCCCTGCTACAAGTATGTCCACCCCAAACTACCACATTTATTCTGTTAAGGCCATACCAGTACTACTTCAACATTAATTCTACTAATCTTTTTAGATGCGGACCCCCTGCATCTAAAAAGACAGAACTACAAAGGATGGAGGACAGGATCCACCTCCAAGGAGGAATATACTGCACTGGTCCAGACCTGCAGAAGGCGAACCAGGAAAGCCAAGGCTGCGATGAAACTCCAATCAGCTACAAGTATCAAGGACAATAAAAAGTCCTTTTTTAGATATGTGGGGAGCTGGAGGAAAAGCAAGGGCAACATTGGACCCCTGCTAAACCAGATGGGACAACTGATGACCGACGCCCAGGAAAAAGCCAACTTACTATATGGGTACTTTGCGTCCGTCTTTCACAAGTCCCATGGGAGGCCCCTGCCCATTACGAGACAGGGATGCCTGAGTGAGGGTGGTTCCTTGCCCTCCATCAGTGCTGACCTTGTGAGGGAACACTTTGAAAGGCTGGACATCTTCAAGTAAGCTGGCCCTGACAATTTACACCCCAGAGTACTCAAGGAGCTGGCCTGCATCATAGCTCAGCCCCTGGTATGGATCCTTAAGAGCTCCTAGTGCTCTGGTGAAGTTCCCGAAGACTGGAAGAAGGCCAATGTGGTGCCTATCTTCAAGAAAGGGAGGAAAG
>NW_005842382.1:846882-866260 GCF_000455745.1 Alligator sinensis | reverse complement strand
ACGCTGGCTTGCATCCATAAATGCTTCTTAAGCAAATCCCGGGATGTCATTCTCCCCTTATACTCGGCCTTGGTGAGGCCACAGCTGGAGTACTGCGTCCAGTTTTGGGCTCCACAATACAAAAAGGATGTGGTGAAGATTGAGAGCGTCCAGAGGAGAGCCACATGCATGATCAGAGGTCAAGAAAACAGACCTTATGATGAGAGGCTGAGAGCTATGGGACTCTTCAGCCTGGAAAAATGCAGGCTCAGAGGCGATCTGATGGCCACCTATAAGTTTATAAGGGGTGTTCTCCAGGATCTGGGGGAACGTTTGTTCACCAGAGCGCCCCAAGGGATGACAAGGTTGAATCGTTATTCAACCTTTCAATATACTATCAACTCCTGCAAGACCATTTCAGGCTGGACATAAGGAAGAACATCTTTACTGTCCGAGCCCCCAAGGTCTGGAATAGCATGCTGCCGGAGGTGGTTCAAGCACCTACTTTGAATGCCTTCAAGAGAAACCTTGATTTTTTCTTGCTGGGCACCTGTGACCCAGCAGGTCCTGGGGCCTGCTGGGCCCCTGGGGTGGGGGCTGGACTCGATGATCTTCCAAGGTCCCTTCCAGCCCGAATGTCTATGAAATTTCCCAGCCTACAGCCCTTCCTCCAGCCCCCAAGCCATCCATCAATTCTGTTCCCCAAACTCCCACCCACACCAAGATTCCAAACCCACCACATCTTTTTGAAGCCTCACTTCTGCTCCTCCTGAGTGTCTTCATCTCCCTAACCTAAGTTTGAGGAGCAATTCTGGCAGAGATATCTTCTAGTCTTGTAGGAAACTGCAGCAGGACTCTCTCTTCCCCCTTCCTGGCCAAAGGCAAGCAGCTTTTCTCACCCTTTCCAGTGTCTCCATTACGGTAAGAATGATGCCAAGTTGCCAAGAATCTGATTAGTTTCCTGAGGATCTGATTGGCTTTTCTATCCATGGAGGTAGGCAACTGGGTAGATAGCTAATCATAGAGCATTTTAAAACTCATGAGAAGGCCTGAACTTATTTCCTGACAAGACTGGCTCCTTTCCTAGCCAAGCATTCCTTCACTGCAAGAATTTAGGACAGGTGGCATCACTGTATTTTTAGCTGAGAACCACAAGAAGTTGGAGGCAATGAAATAGAGAAAAAAGGGAAGTTCTGCAGAAGCAGCAGTTAAACCCATACAACGCTTACAGCTATCAGCCTCTCTGGGAAAATCTCCCACAACTTTATTGGGCTTGCTGTTGGTAGGGATAGATACTAAAGG
Organism: Alligator sinensis; assembly: GCF_000455745.1. NCBI lineage: Eukaryota > Metazoa > Chordata > Crocodylia > Alligatoridae > Alligator > Alligator sinensis. Next base: position 864,979 of record NW_005842382.1, on the reverse strand, counting down.
TACCCCTAGCTGCGATACCCTCTACCCTGCTGTCATACCAGCCAGAAAGATAGGAGTTAATTAATGGATGTCTTTCCTTTCCTCCTGAAGGGGCTGCTAAAGCTAGGTGGTAATGACAGTTGGAGCCAACAGCAAGTGTCATCTTTGGTACACAAGAATGAAATTGCTTTAGGCTGGGCCTCAGCTAGCTGGGGTTTGAGGAAGGAAGAGGCTTTGGCCCAATGCCTTTAGAGATGGGATACTAGAGGATGCAGCGAGGGGCCCTGCTGCAGCTTTTCCTCTGCTTCCTCTGAAGTAAGGTAGAACAAATGGAGTATTATAGTTCACACTTGGCTGATGTACTGTGATTATTTTTGTAATTACGTGAGTTAGAAAATTACTTAAAAGAGAGAAAGATTTACATCTCAAAACTGTAACAGTTAGAAGGTTTGCCCCCCAAACTTCCTACTTGCTGAGGCTGAGTGGAATTATGCAAGACTGATCTACATGCATAACAGGCACGTACATCGTATTTTTAAACAGACTGCATGCTTAAACAGTGATATTTCCCTTGGGTTAGGCAGATTCAAAACACATTGGAAAAATAGTTAAGGTTATCCATAAGGTTATCCAATATGGAAACAGTAGTAAGGTGTAATGGAGTGAGTTCTTGTGAAGACACAGCCCAAGAACCACATAATCTGGCCTGTGGAGATCCCCATACATCCAGAAATTTGGTGGTGGGAGAGGTGGCATTTAACACATCCACTGCTTCCTCACTACCAAATAGTCAAGCCTTGCAGCCAGCTGACATGGCCCTATATGCCAGACAAGGCTTGTGCAGGGCTGGGACAATAGATTTGATCCAGTGCTTGTGGGGCCAGGGCCCAATCTAGAATACACGCGGCTGGGCCCTGAGCAAGAAGCCCAGCTCCTCATGCAAAGAGCTAGGGCTGTGGCTGAGGCCTATGTGGCAGGTCCAATGTAGCGTACACAGAATTGGGACAGGGAACCTGACTTGGCATGTGTGAGGCTAGGGTGGTAGGCCCAATCTGGTGCATTCACAGCTGGGGCTGGGTTGCAGGCCTGATCTAGCACACAGGGCCAGGATCTGATCTGGCACATGGGACTGTGGTCACATGCCAGATCACGCCTGCACACCAGCTTCACACTGGATCAGGGCCATGGATGGGAGATCCATGCATCTCCCAGCCACTTGTTCTGTGGAGAAGAGGTGTCTTGCAGCAGTACTGGGATTTTGAGACTACAGTAGCTGCCATATAGATTCCTGACCAATTCTCTTCCCACATACCTCCAGATGATTGCTACATGCAACTTTTCTGCTCAGGCCTTGAATTGGCTCCAAGATTTGGCCCTGAATTTGAAAATGAAATTATGTGCAATAAACAATGTAATTTATCAAACTCACTTCTTTGGTGAAAATGTTTGCAGTGTAATTGTTGCCAACTTTTAAAACTTCATCTCTTCAATATTTTGAGGTTGTTCTTAAAGCTCCAGCCCTTATTTACTTGGATCTGCTGCCTTTAAATAGGAGTTGGCAGGGAGGGAAAGGATTGTAATATTAGTATTGTCAGTTAGGATTAGTATATTGAAAGTTACACATGGGCAAGATTATTCAGAACATGAATATTCTATGCCTTGCCATTAGATGAACAATCTTCATAAACTTTGTTAAATTATGAACTACTTAAAACAGCCAGCGTAAATTAAGCTGAATTATAACATTAAAGCCAACCTATTGAAAAATATATGTATAAATCTTGTATGCATTTAGACATTAAAGGGCAGAAAAGTAAATTCAGAATTTTCTTGATTTTTCTTTTCTTTATTATCTACACCATTTTGAATGGTAGAAACACAAAAATATATTTAAAAAAATACTAATTATGCTTCTTAGGAATCATATGATCATAGAAAAGTAGTGCTGGAAGGGACCTAATGAGGTTATCTAGTTCAGCCCCCTGCTCAAGACAAGACCATACCTGAATAAACTATCCCAGCCACGTGTTTATCTAACCTGCTCCTTGAAACTACCAAGGATTCCACAATTTCTAAGTGGCCTCTTCCAGAGCTTCATCACTTGCCTACTCAGAAAGTTGCTCCTAATCACCAAACTAAGCTTCCCCTACTGAAGCCTGAGGCTGTTGCTTCTAGTCCCTGGCAGTCATGATAAAAAGCCTATCTCCATCCTCTCTATAAATGCCATTCAGGTATGTGAAGACTGTTATCAAATCCACCCTCAAGCTTCTCTTCTGTCAGCTAAATAGTCCTAGTTCTTTCAGCCTCCCAGGCCCCTAATACTTTTTGCTGCTCTGCACTGAACTCTTTTGCTTCTTGAAGTATGGAGCGCAAACCAGACAGTACTCCAGGTGACGCGCCTTGCTAGCACTGAAGAGAGTGGAAAAATCATTTCCCATGCAATATTCCTGCTAATATAGTATATGCTTTGGTCTTTTTTTTTTTTCCCACAACAAGAGCATACTGTTGGTTTATATTCAGCTTATGGTCCACTGTAATCCCCAGGTCCTTCTCTGTTGTACTGCAGTCTAGCCAGTCATTCCCCAGTCTGTATTTGTGTATACAATTATTCCATCGCAAGTGAAGGTCTTTGCATTTGTCTTTGTTGAATCTTATCTAGTTTAGTGCCATTGATTAAAAAATTAGCAATATGTGACACTAAAGATTAAAGTAGGTAGGTATCAGTAGGTATCACAGCCAGGTATCTAATTCCAGTCTATCAATGTGAAACTTATTACAAAAATCCAAAGTTGCAACAAAACAAGTTTAATAATATGTCAAACTAAGATGTGCAAGCAATTCAGTTTTACAACCGCTAGAGGTCAGATTATATCAAAACAGAGGGAGAAACTGCTTAATGTTATTCTTTGACAGCATTGATCTAACAGAAAAAAGGGAAGTCTTTCTAATCAAGGGTTAAGACACTGAACCTTTTCCATTAAGTGTAGTTCTAATTGCATTATAACGTATGAATGTACTGACCATTTAAAAACACAACCAGAAAAAAATGCTTTTAATGCTGCTAAAATATTAAAAGTAAAACCCAGGCTGATATGAAAATGGCCCTACAATGACATATTTCATTTCGTTATCATACTGACAATTATGACAAAATATGTCAAATTAAATAGCTTTTATAGCTAAATTATAAATAAAAGTAGTATGATGTCAGGACTTTGAACATCATGTATATTATGAAAAGAGATAGTAAATAGGGCAGTTTGGTAAAAATAAAAAAACACTCATGAGTGGTGTGCATACTGTAAATAGTGGTCTGTGCTTCAGGAACTTGTAACACTCATCAATCCAACTGAAACAACGTTGTTTTCTAGGTGCATGACTCCATAGAGAGGAGAGTACTATTTGGAAATAACACCAGAAAAGTAAAATACTTAGACTGGATTAGCTGGAAACAGAAGGTGGTTCCCAGTCTCACCACACATCCTTTGAGTTACCAATCAGACTTCACACCGCATTACCTAATTGCAACTGTATGCCAATACAGAGCATCGTAACATACAAATACTATATTCCTTATTGTACTAAACATGTTTTCCTAATCTTTAAATTAGAAATAGAGGGAAGGCACACGACTCTGGTATTAAACAGGTTCTTTTCCTATTTTTATAAGAATCATCTTCATATTCCATCTTTCATGAGATGAACTGTGCAGTCTACTCATGAACTGGAGTTTTAAAAAGCAGCAATAGGTAGTTAGCTGTGTTAGTTTGTAGTCAGGCAGAAGGAAGGGTAGAAATGCATCTTATAGACCAGTGGGGACTAACTTTTTTGGCAGGCATACCACAAGTTAACCCTGCACACTCCCCATATGCTACTCTAGTTGTCCTGTGTCCAATCTACTGCTCTGCTTTCTGCTTCCTTCCCCAACTGCTGTTCTCTTTTCTGCTTTTTTTCCTACCCCTTCCTGATCTTCTGTGTCATACACAGAGGCTGCCCTTGCTACTTGTGGCACATATGCTGTAGGTTGGTTATGCCTGTTACAGACTAAATCAGAGATACATAAGCATTCATGGGTTTACGTTCACTTCATCAGGTGCTGCATTGGATAAAGTGAGACTGGGTTCACTAAAGCTTATGCATTCTTTATTTAGTTACTCTAAAAGGTGTAGCTCTACCTTGCCTTCTGCGTTAGAAAATAAGTGGTTCCCAAAAGGATTTTAAAGTAAATATTTACTGTGAAATCTTAATATACAGGGTTGAAAGATAGCTCCAGAGTTGTAACAATCTCTAACACTGATTTCCTCAGTCTCTTGGATGATGCATACTAGGATTCAGATTCAGCCGATTTGGCGGATAGTGATTTGATTCATTGATTCAAATCACTGTCCCGAATTGATTCAGCCAAATCCAATTCAGAGATTCGGCTGCTGCCAAATCGGCTGAATCTCTAAATCAAACAGGCCCCATCCCACGCCCGCTCTCCCAGTCCCATCAATGGCTGCCCTGCCCAGCTCCAGCGTCCTGGCTCTTTAAAAAAAAGCCCCGTACTCACCAGCTGCTGCCAGGAAGGAGTGGGGAGGGCGATCCCTGCTGCCACCCACTGCCCTGCACTGCACTGCACGCCCCTCAGAAGCCCTGATGACCACTGCAGCAGATGATGAGTGCGGGCCTTTTTTTTTTTTTTTTTTTTTTTTTTTAACTTTTTCAAAGACGCTGGGATGCTAGGACCAGGTGGGGCAGCCATTGATGGGGCTGGGAGAACGGGCAGGATTGGCGGGGGCTCAGGGGGAGCAGGCAGGGGATGGGGCCTGGTGGGGGTCCCCCCCCATGGTCCCTGCACCCTCCTCCAGCCTGCTCCCTGCTTACTGGCACCGAGTTCAGACCCAGCTCCCTGCGGCAGTGAGCGGGGACTAGCCAAATCTCCAAATCTTTTCTGAATTGATCCAGAGAGCTTTAAATTGATTTGGACCTTTTTAGGTTTCCCAATTTGATTCAGATTCAGAGATTCAGCCACCGAATTGGGCCAAATCTCCTCCAAATTGAATTAGCACCCAAAGCTTTGCACAGCCCTAATGCGTACCATAGTGTGTTGCAACCTATATAGAACTTTGAGGTGGGGCACAGATTGCAATAAAAACTTTTGTATCCTTGATCTCAACCCCACCACACATAGCCGGTTAAAAGAACTCAGCAAGATAGAAAAAGCACTTGTGAACCAGGACAAAAGTTATACTTCTGTAAGAGGTGACTACCTTATTTTATACAGCAAAAGCCTCCCACTTTCTTGAACAGCAGTGTGGCAGGGCATTGTAGGTGCCTGCCACTTTTAGGGCCAAGCCAAGTGGCCAGCAGGTGCTTAATTGTGGCAGTCATTTTAGATCCATGGCTGCCTATACAAACAGAGCAGTTTACTGCTGGTAAGGCAGGCAGTAACATTGCCTGGCTGCAAGGCTGCTTGGAACATCTTGGAGGCAAGGAAAGGAGCTGTAGGGGATGGCTTGGAGGCTCTTGGTCCTGGGCATGACCTAAAACTGCACCCTTCTGGGAGTGGGTGGCCTGGTGGGGCTCTCAGTGATGCAGGAGCCCCCAAGAAATACCAGGCCAGTTACCACCCCAGTGAACGGTGAGTAGGGGCGCCTTAACCCCAGCCCTCACCTATGGGTGGGCCATATAACATTGGAGCAGGGTAGGCCAGGTAAGCTTCTGGAGGCACATGAGCCTGCTGGGGGAGTGACCCCGCAGGGCCACGCATGCTTCAAGGAGCACCTGAGCTGGGAATGGGGGACCCCAATCCATAAAGGCAGGCAGGAAGTGAAAACCCCGCTGAGGTACTCAACCGATCAATGCTGGGGCCAGGACCACAGTTCAAAAGGGCAAGGGGCCCACTGCAAGGGATGCCCACAAAAAGCGCAGAAGTTTGGAGTCCCAACTGGGCCTGAGATGGGCCCAGGGCTTACAGAAGCCGAAGGTCCCCACAGTTGGGGGCCACAGCTAATGGGCGAAGGTGACAGTTTAGCTAACTGTCTGAGATGCCATCTGCGAGCCTTGGGCCGCGGTGTAGGGGTGGAACGGAGCTGTGGATAGCCCCCCTGCCCCCAATCAGGGTGCAACAATAGGCAGCCTCCCACCTTAATTAACAACTTAATTAATTAACAACAAGTTGTGGTGGGTGAGACAGGCAGGCGGCGTGCCCAGAGGCAGGTGGGAAGCTAGCTTTGTGGCTAGCCAAGGACTCCCACTTTGCCACAAGCAGCAAATGGAAGCAGCAAATGGAAAACTACAGGAACAAAAGTGCCAGGCTAAGGAGCAGGCAATTAGCAAAGGAATGCTGATAATGAAGCAACAGATGGTAGATTTAATTCAGGTTTGAATTCTAAATGTAGAGATCTATAATTGTGGAAATTTAATTCCAATTTTGAGGTAAAACTATGTAATGAAGCAAAATATGGAATATTATCTTTAAACTCTGGTTTAAGGCATTTAAAATTTGCAGCCACTGAAGAGAACCTCAATTTGTATTATGACAAATAAAATAGTTACAATACAAAATTGAAGGCTCTTCTGAATAAGGGAGATCTTTCTGACTATCAAAGAAAATAAACCATCAAATGAAATACCACTTACAGTTCTGGCATATCCCTAATTAAAGATAATGATTGTGTTTCCCTGCTCTTTTTAATGGACTATTTAGTGGTGCTATAAATATGGAGTTTCTTTGTTTTGGATTTAATAACATGCAAAAGTTTATCTTTGTTATTTGATTAAGGAGGAAGAAAGCATCAAGTTCCCACTTTCATGTTGTTTTTTTGAACACTTGGTGTTTCATCCCTATGATCAGCTGCCTAATTCTCACATCTACATTTACCTGTGGTCTTTAGAAGATGCTCTTGAAGATTTTGTGGAGATTTATTTATTTTGCAGGCACTGACATCATGCTATTCTTTCACAATCAACACCAGTAAAGTGAAAAATAGTTTAACTTTATAAATGGCATTATCTATTATCCCTTTGCTAACAATGCAGTTTCAGTTCATTCTAAGCTATGAATTCACTTTATGCAATATTAATGCAGCTGAAAATCACTGTAGCTTGAGTTCACTCTAACCCACTGTGGTTCCTAAGTGTGTTAAAAAAGTAACCAGCCATATGCAGGTGGAAGTAAAATGAAGGAAAAATCATCTAACTGTATTTTACCATATAATCCTCTTAAATTTAGCAAAGCCAAGAAATATAAAGCGTATATTCTTAAAAAGTTATATGATATGCTTCAGGCAACCACCATTATATATGGATTACGTATAATGGAAACAAATCTGAAAAATTAGAAGAAAGAGAGAATGTCTGTTTACTTTAGCTCCGCTAAGGATAAAAATGGATCCAAGTAGTATTCTGGCACAAATGCGAACTCTTTCTGAAACCTACGAAAATACAACTAGACCTTCACTATTTTTATAATAATAATCATTAGTATGTGAAATTAAAATAAACATAAAATGTCTAGTTTGGCCAAATTACTTCAAACCGTTACTTGAAAGAACTTTCTGGAAAGGTGATCAGGCCATGGAAGAGAATTGCATTTTAAATGAAAGAAGGCAAGTAAAAATCGATTAGGTCTCCATCCTAGCACACACACACTGGACCTTAAAGACACCTCCTTTAAATTATGCAAACAACGAGGCCTTTGCTCTTCCATAAGTGTCTGTTCCACCATCTATTTGCAGCCTTTGTTTAATTTATTTTCCTTCAACCACATCAGTAATAAAGAAAAATAAATGGATAATAAGTCAAGCTTTTTAGAATTCTAAAAGGATGTTTAAAAAGAGCAGTGTAGCTCCTTCTAGCTCCCCATACTGGGGAGACCTTCCTTACTTCCCCAGGCCCCTTCCTGAAGGATGGGGAGAAGGCCTGTCACTGTCCTCCTTAAAGAGCAAAGGGAGAACAGAAGCTCAATCAAGGATCCAAACCCACCGGTAGTAAGAGAAACCTTACTGGAAAGTTATGAGGCAAGGAGAGATGATGGCAGGCTGTAACTGCTGCTTTAAAAAGAAGACTGAGAAATAGAAATAAAATCTAACATGATGAAGATGAGATAGACTAGAGAGATAAATGCACAATGCGTCTAAAATGGCAAAAAAAGAAATATCCATGTTTATTTAGCTGAAATCAAATAAATGTCTCTAAATTGCAGGCTTCCCTGTAACATCAGCAGCTGTGAAAGTGGAAATGTTCCGATTTTCCTGACACTAACTTCTGACTTATATCTACATAAAAATGAAAACTTTCTGTAAGGACATACTGCTAGCACCACAGGTGATCACCATCCATTCCCACTAAGAAAGATGATTTCCTCAGACCAATAGACATCTGTGAAAGGAGCTAGTGACTTGATGCCTCTTCTTCAGGGACACATGTGGTCTCATCCTAAGGCTGCTTACAGACATGACGCCTCCCCAAACAAACAGCACTTTACTTTCAGCTTGGCACACTCCCGTGCCAAGTGCAGCACATGCCCAGAAGAGGCACTGCATTAGTTTGACCCAGCGCACCCAACGTCTGTATAGATCAGGTGCTTCAGCAGGGCTTTTTGGTGCTTTTATCGGATTGAATCAGCTATTAGATAAAAATGCCTAAAAGATCAGCTGAAGTGCCCAATCTATACAGATGTTGGGGAGCTGAGTCAAACTAACATGCTTCTTCTTCTGGTATAGTGCTGGGTTTTGTTTGTTTGTTTTTCTTTCCATGTCTGTCAGCAGCCTAAATGTTGCAAACTTAGAAGTCTATTAGTATTCACTCCCATTTGGGGGTTAGATATTGAAATAGGGCTCAAGATTCTCACCTCAGCCAGATACTACTTGTACAAAAGTCCCAATCTTTTCTGAGTTTCAAAATCCTATTTATATGTTTCAAGACAAACTTTATAAAGAACTGTCAGATATTCAGGTACATGGTTCCCATCACAATATTAAATAGCTAGTAAGCTATTTGGATCACAACTGCCAGGTTCGCATAATTATCTGTCAGTAACCTAAAACTTTCAGTCTCATGGCAAAAACAGGGTGGTTTGACTTAAACCGATTTTACTTATAATTTAAAATTATCAAGCATGGAATCTTGATTTAAATAATCTATTTGAATCTTGTTTTGCAATTATACTTTACCTTTGTAAAGAAAGGTCATCTCTCACCAGTTTGTAACCATTAAAAAAAATACATTGCTTTGCAATTAAACATAACCTTTATACTTAATTAGGTACTATTTTCTGCCAGCTAAGTACCACTAGGATTACTTATTTAAGCAATTATAGGGGCTTAAAAATTAAGAACTGAATACATACATCTTAGTTTTTTATTAAGTTAAAAAAGATTTGAGATGTTTCCTTTTTAATAGATAATATTTTTAATACTTGTACTTGATGTCAAATTAGGATTGAGTGGAAATCAGAATGGTACAAAACAGCATTTTAAAGTCACAGTAGTTGTTAATTAGCACCACGTTGTGTGTTCTGGATACAACATTACATAAGTTTATCTAAAGATGCTTTGTTAAATCAATGGAAGCATTCCTTTATAGTTAACGAACTGAAGGGGTTATTTTTGGTTTCCATGTCCTTCAGCATTTTAGATTTTACAGACCCGTTTTCTGCACTCAGTATTTACTTGTAGATTGGTGTGGTGGCACACCTTTGGGTGCTTGCCACTCTAAGGTCATGTGCAGGTGTCACAGAGGCCTGTAGAAGGAAGCAGCAGACACCCCCCGGGGAGGATTTTAAGGGAGAGGAGTGTGTGGCAGTGCACTTTCGGGTGCTTGCCACTTTAAGGGCCTGAGCAGGCTGTGAGGCAGCCTGCAGGTGACTGCAGAGACAATCAGGAGGTCACATGATAGCCAGGAGGCCACCTGACTGGAGCAGGGTGGAGCAGCCTTAGAATAAGAGCAGGCAGTTGCAACTGGGGAGCTGAAGGATGAACATGTCCTGGCTGGAGCACAGCTGCTCCCAGCATCATTGTGATGGTCAAGGGGAAGAGGTTCCTAGGGACTGGGGAGGGGGCGGTTCCAAGCCATAAGAAAATGGCTATGGGCCTAAGGAGAGCTTGGCCAGCCTAGGGAAGGGGCTTAGAGAGTGTGGGCCTACTGAGGGGCTAGGCAAGCCCTTGATAGGAACTGGCTGTGACTGAGGCCAGGGGCTCAGATGAGCCCGGCAGAGTAAAGGGCTGCCAGAAGGTCTCTGGGGCACTAGGCAGGCCCAGTAGGAATTGATGGCTGTTTAGTGGGATCTCCACTGAGTAGGGAGGTCAGCTGCTGCCAGACTGATCCTCAGACTCTCAATTACTCAATGCAAGGGGGGCAGAGCCAATAGGCTGAAGGGCATGGAAGCCCATGGTGAGGGGCAGGATAGGGCTGTGGAGAGCTACTGGTACCCTAACTGGCCTAGAGGCAGGACCACAGCTTAAAAGAGGCTGAAGGTCCCCTCAATGGGGGGGACATCACTGCTGAGAGAGGACAGGAGGTCAGCCAAAAAGCAGGCTGGTAGGAAGGAGGCTGAAGCCCAGCCTCCTGATGGGAGGTATCTTGCAAGGGGGCCTGAGAGAGATGGGGCCTGTGTCTGAGAGGAACGGTATGAGATGGAAACTGCAAGAGTGCCCCAAAGTGAGCAGCCCGGGAGGAACATTTGGAAGCCCAGTGAGGGAGGTGTAAGATCAGGGCAGGTAGGCCTGCACTGGTCCTGGGGTATGACCTAAAACTACACCCTGCTGGGGTAGGATGGTGTGGTGGGGCTGCTTATGGTGAGGCAGTCCTCAGGAAATGCCACATTAGTGCTACCCTAGTGAAAGGTGAATATGGGGCACTGGAAAGCCTCAGCACCCACTGCTTTGTGGGTGACCCTGTGGAGGGGAAAGACTAGGGGTGCACACCCTGAGAGAAAAGCAACAGGCTTGGGCAACAACAGGCTTGGAGGCCATGAGGGCCCAAAGCCTGAGAGAAAGAGGCTTGAGCAACAACAAGGAGGCCAGGAGGGCCTGAGGCTCAGTGACTGAGAGTGAGGCTTGGGTGACAACACAAGGGCCAAAAGGGCCTGAGGCCCAAGGCCTAAATGAGAGTGGGGCCTAGTGGCAGGCCTGAAGGCAAGTGAGGTCCAGGTATGTTGACTGAGGCCTGAGCAGGCCGTAGGCTGAGAGTGGGGTCCAGGCACATTGGCAGACACCTGAGGCCGACAGGGCGTAAGGCCCCACAGTCCCAGTGAGGGGGCATGAGTTGAAGCCATAATGAGACCCAGCTAAGGGGCCAGGGGAGTCCTAGTGGATTTGGATGCCATCAGCAAAGCATGGGACACAGTAAAGGGGAGGTTGGAGCTGTGTATTATGCCCTTGGCATCACGGCATTAAATGGGCAGCCTCCTATATTTTTTCCATCTGTATATTTAATACATCAAGGCATGGCAGGAAAGTGGGGGCAGACTGCCCTAGACAGGTGGGCAGGCTGACATTGTGACTGGCCCCAGGGATGGCCCTCTGTCACAATTGGGAATGAAAAAGCAGTTAGTCCAGCCAGTCAAGGAACCCAATACAGGTTTGTGGCTCCAGCCACCGATAGCACATCCCCCTAAAATGTAATTCAATGATGGCCCAATTTCTGGGATATACACAAGGTAAGGTAGAGACAAATCAGTCCCTGTATAGCCAATGGAACTATTTATTATTTACTTGGTTCCTCTGCTATAATAAAAATGGTGAAACATATTAGATGAAAATAAAGCAATACAGATTAAGTTTATTTTGTCATTAAGAGAGAATACTACCTGGGAATGAAAACATTTTCATTATACAAGTACTATCTACATATACAACATAAATAATTAGATAACAGGAGAAAATTCTAGAACAGTTAATTTTAAGAGGCTCAGTTCTGAAAAGAAGAATGGTAAAAGAATAATTGATAAATATTGGAGGTATCAAAAATCTATTAGACAGTAAAACCATAGACATTATTTTACAGAAAAATGTTATTCTTTATTATTAAAAAGTAGGCAGAACACTGTCTTATGCTTTACAGTGCAGTACTATTGTTGAAATGATAGTGTTACCATAGTAACAAGGTCTTCAGTAGTCATTATATATAGCTCCCTTTTTGACAGCGGATTAAGAGATCTCTCTTTCAAATATGTACTGGTATTTAGCATGCACTACAAGAAAGCACTGTTTCCTATATCATTTCAGTGAAGCAAAACAAGAAAGCAAAACCACACTATGCTGAACTGATAGATGATGCACACTTGTTTATCATGTTTTCAGAAGCAAGACTGCTATTTTAGCTATTCTGCCAACATTAAAAATATGCCCTATAGTTAGCCTCATTATCAGATAGCGATCAAACAAGACAGATAAGTAGCTCTGTGTGGTACCACTGAATCATTCACGCTAACATCTTCCAAGTGTACGAATGTACTTCATATACACACATTCTGAAGAGTGTGCAAACAATCCTAATGAATAAGAAATTATGATGTTCACGTAAAGTCCCTCCCCTCTAAGAGGTGAATCTCATATAAAACGGAGAATACCATTCTTTTAAAGATGGGTAAACCCATAAAGGATGTACATAGGATTCATACACTTCCTGCTAGTATAGCTTTACAAACACAGTTACCACCAAACAGACACACACATATATACTGAATCTTCTGGTTTGTCGTAACGTTAATTATCACACAAAGTGCAGTACAGAGTACTGGTCTATTTATTCATCTGTTTTCTCGAACAGCTTATTAGTATTTCTATTTACTGGATAGTTTCCCTTTTTTATTCTTCCCCTTTTGTTTTTCCAACTTTGGCTTTTGAAATAATTGTCTTAATAAGCTCTGAAATATCTATAATAAATTGCCAACATTTTCTAACTTTCAATTAAAACAAATTTTAATTTGACTGTCCATTACATGAAAAACATCAGGCAAAAAAGCAGAATCATCACATCTTAAAGCTTATAATTTTTTTAATACATCGATGCAGCCCATTAAGAATGAAATATAATTTTTAGGCTCCCTCTACAAATTACAGGTATCACACAATTAACTGGTTAATTGCACATTTAACTTAAGACCAGCTTCATGTACAAAATACTTATCACACAATAAAATGCTCCAATCATTTATAAAGCTAAACTTTGAAAATGTGTACTACTTTGACAGCTGGCTGCTTTCGAGCTTTAAATTTACACCTGCAGATGGGAACTCCATCAGCTGACAGGGCTCCTAGCCACACAGAGTACATCATGCTCAGCATGAAACCCCAAAGCCCTGAGGATTGTGGCTGCTGCGATCCTGAAGGCTAGTGGGGGTGCCTGGGGGATCACAACTGCTATGATCCCAGGTCTGGGGGTTTCAGATACCCCCTGAACCTTGAGGATTGTGGCTGCCATGATCCCTTGGGTCTAGGGGTTTCACGCACCCTCGCTTTGTGGATCATAGCTGCTGCGATTCCCAGAGCTCAGAGGTTCATAGATTCATAGATTATAGAGTCGGAAGGGACCCAGAGGATCACTGTGTCTGACCCTCTGCCCCTGGCAGAAAGAGGACCGAGGTCAGACGACCCCAGCCAGGTGATTGTCAAGCCTCCTCTTGAAGACCTCCAAGTTAGGTGATAGTACCACCTCTCATGGAAGCCCATTCCAGAATCTGGCCATCCTTACCATAAAAATTTCTTCCTAATTTCCATGCACTTCTAAGTCTCAAGGACTGCGGCTGCTCTGATCCCCCAACCCCAGGATTTTTCTTCTTGCTGGTGCATGTACAGCATGACTGTGTGGAACATGCATTAGATCCCATCACACCTTTACCTGCACACGTAGAGGGGACCCGAGTCCTGCATTATTTTAGAGAAGATTGTGCCATTGAGACAGTAGATTACTTTGGGGACATTTGTCAGATGCCTCACTTTGTGAAGACCTCTGGGACCATCTGGGCCTTAGGAAATATGATCGTTCCCCCAGTGCGTCAGTAAATCCATTGAACTTCCCTTTTACTATTGGCTTACTGCATAGACAGTTATGACCACACCCTTCTCTCCTCATGGGATCACAGAAAAGTCGGGCTGGAAGAGACCTCAGGAAGTCATCTAGTCCAAACTTCTGCTCAAGGCAGGATCATCACCATCTAGACCGCCCTCTACAAGTGGGTGCCTAATTCTTAAAACTGCATGAAAAAATCTCTTGCTCATCTACCACACACAATGCCCAAAAACACTAAGAATGTTTTATCTCACTTTAGGTAAAGCAGGGCCATGAAGACACTATTAATGTTCTTCAACTGCTGCTTGTTAAAATACACTTGATAGATCTGAAAATAAGGATCATACACCCATTGCAGAGGAAGATAAAACCATCATGTGTCCATGTTGATCTGACAGTAGTATACACTTCTTTCTGACCCTAAATCTTGTGATTGGTCTGACCCTGAACAGAAGACCCATTAACAAGGAACATCAACATACTCCAGTTGATAACTCTAGTGTTGACTGTAGCTAACATCCAATGCTTCTGAGGAATACGGAAAAAAACAAACTCTGACACTTGTATCAGCAGAGGGGAAAACTTCCTTCCTGGATTCACGTGGCAACCAGCAAAGGCTAGAAACACAGGAAAACAAAACAGTCTGCACAGCAACCTAGCGACCACAAGTGCAAACCCATACATCCTAACTAGAGAGCCAGAACTCCCCTTTCCCTTATTGCGTCCCCTCCATAAATTTCTCAACTCCTTAATCTTCTTTCATAACAAAAGCAGCTGTGAAGGTCTGCTTTATTCTCCTGCTGCTGACCATGGCCCTCTTCAATAAGGCAGAGCTCTAATTTGGATGTTCAGTCAACATGCATGTGGTCTTCATAGCACACTCCATGCATTGCTACTCCTAGATCACCTCTGACCAATGCCTGTCTGACATCTTGAAAACCATTACTGAAGGAGATTCCACAACTTCTCTAGACAGTCTACCCTACTGACGTACTTACAACAGCAAAGAAGTTTTTCCTGATAGCCAATCTAAATATGCTGTACCCACCCTGTAGATATCTTTTTATCACCTGCATATTGTGAGAATGCAGCCCTGTAAAGCACAGGACTGCTACTGTGAATAGTACTTGTTCAGGAGAGGCAATGAAAGGAAGGACTATATTTGCATCAAGCACATTGCCTATTACTGCAATGGTTTCCAAATGAATGGATGATTTTTCCCCACGTGTAAAATGTTTTGATTCAAGAGGAAAGCTGCAAAATCTCCGAGGGGGTAATATTGCATATTTAGCTGTAATTCTCAATTCTTCGTCTATATTTTTTTCATAGCCCTGCACCTGTGTCTGCATCCCTTCTCTTTCCTTCTATCACCCAGGCTCTGATCTCAATCAAAACTGAACGCTAGGCTTCCCTCTACTTTTCACTGTATTTTCTCATTAGTAACATGTATACTATTTAAAATATATTCCAATTATCCAAAGAAACAAATCCCAGGGTCTAGTTCTCTACTCATGCAAATACACACAAAAGATAAAATACATGTACTTTATAAAATTCATTCAGTGGTGCTCAAAATGATAAAATACTCACACTTGTGAACTAAATGTAACTGCCCGTATCATCACAATGACCAAGATGACAATTGTTAATATCAGAGATATAAGAGATATCTGCAAGTAAACCAAATATGGTATCAGCTGGATGGTCAGAAATTAAATATTCAAATATCTATTTCTAAATCATAATTTCTCTCAAAAAAGGAAACAAATAGTTTCTTTAAAACAACTGATATTGCAATGGATTTATTTATTTTTTTATAAAAAAGATACATTCATAGCCTTTTTCTTTTATTTCAGTCATCCTCTTTCTATGGCTCTATGGTGGAGATAGAGGTTTACTCCACTGTAACTACCAAGAGCGTAGATGTCAGAGATGCTTTCCACTCACTTCATTTGAAATTGCAGATAATCAGTATCTCTTTCAGTTAGGCTCACAGTATCTGCCACTAAAAATAAAAGTTTACTTTTCTTCCTAACAGTACAAAGAACATACAATTATGTAGGTGCAATAATCTTTTTTATTTCTTAGTAGAGACCAATATTTTGAATTGCAGCCTATTTATCCCTACACTCCTGTATTTTGAGGATGCAGCTTGATTAGTCCCTGTGAGCATCAATGTTTTATTCTATTACTTGGAGGTCATGTAACATGAGATAATCTAAATGTACAAAGTATAAAATAGATTTTACCCGGAAGTCATTGAATAATAATACATGAAGTTGATAGAGCTATATCTGCCTATGTCAGGTCTGAGTTGGGCTTTATCTCATTCTGGCCACGTGAGATGCTTCAACACCTTTTATATTCATGGTGTTATAAAGTGTACATTTGAGAAGGTGTTTAGCAGATAAGTCTTGAATTTTAAATTCTTATTATCATGGACATATGGATTTGCCTGTAGAGATAAGACTGCATAGCTGGGGTAAAAGTTTGCTTGGATTGCTTACTATTTTCCACCACCATCACCGTATAAATTACGTGATCTTCATTTTTAGGGAATGTGATACAAGATTCAGGGACTGAAGCTGCCATCTTTGGTAGAAAGAGACTTTTTGCATCAGTATTTGAGCCAACTCCTCCTCACAAAATTCATGCTGATTCATTCAAGTGACAGCCATTATTAATGAGAGTGGGGCTCTGCTCAATACTCTAATCAAGGTATCTGAAATGTTTTGCTCAGTCTTTATCAAAGAAAATTAGTTCAGCACAAGCTATCCACGCACATAAAGAGCATAAAAAAAATACAACTGAATATGAATTGGATTTCAAAGAGAATTGCAGAAAATTATTAATATTCAAAATAACACCCTGTTAAGCAAAAGTAACAGAATTTGTTTTTAATACCTCTAAATACTTTGCAATTTAAGCAATTCAAGTCATCCAAGAAAAAAAAATGGCTTATAATATTCACAACGAGATGGTACCCAAATATGGGGAAAACTTACCTAATTAATTTAATATAATTTTCTACATTTATGAAGGTCATAATTATATTACACTATGTAGTGTTGTAAATTGCTTTAACCACCTAACCCTTAACGATTTAATTCTATCAGCTGCAGTCTCTAGAACTTACTTTCCATTTTTTACCCTGAGAGATTGTGCATTCTCTCTCTCTGGAAGTTTTTAAGAACAGGTTAGGAAAACATTATTCTGGGATGTTTTAGATAAGGGTTGATAAAGGGTTGGACTACAGAAGTGGTCACCAGCCCGGGAATTGCAATCGACCTGGTCAATCCGAGCCTCTTTAGGTTGATCCTGGGCTGAGGGGACAGCTGGGTGCATGCACACAACCACTGCCCTCAGCCCCAGTGGGTCAATCTGGGAGGGGTGGGAAGGGGGCCACAGAGGCCCCCATAGAGAGGGAATGACCTGCGGCTCAGCCAGGAGCAGGGGAAGGTAAGTAGGGCCCCAGTCTCATTGGTATTGGAAGGATTGGAACCCCAGGAGGG
The DNA here is from genome assembly GCF_000455745.1 of Alligator sinensis. Classification (NCBI taxonomy): domain Eukaryota; kingdom Metazoa; phylum Chordata; order Crocodylia; family Alligatoridae; genus Alligator; species Alligator sinensis. Next base: position 847,490 of record NW_005842382.1, on the reverse strand, counting down.
CTCCTCCGGGACACGGGGTGCTCCCTCCCCATCTCTGTGAGGGCAGAGGTGGCAAAGGCGGCTGCTGCTGCGCCTCAAGGCTCACTGCAGCTGGCCACATGCGGCTAGGCTCAGCAGTGGGGACTCATGTGGTGTTGGGGCCCGACCTGGCAGGGTCTGGGACTCTCCACTGCTGAAGGGTGCAGCCTGTCAGGGGCTTGTCCCCCCCGTCCCTCCCATCTGTGCCCTGAAACAAAGTGGCTGCTGCTGCAGGCTGCCTGCTGCGCCTGGAGCACAGAGAGGGAGGGTGCATGGGCCTCAGGAGCACAGGAGGCAGGGGTTATGGGTCCCTGAGGCTTCTACTGGGCTGCGTCCAGCAAAAGGAGCCCCACACCCCTGGGTGGTGGAGTCCCAGACCCAGCCAGACTGGGGCCTGATGCCACATTCTTTTGGCTGCCAGGTGGGCGCAGCTCAGCCCAGTGATGGCAGAGAACTGGGGTTGGGCTCCAGCCCAGCTCGGTCTGGGACTGTCTGCCACCCAGGGACACATGGTGGGGGGCTCCTGCCACTGGGTGCAGCCTGGGGGAGGCCTTGGGAGGCTGTGCCCCCACCCCCCCCCCGTGCTTCAG
>NW_005842382.1:832645-845532 GCF_000455745.1 Alligator sinensis | reverse complement strand
TGCCCCCGGGCGGGACGATGGGCGGGGGGCCCTCCTGCCACTGGGTGCAGCCTGGTGGAGGCCTTGGGAGCCTGTGCCCCCACCCCTCACCTGTGCTTCAGTCACAACAGCCAGCCTGCAACAGCAGCCGCCTCATCCCAGAGCACAGGGAGGTGGGGCACAGGCCCTCCACCAGGCTGCGCCCAGCAGCGGGAGCCCCGCCCCCACACACCCATGGGTGGTGGAGAGACCCAGACTGGGCCAGGCCGGGACCCAACCCTAGTTCTCTGCCATCGCTGGGCTGGGGAAGGGCAGGTGGGGACAGCACGGTAGATCCTGGGGTGCCCTTTACTTCCAAGAAGCGATCTTCACCATAAAAAGGTTGGAGAACACTGGACTAGAGGGCTGTCTGAAGTCCCTTCCAGCATAACTCCCTTTGATTTTATAAACACTATCATTTTGACACCCATGTCTATATTTTTCCAAAAAAATAGTTGTAACATTTCATTTAGTTATATTCTTTTGAATGCAAAGTTTATTCAAAGTGTTTGTTGTGAAAGTTCTTTCATACATATTAAGAACAAGAATGTAGTCCCCTTTCCCACACTGGAGGATGCTACTGAATGCAAGTATTCCCTAGTCCAGTGGTGCTCAACCTTTTTCCCCCGCAGGCTGTATGGGTAGTGCTTGGTCTGACTGCAGTATGGATGGTAATTCCAGTTCACTGTCTGGGGCTGCCATGACTGGTACTATCCAGACATGTGGAGAAGGAAGGGGGGGGGGCTCTGCAGGTGGCATTTGGCCCATGGGCCAGAGGTTGAACACCCCTGCCCTAACTTTTGTGACTAGGTGAGGAGCAAGATCTTATTCAAGGGGCATCTGAAACTGATATATGGTTTCTTTAGTAGACTTATAACATTTAAGTCTCTCAGTTAAAATGCACTCAGGAGAACTCAGGACCCGAGAACAAGTCTGTCAGTACCAGGGCTATTTAGTTCAAGGTCTGAGCCATGCAAGCAGTAGGAAGCACTAAAAATCCAATCCAGTACCTTTTGCAGTCAGTGGACAGTTTCCCATTGACTTCAATAGAATTGAAACAAGCCAAGAAAACCCAATGTTCATAATGGGAAAGAAAGGGGAGACTAAATGTGCGCTTTTAAAAAAAAGCACAAAAACAGGATTTAACCTCTGTAATTGCTTTCTCATGCTGTAATAAATAGTTAGCAGTGTAAATGGATATTGTATTGTTGTATAACAAATTACATCAAAGGCCACTGAGATTCACTGTCATTATGATTTACCTTTCCCAGTTTTGCTATGTCACGATACAGAGATATAGGCAGAGTAAAGATGATAGTAGTACACAGAATAACAAAGTGACGGTCAATAAGCCAGTTATCTGGTCCAACTAAAACAAAGAAGAAAAAAAATGGAAAATTAATTTTTGAGGAACAGATTAATAGCAAGGAATTTAGGCTCTGCCCCATAATGAAATAAAGTGCAACTTCAACTCCTCTCCTTTCCTATAGGAAACACACATTAAAATAAAAGGTGAGTATTAAATGGTTCTGTGCAAATATAAAAGATATACAGTTAAAAAGTAATATTAAAGGCTTAAATACACATTTCAAATTGATTGCATCATCTGATTTGTAAGCCATCTAACAATGATCAACAGACAATGATTGTTCGAATATCATAAGTGGTGTTTACTTCAGTTGATACCCACTAAGAAACAAAATGTACGTTGGCAGGTTTAAAATCCTGTATCCCCCCACATTGATCCCATACATCTGCATGGAGTTGTACTGAAGCCAGTTGGGGTCATCATTGGCAGAGAAATCCACTAATATTACTTAGGTAGTAGGATTGGGGCCTCGGAGTACAGGAAAGACACATTTTATTTATATATTAAAATAAATCCTTTACATAGGAGATCTTATCAGTAAGAGAACTTAAATGGCTGTTTATAGAAACATTATGGTTACTTTTTACTAACAAATCTCAACTAGCTGATTCTCCCTGTACTCCCAAGCTTTACATATAAACTTACCTCCAGGTATTCTTTGAAAAACTTTAGTCAAAGTGTCTCCTGTTGTTATGTTGTAACTAATCATAGCTTCAAAAAACAAAACAAAAACAAAACTTACAATCAAACTTTTATTAATACAAATCATACATACTACAGACTTCAGGATTATATGCAGTTAATAATGGAACCGAGTCAACATGGTGCATGGTGACCAGTGGCATCCCCCAGGGTTCAATTCTCAGACCAGTACTCTTTAATATATTCATAAACTATCTGGATTTGGGTGTCAGAAGCAGACTGGCTAAGTTCACAGACTACACCAAATTATGAGGAAGTGCAGTCACTATAGAGATGATAGGTTGGGGATTCAGGCTGACCTGGACAGGCTTGCAAGGTGAGGGGGATCAAAACCTGATGACACACTTCAACATAGAAAAATGCAAGGTGCTCCACCTCAGGAAAAAGACCCACATCATATGTATAGGCTCAGCACTAACTAGCATTATGACCAAAAGAGACTTGGGGGTCATGAATGACCAAAAGATGAATATAAGACACCAATGTGATGTCACAACTGGCAAACCAAATAAAAACCTGGCTTGCATCTACTGATGCATCTCAAGCAAGACCCAAGATGTCATCCACCCACTTTTCTCAGCCGTGGTGAAGCTGCAGCTGGAGTACTGCATCCAATTCTGGGCTCCACACTGTAGAAAGGATGTGGAAAAATTCAAGAGAGTTCAGAGGAGAGCCATGCACATGATCAGAGGTCGAGAGAGCAAGCCTTATAAGGAGAGACTGAGAGGCACGGGACTCTTTAGCCTGGAGAACCGTAGGTTCAGGGGGGGTTTGGTGGCAGCCTATAAGTACATAAGAGCTGCGCGTCAGGATCTGGGAGAACATCTGTTCACCAGGGCTCCCCAAGGGAAGACAATGTCAAATGGTTACAAACTGCTGGAAAACCATTTTAGACCGGACATAAGAAAAAACTTCTTTACTGTCCGAGTCCCTAGTCTGGAACAGACTCCCTCCAGAAGTGGTGCAAGCACCTACTCTGGAAACATTCAAGAAGTGCTTGGATGATTATCTTGCTGGGGTCATCTGACCCCAGCTGACTTCCTGCCCTTTGGGTAGGGGGTTGGACCTGATGATCTTGTGAGGTCACTTCCAGCCCTAATGGCTATGAAATCTATGAAATCTAAATTAGTTGCAGTCTCATCCTTACTAGTTTGGTTTTTTTTGATTGGCTTCCTAACCTTACTGCTGCCTGTAAGCTGCCCTTCACAGACCTACTTTCAAGTTCTGAACGCTAAATGAAGAGCTATTTAATGCTCACAATTTTCCTTGCATAATAGACATGAGAACTTGAAAGGGACCCAGTCAGATGACCAAGACTGTTGAATTTTGTGGCCAAGCACATTTACTTCAAAAGGGGGAAAAAAGGGCTTTTAAAACTGCCTCTGTCAAACACAGCAATTCATTGACAGTTTTTATTAACAGAGAAAAATTACATGCCTCCAACAGTTCTTGTTTCAGCTTTATACCTAATCCCCTGGGCTCAATCCTGCTGTCACATGCATGGGGATATATGTACTTATTTTACCTTGTAAAATCAGTTTTGTGCATAATTGTTCAACAGTGCTAGTCAATGTTAAAGTATGCAGTGGCTGCCATTATTTGTCCTGTTGCAGCAATGCCACTTCTATTGTATCTTTTAATTTAAACAGTGAAAGATACAAAGTTACTGTAGGAACCTTATACCGAAGTGCATTTTAAATGGCACCTGCTGTATATTATGTGGTAATATTTTTTTTAAGTAATTGAGGGCAGAAGAGAAGCAATATTTCAAAAGGTTCCCTGATACTTGTAAAGAGTTACTGAACTTTGCAACTAGAATAATGGGAAAGGGAATAAAAGTGGTAATGCAAAGGGAAAACTGCAATAGCTGAAGATATAGGTTTTGAAGTGGGAAGGCTAGGTTTTGGTCCTTCTTTTCTCACTAAGGCTTCTATTCATTTCATCAGGAACTCGAGTAAGGACAGAGGGCTTTAGGTCCAAACTCACAAACCATTTTTTTATATAAAAAAAATACTACATACTATAGATATGCATGCATTTTTGTCTTTTACAAATTCATATATAAATATGCCCCATCATACAAATGCTGATGCATGTATTTGACTTAACTACTATATTTAATCATTATTAGTAGGGGAATCAACAAAAAGCACTTATTTTAGTGGATGCATAAATATTTTCATAATTGTATATTTTCTATAATAAAGCAACTATTTTTCACACTGAAAGGTTGGGGATTCTGTTCTAGTACCTCACTCATCTCATGATTAGAAACTCTGTTCTAATTTGTAGCTCAAGTTTATTCACTCCAAATGCACACAGGTCTGTCCTTGGACCAACACTGTTCACTTAATTTGAATAGCTTTTGTCCCTTAATGAAGTTTATTCTTAATGCACTTAGACAGAACATATCCCTTTAGCTTTGCCAGGTAAAACAAACTAAGCTTTTAGTTTGTTGTTGTGACCCATGCATTTTGTACAATATTGGATGGAATTTTAGTCTATTAATCCTGTTTTCAAGATAATTTTTCCCTTTATATCAGTCTTCTTCTGAAGCATCTGAAATCACATGTCCCTTGAAAATCTTCAGCATCATCAAAAGGATAGAGAATGAGTTTTACATGTTTTAACAAGTAAACTATTGCTAACAGTGTTGGAGTGATGTCATAACTGTAACTTCACAGGAAACATGCAAAATGCAAGGAATTGCGCATGTAATATCTTTTGTTGAGCCAATTGCATGGTTGGGATATATCAAAACAAGAAGAATGCATTGCATTTGTAAACTTCAGGACCAGAAAAAATGCATTGTATTCAAAAGCTTGTCTCAGTCTATCCCAAGAGCTGAAAGAGTAGCTCCTTGATGGTCAGGCTATTAGGGATCCACCCTTTTACCTCTCTCCCCCTTGATGGAGGAGGAGGGAGAGCAGAGAACTGTGGGATCCTAGAAACCCCTGTAATGCTAGGAGTAACTATACAAGGGCTATGTATACAAAACTGAGAAGATACTCTTTGAAAGAGATACCATTTTTACTACTTTGTAGCACTTTCATGATCTTTGCAGAGCTACAAACAGCATGAACACCTGCATGTAGCCTTTTTTTTTAAAGCATTTAGAGGGTCAATTTAGCTTTAGAGATGTAATGACTGCCCATGACCTTAATATTCAGCTCTAGTCACTAAAAGCATAAGATTCAAATATACCTGGGATGAAAGCCTGGTCCAGCTGAATCAATGGGATTTTACCATAGACTTCACAGAGCCAGAGTTTCACACTCGGAAATGAACCACACATAATAAAATGTCCTAATACATTTTCGTACTTCAGATAAGGACATATTATGAGTTAAACTGTGAAGATCTAACTATTGTTGTTCTATGGTGATATTATTTTTAATCGACTGGCAAGACTGATAATAAAATTAACTAAGAATAGGAAATACTTGGATTTAAGTGTTCTCAGTTTCAGTGCCAATATAATGAAACACAAAAATGAATTCTTATCCTAAAAATTCATTTTTAAGTATTTTAAGCTAAGATGATCTCTTTTTTGGTAATACAAATAGGACAACTTTAAGGTATAACTCTATAGTAATCTTACCAATAAATGGATATAAAAATTGCAGAGTAGAGAGGATTAGGTACCCTATAAAACCATATGTTTTATGTACCAGTGCTTGATAGGTGTTCATACCAGAGAGATTTCCTGCTTTAATCAGTAATATAATGGAATAATCTGTAAACAATATTAAAGACATATTTGAGATTAGTTTTGGGTTTTGTTTTTTTGTTTTGTTTTTACACGTGTTCCAAGGAAACAGTTTGATAAATATTAAAACAAAAACATCCTGCAATTAATTATTGACTGAAACAACTGTACTAAACTGATGCATAGTGATCACTATCTAATCTTTCCCTCCTGCAAAAAGGCTGTGGAAAGGGAAAAGAAGGCATCGTAGTTCAGTGTCTAGTTTCTTGCAGGTATATGGTTGTGTTAACCTAACAGCAAAGTGCCTGAGAATCAAATCAAAAACCAAGTCTGTAACCGCTATGGTATTGGAGTATCCATATGGAGGACACGCATCTTGTACTTGGGAAGGGTATAGCCCACTCCCCTTTGTATTGGGCTCTGTCCCTTTCTAGTACTGTCTGAGACATTTCATCTTCAAAGTCCTTCAATTCATCCTTTGTAATATTCTAGTGCTCCACTGAAATCACAAGTCAATTTGAGCTAATGATTAAGCGGGCCACAGCATTGACCAACAGTGTTAGATGTTTTAAAAACAGGAAGTAGAGGCTCATGCTTTTAGAACAAGGAAACACCCTGCAGCATGGGGTGACAAGTAGTAGTTGCAACCATATGCCAGCTCCATCAAAATGAAGTGAAATGCATGGGTTTACCGTAATCAACTTTACAGTGGATTTTAAACATTAGAAGTCAGGATATTCAAAAGTGTAATTTTCACCATGGATGTGTAACAAGTTTACTCACATATTACAAGTCTTATCTTTAACTGTGACAGAACACTAATGCAGTCAAAATTGCACATTCTGGCCCTATAGCTGTATGCAGTCATGCGAAACACTACACTGAGTTCTCTAAATGTAGTTACAAACAATTAAATTCCCTGGTCTCTCTGTGTTTGATATCTAATAAATGGGAATCAGCTTATTTTGTCACTAGATCTAGTGACGATTATTGGGATTTAACAGTGTAATAATGCTGGCTAAATCCTGATCGTTGATTTTCATAACTCTTTTTCGGTAGCATTTGAAACCCATAAAAATGGCCCTATAAATGTGTTATTTACCAGGGCTAGCCAACTAGCCTGTGGGCATGTGCAGCTGCCTCTCTTACTGCAGTGCGGTGGGGAAAAGCCCAGGGAGGGCCATGTACTGTCCATGTAGTAGGTGGCGGGGAGACTGCACACTGTTGACAGCCCACACAGTGAGGAAGGGTGCCCAGGGGCCTACCCCAACAGGATACAGCCAGTGCAGTGTGTGGCTCAAGGGCTGCACCCTAGTATTACATAGTTTCCAAGTGCACTGACACTGGGTAACCCTGTCCTTCCAGTTGTAGCATGAGAGACACTTGAATATGTAGCAGATCAAGAAAAAGGTCCTAAAAAACTACTGTACATAGAACATAAGTATTCAATTTTGCATATGGGTGTATAGGAATGCCTAAAGTATATAATAGCTTCTTGAAGGATGTTACGTTACAAACACACATGACTACTACTCTATAATTTTTTTAATGAAAAATGTATATTTTAAAATGACAAAACAGTGATTTCTCCCTTGCCTTCCAATCCTTATTACTGTAAGGAAAATAAAGTTGAATTATTTGTCAAATCATGTCCTTGGAATATCTCAATCTGTCCCCTTACTCTAGGGAAGCAGCTGAAAATTCTGAATGATTTCTGTTCCCATCTGCACAACCACCTACACTGCAGTGAGCATTGTAGTTACACCCCCAAGAACTCCAAAAAATGCATAACTGTGCCAAAATACCAACTGACTCCTTGAAAACTTGTTATAGAGAAAGAAAAACACCAGGCAGCATAATATAAAACTGTGGTAATGTTATCAGGAGATTTCTAACTGCAGGGAACTATAATATTTCCTTCAAAAATCAATTATTGCTGTTCTGTGATACAATTTCTTCCTCAAGGAGGTGTTGCAAACATAGGAAGGCCTGTATTTTGCCTTAACTTCAGTTAAGTATTGGGACAGAGTTGTCCCCCAGGAACTGGGCACTGATGTTTTAGTGAAATTTTTGGCAGAAGAAACTACCTGTTATATACAACAGGTTGGGTGTAAGTTACCCAGAATTCCACATCACTGACTTCTCCTACTACAGGAAACCAATGTTCAAGACCCTGAGGTTTGCTCAGACATGCTGCTGTCCCTCCTGCAGTCTCACCACTGGGCACCACAGGGCTAGAACATGTGACTTTCATTCACATGGATAAGGATTTACAAACATATTCCCATTACAACCAACAAATTATTAAATTTGGCAAGTAGATGCTTGCCATGTGATTCCACATTGTGGTCCTTTATGAATATAGAAGTAGGGGAATTTAGATTATTTCTTGTTGGACAATTATGATAAAAATAAAATAAGCAAGTTGAAAAAGGTCTGGTTTTAATATGTCGTGAAATTGGAATACACCATCTATGTCTTAACTGGAATTTTTGAATATGAACAAGTGTTCTGCAAGAATGGATAATATTTATCTCAATAATGGCTTAATCTAGTCTAGTTACCTAGACACCCCCTCCCCGCATTCCCTAAAATAAGCAAGAAACAGCTTTAAATGTATGGCATAATTCTCTGCTTGTATTAATCTGCTCAAAGGATTAGCAAACTAAGTGTTAAAATCTTCATTTTTACTAAATTGTAACTCATAGATCTACTTGCTAAGTTATCCTCAACTTCAAATTCAGTTTATCTTTGTAAAACAAATTCTCTCTCTATAATCACTATCGCTTTTGTTGTACCTGTGATATAGGCAACACCAAATAAAAGTAATATTCCTAATGGAAAGCCAGCTTGCTTCATTGAATAAGGCAATCCTGCAAATAAAGAAACAAACACAAATTAGAAAAGATCCTTCCTACATATTTGTAATGTTTTTGCACAAGAAACATTCTTTCAAAATAAAAATCTATTATTCATCCCAAAGCTTGGAACAATACTGTGCAATGTTTCCCAGCCCTTCCTACCCATATCCTTTCAGGGGTTACTTCAAAAAAGCTCACTTTCTGAGGATAAAGACTATTTAAGTCTTGGAGCCCAACCACTACTTGATTGCTCTGCTGGTCTGCCAACAAAGACTATACAACAGTTATCATACTGGGGCTCTTGATCCTTTTGCAGGTGCTACTTTAATATAAGTACATAATAATAACCTGTACTGATAGCACTATAATAATGTAAAAGCATGTTTTTCTCAAGACTGGATATTTTTGCATGGATTAAATCAATTAAACCAGAATGAAAAAAGTGTAGATTACCTATTATGCCCGATCCTATGATAGAGTTGATAATATTAAAACCAGCTGATGGTAGATCACTGTTTCCTCCTTTCTTCCTGGGCTTACAAACCAGGGCTGTTGTGTCACCTGTTTCTATCTAGTCCAAGAAGATAATATTAACATTATACAAGAAACAAATAGCACAGGAAAGAACAAGTAGATTAGACACATTTAACTAAAAATAAATAAATATCGCTTTCAAATGTAATAAAAGCCATTCAACCACTTCTAAAAATCTGGACCTTACTCTTCTGCTTCTCAATTAGTTCTGATAAGTTATGGGATGGGGACATAATGGTTGAAGCCACATGCACTTATCTAGGAAAAGAGTTGTTCTTATGAGATCCTGACCTTAGAGGCAGAAATATGGGACCAGGTATCCTTCCAATATTTTGGCTAATTAGACAAAGCACTCAAATTTGGATCTATCCCAGAGCCAAAATCAGACAGATAGTTTAATTGCCAAGAAATCAGATCGGAATACTCCAGAAATGTAAATTCAAAGTTCCACTGGCGATTCATTTCTGAATAATGAAAGTTTAATCCATTACGTATAGCTAAATGATACCACTAAATAGCTAGCTCCAGCAGCTGGTTATGTGGAAGACCTAGATTCCAGGCAAAGCAAAAGATTATCATGCATCAGACTTGCAATAGCCACTAGGTCTTTCAAAAATGAGATTCTCAGCCTGTAGACAGATGGAAGAGAGAGAAAGATGCGTCTTATTCTGATCCTCTGCTCCCGCTGTCAAAAAAGGTGTAGTCCCATCATTATACTGCAGCTACCTGAATCTAAGCTGACTCTGAATTTAAGGTGGCCCCCTCAAATAATTAGATTGTTATCATTTTCCATGCATACAATCTAATTATTAGACACCAATAATTAGACTGTATACATGGAAAATGATAATTTGATACATTTTCTTAAAGTCATCCCCCCACTGATCCAGCAAGGAAAACAGGGACAGGGGAGCAGGTGGTAAAAGGAGGAAGTCAAGCAGCCTGACCCCTGCCTCTTGCCCCTGCCACATGTCTGCCCCCCCCAACACACTTTCCCCCCTGCTGCCCGATTCCCACCTTGTGCTTGGGCTCTGGGGCCTGGCCAGAGTTGCCACAGCCACAAAAGCTTCTACTGGGACAGGCTGGAGATGGAGCAACCATGTGCTCTGTGCCCTGGGCTGGTGCAGGGCCAGAACTGTGCCAGAGCCAGGGGCTAAGCAGTGGGGGGAAGGGAAAGACAGCAGTGAGAGCACCGGGTGCATGCACGGCAGGGGGAAAGCTGCAAGCAGCAGCAGTGGTTCTGCCCCAAGCCTGGAGCCGGAGACAGAGTAGCTGCCTGCTCCCCTGCTACCTTGTACTCAAAACCAAGATGAGACCCTCTCCTCTCACCCCCTTGTTAAGTGAGAGGGAAAACCTCATCTTGGATTCAAATAAATTTGGTATGTAGCAATAGCATGGAATTAAATGGAGGAACCAGTATTTAAATGGAAGTTAAAAATGTAAAATCAACTATCCTCATACTCATCATGATACTGAAATCCCTGTCTCAGGCAGGTAAGAGCTCAGTCAGTATACTCCTACAGTATAAAGAAGAGTTCAACCTGGCTGCCTACAGCCAACACTAACAAAAAATTAATGTGATTTATCAATTTCAATTGTATTCAGTTCAGAGATCTGTGCACTTCCAGCAGCTGCCAAGGATAACAACACTGCAAAAAGAGCTAATTAAATTATTACATGTCAGCTTGCTGCTGACAGCCATGTACATCAAAACCATAGTTTCATAGTTTCAGGGTCGGAAGGGACCTAATAGATCTTCTAGCCCGACCCCCCGCCAGGGCGGGAGAACAACCCAAAAACACAAACAAAACCACTCACCCTAAAAACAAAAACGGGACTCAAATGAGTCCAACCATCATGGGACTGGAACATTTTAGGTTTTCTCACTTGCATTAAGCATTTAGATATTACTTCCACCCTCTCTTTGATCAAGAGATGCTCCCACCCCTTGAAATAAAAAACTTGTTAGAAATATTCACTTTGAAATCAGAAACTCATTCTTCATGTTATTGTCCCCTCTCCAGGTTACTGCATGATAAGCCTTTGGAAAAAAGAATTTTGTGGTTAAACTCAGGGGCTGGCAAACGTTTCAAACTGCATGCCAGAACCTCAGCTCTAGTCTGGTGAGGGCTGACTCGATTCATCAGCATGTCAGCAACAAGGTTGCCTCTATTCACACAGGGGTCAGGTAGTTGAAAGCCACGTTCCCCAAGTGGGGCACAAGCACAGCTTCCAGCTGGAAGGGTGCAGTGCTGGGGATGGGCAGCTGGCAACTTAACCCATGAAGCTACTGCTTCTTCTCACTGCCTTTCTCTCCCTGGCTGCAGTGTGGGGGCAGCTTCCAACCAGTAGGGAGCTGCATCAAGGCCAGGCAGATGGAAGCACTGCTGCTGCTTCTCCTTGCTCCCCTCCTTCTGGCTGCTGTGCAAGCTGCACAGATATTTACTGCCCCCCAACACACATTCAGGCAAAGGCAAAGCCTTCCAACTCTGCGGACCAGATCCACGGCGTGTTGCTGATCCACAGTCAAACTATGTCGGTTACCTGTGCAGCCACACGTTAAATATCAGCCCTTATTAGCAGCCCTTGTGAAAACCAATGGCACAGCCTGGATAGGAACCTCTAATTTTTTCACACCTGTGAGACTGGCCTTCAACAAGGGCCAATAAAGCAACCATGCGATCAGGGCAGTGTTATCTGTACCAGAAGCATTCCTGGCACCCTGAAAACAAATCCCCTGTTTTAAGAGAGAATCCAAGAAATGCAACAGACCGTCTAATTACCATTCATTTCTTTTTTGATGCAGCAGAGTATAGTATAACAAATGAATAACGGGTTCTGGTCACTACTCTGAATCACCACATGCATGTTGGATAAAATAAATCTTTCGTGCCTACGATTCTTATCAGCTAATACTACCTGTGCATTGTCTTTGAGGACTTCACAAGGCACCAGCATGCCGCTGGTTTCCATAATATGCTCATCCACGGAAAGCTAAAACTAGGACTGACTTTGCTTTTCTTCAAGACTGGTGTGGAGCAGAAAGGTGCTTGAAGGCAGATTTTCAGAGGTGCTAACTCCCTGGGCTCACATGACAAAACCCGTGCGTGCTCGCTGTGTACCTTCCATGCTTTCTTATCCCTCCTCCCCCCCAAGTATTTTGCATGGGGAGCCGCTCTTCTAAGCCAAGAGAGATTTTCGCAGACACGTTGGTTCCTGCCTCTCGCCCGCCCCAGGGAAAAGCTGGCAGAGCCTGCTCCTGTTTGCAGACAGGTGTTCGGCTAAGGACGGTTCTGTAGCCCTCTTCCCTCCAGTCTGGGTTTCTAGACAACCCCCCTTAGGATTCGCACAGAGGCAATACCTCAAGGAGGCCCAGCAAGTTAAAACCAAGCCAAAACAAACCAAACCAAACCAGGCCGCTACTGACACTGACAATCTTTTCCTCCTCATCCAGGGAGGTGTGGGTCTGGGTGGGCAGCGCGCTCGGACACGCGGGTGTCTGAAGGGCCGAGCGGTGCTTCCCTCCCCGCGCCGCACGGAGCCTCGGGTCCGGCAGCCAGAGGCGAGAGAGAAGGGGCAAGTGGCGGGGCTGAGGAGGGGGCAGGTCGCAGGAGCCATCTGAAGCCTGCAAGCAAAGGAAGGGCATCCCGACAGCTCCGCCACTCCCGTCACTGTGCCCCACGTGCACGAAGGG
>NW_005842382.1:831351-832449 GCF_000455745.1 Alligator sinensis | reverse complement strand
GGCGGGCAGCTGCACTTGGGGGGCGGGCTTCCCTAATCCCTGAGGCGGAAGAGCCCGGTAGAGGCGCCCGCGCCGCCGGCACGAGCTTTCCCGGGCGCCCGGAGCGAGGAGCCCGCCCGCCCGCAAGACGCGCAGGTAGGGCCGTGCCCGCCCGCCTGCCTGCCCGCCTGCCCGCCCGCTGCGAGGGGTGCTCGGCTTCTGGCTCCTGGATGGCTGCGCCCCCCGCCGGGAATAGATAGGCCGCAGCAGTAGGAAGAGAAGAGAAGAGAAGAGAGTTGCCCGGGCACTCGCGGTTCTTGGGAAGGGGAAAAAGGAGTCAAATGCAAAACACACTGAGGCCCCGGTGACATTTCAGAAGGAAAAATACTTGGGAAACAGCACTGCCAGTGATGCAGTAGGCCGAGGTGTGAGACAGGTGCCACGCATCTGCAGCAGGTGAGAGAGAGCGCTTGGGTTGTGCACAAAAGCTCCAGTTGTTGGGAAAGTAGGTCTGAATGCTATAAATGCTCAGTCACAATCATAGGAAAGAGGGCAACACAAAGTCCTCTAGTCCTTGCCCCTGCTGGGGGCAGGATCATCCCTGACTAAACCCAGGCTTGGTGTCTGCGTAACCTGCTCTTGAAAACTTCCAAGGGTGGAGACTGCACAATATCTCTAGGTAACCTGGTGCGGTGCCTGACCACTTGCATAGCCAGGAAGTTCCTCCTAGTCTGTGGGGGGGAAGGGGTGTGGAGGGGGGCCCCATTGAGGCCCCCACAGCAAGGGAGGGAGTGGGGCTGGGATTGGACAGTTGCTGCCCAACCAGGGCAGAGTGGGTGGGCGGGGAACGGAGCTGTGGACAGCTTGTCTTGGGGGGGGAGGGGCTGGTCTCTCAGCTATGCACGTGCCCTTCACATTTGTGCACGCAGCAAGGGCAAGCTACCTGCTCAAGGCCAGAGGCAGTACCCACCTCTTCCCAGTGGGGGGACTGGGCCAGGCCTCTGGTCAGTGTAGGTGGGGCATGGTGGGCGGTGGGGGTGGCTGCAGCTTCTCTTGAGCATCGCCACCACCTGCCCCTCCCCGCCCCGAGCAAAGCCCCAGCCCAGCCCCCCACCAGGA
>NW_005842382.1:829295-831341 GCF_000455745.1 Alligator sinensis | reverse complement strand
GCTCCCGGCCCTGAGCCTGCAGTGGGCAGCCTTTCCTCACCCTGTGCACAAAACCAGGGGTCACATGCCCCCCATGCTTCCCCTCATGGGTGCACACAGCTGTGGGAGTTGCCCCCCTAGCCCCCTGGATTAGCTGCTTGTGGCTCCATCCCAAGCCCCACCCTGCCCCAGCTGGGCAGCTCCTGTCCCTGTCCCAGCCCCACTCCTTTTTTCACCATGGGGGCTTTGATCTGCCCCGCCCCCATACGCCTTCCCTCCCCCGTGTCCCTTCCTCACCACAGACTTAGCAGCTAGATGCTGCTCTCCAAGCTGCCAGGCTGCATATCAGGAATCAGATTGGTATTGGCCTATGTGGCTGGTTAATGATTGACCAAAAAAATCTTTGTCCGTGAACTCCAGGTTACTGTCGATATGAGGATTCTAGGAGATGGGGTTGTTCAGAGTTTAAGGAATGGAAACCATGCCCGTGAGACTGTATTTTCTTTCTGAGCTCTGGGGACATTAGTAGTCTTCTACTTACCTGAGCAGAAGGGCTGGTTTGGGCATTAGGAAGTAGTGTATACATTTTTAAAGTTATTCATTGTAGGAGGCTATGTGATGTTTCGATGAAAGCCAAGAACTTACAGTCATGAGACTTTGGGACTGATTTTTCTTTAAGCTGATGTAAAATAAGAGTGACTGTAGGTGAATTGGAAGATAGGACCATATCTTGTTGAAATCAAGAGGAGTCTGGCATCTAAAGGAGTGTAAGGTGCTTTAATTCTCTGAGTGGCTGGAGCAGGAGTATTGAACCAGCAGCCCATGGGGTACTTCTGGCTTCAGGATCTTAACCTGTGGCTCCTGGTTGCCACTTTTCCCATCACTCTTCTGCTGCTGCCATAGGGTGCAGACAGAAGTTGCGTTTGTTGTTCGATTGGCCCCTTGAAAGTGCCCTACAGCCATGCCTTTAAAGAAGAGCATGGCTGCAGAGCACTTTAAAAGTGCCCCAAGTTGAGGGGGCTCCAGACATGTCTCTACTTGTAGGTAGTATCAAACTGAATTTAGCTTCATTGTTATGTCTGCATGAATTGTGGTATTCCGTATAAATATGATTTTGATACATCTTCTTAACCAAGACTGTTTAGTGGGGCAGTGATTAACTTAAGCAGTCCTCATCTATTCACACTTGGAAAAAGTAATCACTAAGAATTAGCATGTGATATAGGGTTTGTCTACTCATGAAGTAGATCCTATTCTAACATTATTAGAAATTGTTTTTTTAGATATATAGGGAGTAAAAGGAAGGCCCAGGGTGGAATAGGACCCCTGCTAAATGGGCAGAAGCAATTGGTGACCGACAGCGGGGACAAGGCTGAACTCCTCAACGAGTTCTTTGCCTCAGTGTTCCTAAGCGAGGGGCAGGACAAGGCTCTCACTGGGATTGTAGAGAGGCAGCAGCAAGGCACCAGTCTTCCATGCGTAGACCCTGAGATGGTGCAGAGTCACTTGGAAGAACTGAATGCCTTTAAGTCGGCAGGCCGACATCATCATTGCAGAGCCACTGGTGGTAATATTTGAACACTCGTGGTGCACGGGCCAGGTCCCGGAGGACTGGAAAAGGGTCAATGTGGTCCCGGACCCGGGCAACTATAGGCCAGTCAGTCTCACCTCCATCCTTGGCAAAGTCTTTGAAAAAATTATCAAGGCTCACATTTGTGAGAGCCTGGCAGGACAAATTATGCTGAGGGGAAACCAGCACGGGTTCGTGGCAGGCAGATCGTGCCTGACCAATCTAGTCTCTTTTTATGACCAGGTTACGAAACGCCTGGACACAGGAGGAGGGGTGGATGTCGTATACTTAGACTTCAGGAAGGCCTTCGATATGGTATCCCACCCCATACTGGTGAACAAGTTAAGAGGCTGTGACTTGGATGACTACACAGTCCGGTGGGTGGCGAATTGGCTGCAGGGTCGCACCCAGAGAGTCGTGGTGGATGAGTCGGCTTTGACCTGGAAGGGTGTGGGCAGTGGGGTCCCGCAGGGCTCGGTCCTTGGACCGATACTCTT
>NW_005842382.1:827804-828406 GCF_000455745.1 Alligator sinensis | reverse complement strand
CGATGATCTGTTGAGGTCCCTTCTGACCCTAACATCTATGAATCTATAAGGAGAAATGCAAAGTGCTGCACCTGGGGAGGAAAAATGTCCAGCATACCTACTGCCTAGGGAATGACCTGCTTGGCGGAACGGAAGCGGAAAGGGATCTTGGAGTCCTAGTGGACTCCAAAATGAACACGAGTCGGCAATGTGACGAAGCCATCAGAAAAGCCAATGGCACTTTATTGTGCATCAGCAGATGCATGACGAACAGATCCAAGGAGGTGATACTTCCCCTCTATCGGACTCTGGTCAGACCACAGTTGGAATACTGTGTGCAATTAGAGAAGGGCCACTCGTATGGTTAAGGGCTTGCAGGCCAAGCCCTATGAGGAGAGACTGGGGCACCTGGACCTCTTCAGCCTCCACAAGAGAAGGTTGAGAGGCGACCTTGTGGCTACCTATAAGTTCATCACGAGGACACAGAAGGTAATTGGTGAGGTTTTATTTACCAAGGTGCCCCTGGGGGTTGCAAGAAATAATGGCCACAAGCTAGCAGAGAGCAGATTTAGACTAGATATTAGGAAGAACTTCTTCACAGTTTGAGTAGCCAAGGTCTGGAA
>NW_005842382.1:816406-827714 GCF_000455745.1 Alligator sinensis | reverse complement strand
CCTATGCAGGGGCTCGGACTCGATGATCTATTGAGGTCCCTTCCGACCCTAGCATCTATGAATCTATGAATCCTGGCAGATGTGTTCTGAGGCCCATGAATCATGCCCTTCAGACAATGACAAACTTTCATTTTAAAAGGAGAGACCCTGGCATGTGTATCACCTCAGGATATTTCTCACAGCAGGAAAACTAAGTGAGAGATGGTATCTTTTGGATATGTCTGAAAAGCAAATACTCTGGGCGTAATTAGATCAGAAAAAACTTCTAGTTGTCTCTAGTGGATTATGGAATAGAGAAAATTCCACACAACTTACTGATTCATTTCATGCACTGGCTTGGGAAATTTTTAGCTACTTGCACGATTTCACAATGATTGCACACTTAATTCATACAACACAATTTTATTTTTAATTTCTTTGCTACGCATATAACACTGCTCAATGCTCCAAATGCACTTCCTTCTCAAACAGTGTTATAAGAATTAGTATTACAAAAACAACTACAATTACAACTCAAAGTTAAATTTGAATCAATACTATTATTTTCATAATATACTTACAATCCTAGAATTCCGAGAAGCCAAACACCTAAATACGGTTTCATTCCTCAGTAGTACAATTTAATGGGTTGGCCTCAGTAGTACGGTTCAGTGGGCTGGCCTCAGTAATACGGTTTAATGGGCTGGCCTCAATACTGATAGGACTAAGTCCCCTTCTTTCAGTCCCTTTTGGGTGCTCTGCGGCTTCAGCATGAACTAAGAGATTCGTGTTCATGGAGAAGGTGGTTCAGGTGATCAGTCTGATCTGACCTACACTTGCGATTCTTCCTTCGTTGTTCTGCAAGTGAGATTACCTCCAAATTGGAACAGTAGGTTACAGTTCTTATTGAGTGAGTTGTCGTCTTGGGCCTCTCCTACCCAAACCTGTCACTACTCCCAAATTTGGGCTCGGATCTTTCTTAACAGATTATTTTGCTTGGTAATTAGTTTCTTTTGTTGATCATTTAATTACTTTGAGGAATTTTCTTTCTTTTAAAAGGCTCCTAGGGTTTGATTTCTAGGAATGTGGGATATTTGCTTAAGGGTCATTTTTAGGTTAACTTTGTTAAAGGCCTCTAAAGATAAAATTCAAGAGTTAAGACTTTGAGCAAAGTCAGGACCTTCCACACGTAGACCAAAACAATGGCCTAGATAAGAAAATAAATCTTGTCTTCTTCCTAAACTGGCTAATGGGCAACTATTACAAACATTCAAACTATTTCATTCAATATGACACTAGTCTGGTCCACTTGGGCTAGGGATAGAAAGTACATATAAATCAGTATAAGTGATTGGAAACCAGTTCAAATCTGTAACACAACCGAAGTTCAGTGCTCCTAAACTGCTTTCAAAATGGCCAAAACCGGTTTAAGATAAACATGGCTGAGTGTAGTATCAGATTTAACTGCTTTAATTTAAATTAGTTTATTGAACTTCTGTTGTATCCCCTCCTGGTTCAAGTTAACTCACAGTCCTCAGGCATCCTAGGGTGTTTCACCCCTTCCCTGCAAACTGCCCCTTGCAGAGTTGGTGTAGGGTAACCAACTTTTTTAAATGTGAAAGCGGGACACATGTCCGCCTTCCCCTCCCTCCACCCTCTCCTACACCTCTGCTGGCAGCACGGCCAGAACAGGGCCAAGTGGGGCGAGGGCGGATGCAGGCTGCCTGCTGCAGGCCCAGAGCTTGCTGCCCTGCTCCAGGGAGCCCCATGCTGGCTGTACCTCCGCTGTCCACCCAACAGCACCAGGGGGCACAACTTTGTGCTGCTGCTATCTCTGCTGCTGCCGGATCGCCTCACCATAGTGGTGTGGGGCTCCTACAGGGAGGGCAGCAGGGAGGGGAACCCTGAGCATGCAGTTTGAAACCCACATCTGGCCCTGCCCACAAATCTGGGGGGACATGCTCCCCGTGTCACAACAGTGGGGAGCTGCCCCCTATACACCGCACCCTGCTGGACAAGCCGCTTGTGGCTCCATCCCCCTCCCCACCCCAGCACTGAGCCCCATGCACTGCCCTGGCTGGACAGTAGGACTGTGCGAAATGGCTGTGTTTTGTTTCCATTTCGGATTTGGCTGTTTTGGGGGGACAGTGATTCATTTAGGTGTTTTGGATCAATGTTCTGTTTCAGTTCGGCTGAAGCCCTGATTGTCACTGCTGCAGCTGGTGACTGCAGGGATTTGTTTTTATTTTTTTTAAGTGCCAGGAGGCTGGCAGAGGCAGGCACAGCCTGAGGAGCCACAGGAGAAGCCCCCATGGCTGCCCTGCCTGGCCCCATACCCCGCCCAGCCTCACCTTCCTGGCACTTTAAAAGTGGGGGGCTGGGGGGGGGGGGGGGGGGGGAGGACAGTGGCTGGCTGCAGATGTCAATATCAGAGCAGTCCTTCTCTCCACCCCACCTCCTACCTCTTCTGAGTTTCTGTTCCCTGCAAGCCCACCTCCAAAACATCCAAAACATTTGGGATGGTTTATTACCAGTCTCACCAAGGTCTTCCCAGCCCATAGAATTGGGCATCCCTGGTTGCATCGGGGGGCCAAGATGTGTCACAGGAATGGTCACTATGTTCATAGGGTTCAACATTAAGCTATCTTAACTTACTATCTGAATTCTTTTGAAGTGCTCAGTCTTTGACAAACCTCATATAGGAGATGATACATAAATACAGATTATTTGAAAAGAAGTAGTTTTTCTTAAAGGTAATTTGGTGATTCAGGGAGATGTAAGTGATAGGGGTGTGCGAAACAGCACCATTTCATTTCGACTTCCATTTCGCCATTTCAATGGGTCGGTGTTTTGTTTCGAGTTTCACTTCATTTCAAAACCACTGTTTCATTTTGTTTAGTCAAAACTGTTTCACTGTTTCGACGTTTCACCCATAGGCTATAATGGGGAAGCATGAAACTGCCTGTAAATTTATCATTTTTTAGCAGATTTGGATGAAAACAGCAGGGATGGTAGCCCCTTCTGAGGCCATGAAGTCTGTCAGCTTTTAAGGAGATAGGTGCAGGAGTTTCTTGGAAACTGCACCTCAAACTGCTTACAAGCAGAACTCATGACGTGTGTGTGTGTGTGTGTGTGTGTGTGTGTGTGTGTGTGTGAAGGCATGCCCTCACTGGTGCTGGGGCCTCTAGATGACATGGTAGTGTGCCCCAATGTGGTCTCCTCCTCCCCTACAGCCTCAGCCTTGGTCTTCTCAGCTTCCGCTCCAGTGTGTGTGTTAAGATGCACCCTCACTGTCCTTCCCCCTGCTTCCTCCTCCCTCTCCTTACTTTCTGTTTCCCTGCAGGCAAGCCTAGCTTCAGCTTCCAAACTCAAAACGTTTCAAAACTTTTGAAACATTTCGACTGTGCCCGTTTTGTTCCGAGGCTGTTTCCGAGCCCTTTGTTTCATTTCGATTTCACTGTTTCGAGCTAGAAACAAGTCGAAACAGTGCCAAAATAAAATGGCCGGTGAAATTTTGCACAGCTCTAGTAAGTGAGCTACCATAAAGTTTCATTTATGCAAGGCAATTATTCAAAGTATTCAAAAAAGCCTGAATTTTTCATTCATTTTTTCTGCTCACAATCTGTGAGTACAGTCCACAATCTAGGGGCATATAGGGCATTTATACACATACATTTGCCGCCTTTGCACCAGAGATCCAGTGTGTTGGAGTAGAGTCAATTAATCGAGTCTGTGGAGCAGGTGAGCTGACATGCCCAGTGCTGCAGTGCATGCATTTATATAAATGTTGAAATGCGCATCAGTGCTGAGAAAGTGGCGGCCGTGTGCTTTTGAAGTAAAACACCTTCAATATGTTTTAGTTCTGAAGTCACCACCACCATTTTCTCACAGCTGATATGCATTTTTCCATTTATACACATGCATGTGCTGCAATGCCAGATGCTTTTAAAAGTGCCCAGCGCTGTGGGGCAACCATATGTACAAATGCCTATAGAGTTGGGATTTTCAGCACTACAGAGGAATAGTTTTCTTTATCACCATGCAAAAGTTATTCCTTTATATCCTATGACCCTTAGGGTAATGCTTTTTCATGTTTGTGAGCCTCATGGAAGGCTGAGGAATGACGAAATATCTGAGACCATAACAGCCTTTTTCAGATAGAGTAATTATACTGCTGTCTTTCTTTACGATGTCTCTGATGTTCTTTTCTTCTGCTGCTGCTTGATCCTTCTGTATCCTGTTTTCCCTTTTCATTTCTGGTCATCATTTATCTTCCAGACTATCCTATTGCAGGTTCTCTTCTGTTAGATATGCTGTAACATTTTCTAGCATATATTATTTTGTACTCCTATCCCATCAGAGAACTTTCTGTCTGAGCAAATATCCTTAACTGAAAATTTGATTTTAAAAACTAATAGTGGAATGCTACAGTAGTGAGTATATGGAATCAGTCTGAGTTGATTCTAGGCAGCCTTTAGAAGCTCTTCATTCTTTTAAGGACACAGATAAGTGTCATGTCTCAGCAAACCGCACAGGAATATTTCAGCTACTTTGTCAGATCTTACTGTGGTCACCGTATTCTTAAGCAAAAGAAGTATAGATCTCTGATTTTGTTTTTCTCTAGGTTGTGAACATTTCTAAGTGTGGAATAATAGGAATAATGACAGATATTAACTAACTTGTAAAATAAAACTGGAGACATACATGGGAAAATGGCAAGTTTGCATGCTTTGGTTTTATCCCAAAGGCTCTGGCTTGTTGATTGTTAATTTGGGTGGGGGGAGGGGGGGGAAGGGGAGTGAGCAGGGCGTGGGAACGGATTGGTAAAAGAAAATGACACTAGAAAATACTTACTGGGTATCAGAAAAAAAAATAGAGAACACCAATTTTTTTTTCTCCCACAATCTGAAAATCTCTCATCTGAACATGTGATTCCAATACTTTGTAGGGTAAAGTAGAGTGTATATAAAGAAATGTACATGCATCTGTAATTTGTCCTTGAAGATCTATGGTACATATGATTTTAAAATCTATAACTTAATCCATAGGAAAGGAATGCATGGTATTTTTTTGCCCAATAACCTAACCATATTAGGTTCAGCTGCTGGTGGAGGAGGGAAAAGCACTAATTAGTTCCATGATAAGCTACAAATGGACATGTATTTTTGTGTGACTGGTCAGCTGATATGACTCAGTAAAGAATTTCAGAGGCCCAAGATGCAGAAGAAATACTGTCTTTTTGGTAACAGCATAAGCCTTTTATTTGTACTGTAGGAAGAGCCCTCATTTATACTGTACAAATTAGATTGTGTGGACACAAAGGAGTAAAGATGAAGCTGTTTTAAAATAAATTATTGTTTTAGAATACAGTGCACCAAATCATTCAGTACTCTTTAATGAAGTTATTCTGGCTGATTGTTTGTGTGTCTGATTCAAGTTGCTGTAGCAGCTTGTTAGCAGCATTCCATTTTCTCACAAAGCCTTTCTGTTTGAGAATCATGTATGCTACAATAATCCCCATACATGCTGAGACTTTTTTTTTTTTTTTTTTTTGGACTATAAATTTTGTCACATGAGAGAACGTTGTTTTGTAAGAAATTATATACACACACACACACACACACACACAAGGTATTTCTCCTATATAATGTTTTAATGGATATTTACTGAAGGCAGTTCTTACAAAGCTGGGACCCATTTACTGAGTTCAGGAACTATGTGAGTAGTCTCTTGATTTCATTGGAACTCCCCACAGTAAGACAATGTTGAGTACTATTTGTAAATCTGAGCTCTAAATAAATAGCATATAGCAATGAGTCAGGAGAAGGAAGTATGTGGTTTTTTCCCATTTTTTATCCACATTATAGTCCCTGACTACTTGCTTTCTTATTTTTGGAGCACATTATACAATACTGTTATAACATTCTACATCTTTGTAATGTGTACATGATATTTTTGTGTATATAGGGGAAGGCAAAACCCCCCACAGTCCATGCCCATCTGACCATGGGATAAAATTCCTTCCTGACTGTAATATGGTGATAGATTTGACCCTGAGTGGAGGGGCAAGACCCTTTAGCCAGGAACCTCTGACTTTGGTCCCAACAGGAGCATTGGCATATACCAGTCAAAGTCCCAAGCCTTGGTTGTAGCCAATACCCAGTGCCTCTGAGGAAGGCTTAAAAGCACCCTGACACATGCAGGGAAAAGGAGGGACTGAGCAGGGGCAACCGGCAAAGCCCAGGAAAATCCCTACAGTAGAACATAGGCATAGCTACTCCTAGATCATCCCCAACCAGTGGCTGTCCAAAATCTTCTTGAACACTTCCAGTGATGGAGAGTCCACAGCTTCCCTAGGCAGTCTATTCCACTGCCTCACTATTGTAACAGCAAAGAATTTTTTTCTGGATATCCAGTCTACACTTATTTTGCTGCAGCTTCAAGCCATTGATCCACATCCTCCTCTCTGCAGCAAAAGAGAAAAGGTGCTTTTCCCCTTCTTTATGGCAGCCCTTCAAGTATTTGAAGATTGCAATCATGTTCCCTCTTAAATGTTTTAATGCAAGCTGAACATGCCTAGCTCCTTCAGCTTCTCATGACTTGCTTTCCAAGCACTTTATCTTTGTAGCCCAGCTCTGGACCCTCTCTAAGTTTTCCATGTCCCTTTTAAAATGTGGAGCCCAGAACTGCATATGGTACTCCAGATGAGGCTTAACCAGTGCTGAGTAGAGAGGAACTATCACAGTGGCAGGCAATTATTTTGGCTGGAGGGCTGCTCAGTGAGTTTTGGTGAGCTGTTGAGGGCAGCAAGGGTAGTCCTGTCCCTTGACAGGTACCTCGCCCCTTGGTTGCCATCTTGGGACTGGAAGTCCTGCCCCTAAACTGTGACCTTTGCCACTGGAAGTCCTTCTCCTTGTCCCCCAGAAGTACTCCTTTTTTGCGGGGTTGCCATTTTGGAACAAGAAGAAAACCAGATCATATACTAAAAGTCAAACATCTACTATAACATATTTTAATTTTATTACAAAAATATTATTGTCATGGTTTGTGTTTGTGTAGTATATATAGAGGTGATTGCATAATAACTCAAAAGTAAAGTCTTACTCTTGTATACAGTGTAGGGGTGTGGGATGTGGTTGTGGTGGGTGGGTATGTATTGTTGGAGGTGTGTGAGGGGTTTGTGGGGGGTTGGCTATGTCGGGGGCGTTAGGGTATGGTGTTTATGTGTGTGTTTATGTGAGGGATTTGGGGCATTTGTGGGGTGTGAGGGAGGTTGGGGCATCCGCAAACTCCCCCCCCCCCATGCTGTACATCCCCCTATGCTGCAGGCAGCAGCAGCAGACAGTGGGCCCTCAGGGTGCTAATGCCCCATGCAGGTGCTGCTGCCCAGCTGTGCATGGCTCTGGCCAGTGCTGCATGTGATGGCAAGAAGTGCAGCCTCGTTGGCCCACCTCTATTGCTTGGGGCTCCCCGTGGTGCATGTGCAGCTCCTACACTAGTGCATCACTGGAGGAAGCCCCACATGTTGGAGCTGGCTGCCTTTGCTGCTCTCTGCCATGCAGGTCCCAAAAAGCTTTTTTTGCCTGATGTGGCCAGTAATGTTGCTGAGAAATGCCGCATGCATGTGCAGCTGCAGCATGCACACAGCCAGCCTGGCAGCTTGCAGAGCAGTGTCTGG
Source organism: Alligator sinensis (assembly GCF_000455745.1). Lineage (NCBI taxonomy): Eukaryota > Metazoa > Chordata > Crocodylia > Alligatoridae > Alligator > Alligator sinensis. The sequence continues at coordinate 820,057 of NW_005842382.1, read as the reverse complement.
CTGGTAAGTCTGTTGGGGCAGGGAGAGGGAAAGGGCATGGGGGGCAGGGGGAGGAAGATCAAGTCCACTGTGGTGATGAAGGGAGAGGGGCTGGGACAAGGGCAGTGGGGGCAGGATGTGGTGCGGGAAGGAGCCATGAGTGCCTCATCCAGGGAGTGAAGGGGGGATGGATCCTGCTGCTATGTGTACCCCTGAGGGAGCCATGGGGGGCATGTGCCCCCTGGATCTGTGTGCAGGATGAGGATGGGCTGCAGCTGCGGGCTGGGGCCAGGGATGGCACTGGGCTCTTTCCAGTTGGGTCTGTGGACTGAGGCTGCACTTGGGGCAGGTGGCATCACTGGGAGGTGGGGCTACAGTGAATTTTTGGGGTGTCTGTAGCTCCCTGCTACAGCCCCTCCTTGCAGCACTGCTGCCATGCATCCAAGCGCAGCCCCAGCCCAGCCCTGCACCAGGAAGAGGTTGGTGCAGCCAGCCCCAGCCCATGTGACAGCCTGTCTTCACCCTGCGCACACATCCGAGGGGCACTCCCTCCATGCCTCCCCCCAGGGGTGTGCACAGTGGTGGGATCCACGTCCCCTGCACCCTTCAGACAGGCTGATCAAAGCTCCATCCCATGCCCCGTGGTGTCTGGGCAGTGCCTGCCCCAACCCAGCTCCCTCTCTCACCACAAGCAGTTTTGAGCTTGAAGGCCCCATTTCCTTTGCATTTATTTTTGAGATGTTGACTGGGGGCATGCCGGAAGCGGGAGAATCGGGCACCCCAGACCTAGAGAAGGATCTGGGCTCAGGGTATTTTGGGACCCCTTAGAGAACTCTAGGGAGGATCCGGGAAGCAAGGTATTGCACGTTTCTACTTTTGAAGTATATTATTGTTTATGTTGCTTCTTTTGTCTCAACAAAAGATACCCTATGATACTCTGGGTTTCGATATCTAGACAAGAGCAGCATAATCTACCATCAGCTCATGGGAGACAAAGAGCAAGATTTAATCAGCGCGGTTTTGGCACTAATATCTTCAAAGGAGTCCAGTGGCTTTGACAGGGTGATGAGTGCATCCTTAGCGACACCGTGTGTGGATAGGTGTAGGGGAGGTGGAGCCCCAAGTAATTGGTCCATCACTCTGTAAGTAACCCTGAGGAAGGGGTGGAACCCCTAATAGAAGCACTGACCCCTCCTCTTTCTTCTTAACACCAAAGACACGGCAGGCAAGTTGGAGGTGGTCGTCTCCCAGGGTGCTCACAGATAGGCTTGCTGGAGTACAGGCTCCACCATGCAGATATACTTTATACTGTGCCCCTCTGCCTGTGGGGCAGAGCTTTACTGCTACCGAGTATGTCCACATGTGGCGGATAATGGAATGACCTTCAGGGAAGGTTAGCTGTGAACTTAAGCAGGTGTAACTGACGAATAAGCAGTCATGGGCCAAGCAACGGCAGCACCACTTGGATGTGGTGACAACAGCAGATGACAGTTGTCTCCCTCCTGAAAAGTCACGTATATCCTGTGATGATGCTGTGAAATGATGCGTACCTGTCTTTGCTATAATAAAACTGCCCAGCCCTCAGCCATGGGTCTATAAGATCTCAATGGCAGAGCAGGCAAAAGAAGATGTTAGAATCTCAATGGCTGCAAAGGCAGAGGAAGGCTGTAGTGGAATGAGAACCCCAGTTGTTGTTTCCTTGCCATTGGATCAAGGTCCTGTTCTGTCAAGAGCTGTGTGGAAGCTGATGTGCAGCAGCTTCCCCATAATAAAACAAATCATGTACAGGCATCTTTCATGAAAACAGCTTTTCCAGGACATTCCTCAAGCCTTTTGGCAACCAACTAATGGTGACAAAAGCAGGATTGTGAGGCCTGGAAGCTCCTAGTCATGAACTGGCACAAAGGCAGCAGTTACAAGAAGGTCATCTAGCACTTGGACAGGACAGGAGTGTGATTTGGCTGCTGTAACTGTGACTGAGCAGCCCTCTTCAGGAACCACTCTGCTCACCTTACATGTGGAAGGAGTTAGAAAATGTGCCCTAAACATAGCCTGTCTAATACAGTATTTTGTATTTCTTCCTGCCTGGGTAACCACGTCCAGTGGGATCATCTTTACACAGTTGAAAATACAAGCAAAGACACACCATTATTCTTGGGACCTGGAACATCAGCACCCTCATGGACAACTCTAATAGTGAATGCTCAGAGAACCACACTTCAGTCATGGCCTGAAAACTCATGTGACACAACATTGATGTAGCTGCATTGAGCAAGACTTGGTGAGCAGGAGATGGGCAGCTTAAAGAACATGGAGGTAGCTATACCTTCTTCTGGAAGGGTAAACAGGAAGGAGAACACAGACTTCATGGAGTTGGTTTTGCCCTTAAGAATGGACTCATAAACCAACTTAGTGAGTTCCTGATAGGAATTAATAAGTGCCTCTTATTAGGAAACATCAAGAACGGCTTGATGAGAGTGACTGGGAGATCCAAGAATTAATCGATCTTAAGCGGGGATCCTGGTTTTCTCTGATTAAAAACGTTCAAATTCTCTGATTAAAACCCCCAAATCTGTAATAAGAATTAAAGCCCCCCCCACACAGCGACACGCAGCCATCCCCATCACCCCATGCCACGCGGTGGACATGGCCACCACCACACTGCTGCTGCCGCCCTGTGGCCAGCCACACAGCTCCAGGCATGGCGCTTATCTCTAGTGGGTTATGGAATAGAGAAAATCCCACACAACTTACTGATTCGTTTGATGCACTGGCTGGGGAAATTTTTAGCTACTTGCACGATTTCACAATGATTACACTCTGAATTCATACAACACAATTTTATTTTAAAATTCTTTGCTACGTATATAACACTGCTTAGCTTTAAGAAATACCACAAACATTAAGAACACAATAACTACATAAGCGACCAAAATGCTGGCTTGCATCCATAGATGCTTCTCAAGCAAATCCCAGGACGTCATTCTCCCCTTGTATTCGGCCTTGGTGAGGCCGCAGCTGGAGTACTGCGTCCAGTTTTGGGCTCCACAATTAAAAAAGGATGTGGAGAAGCTTGAGAGAGTCCAGAGAAGAGCCACGCACATGATCAGAGGTCAGGGAAGCAGACCCTACGATGACAGGCTGAGAGCCCTGGGGCTCTTTAGCCTGAAAAAGCGCAGGCTCAGGGGTGATCTGATGGCCACCTACAAGTTAATCAGGGGTGACCACCAGCATCTGGGGGAACGTTTGTTCACCAGAGCGCCCCAAGGGATGACGAGGTCAAATGGTCACAAACGACTTCAAGATCGTTTCAGGCTGGACATAAGGAAGAACTTCTTTACTGTCCGAGCCCCCAAGGTCTGGAACAGCCTGCCACCGGAGGTGGTTCAAGCGCCTACATTGAACACCTTCAAGAGCAAACTGGATGCTCATCTTGCTGGGAACCTATGACCCCAGCTGACTTCCTGCCCTTTGGGCGGGGGGCTGGACTCGATGATCTTCCAAGGTCCCTTCCAGCCCTAATGTCTATGAAATCTATGAAATCTATGAAATCTTACACACTGAATTCCTATAGAACCGGGTTATACAGAAGTTAGATTAGCTGGGTACTTAATGTGGCACTCCATTTTTCTAGAGTGGAAGGCAAGATAGGGGCAGGAGAAAAGAACAAGT
>NW_005842382.1:809606-815745 GCF_000455745.1 Alligator sinensis | reverse complement strand
TGCCAGGTGGCAGCAGCAGTGTGGTGGCAGCTGTGGCTACCGCGTGGTGTGGGATACTGGTGAAGATGGCTGCATGCTGCCCAGTCCCTAATGTCTATGAAATCTATGAAATATATTAGAAACAATGCTCCAAATGCACTTGCTTAAAACAATTACAATTACAACTAAAAGTTAAATTTAAATCAATACTATTATTTTCATGATATACTTACAATCCTAGAATTCCGAGAAGCCAAACAACTAGATATGCTTTCATTCCTCAGTAGTACAATTTAATGGGTTGGCCTCAGTAGTACAGTTCAACGGGCTCACCTCAGCAGTAAGGTTTGATACTGATAGGACTAAGTCCCTTTCCTTCAGTCCCTTTCAGGCGCTCCGCGGCTTCAGCATGAACTAAGAGATTCGTGTTCACGGAGAGGGTGGTTCAGGTGATCAATCTGATCTGGCCTACACTTGCGATTCTTCCTTCGTTGTTCTGCAAGTGGGGTTATCTCCAAATTGGGACAGTAGGTTACAGTTTTTATTGAGTGAGTTGCCGTCTTGGGCCCCTCCTACCCAAACCTGTCACTACTCCCAAATTTGGGCTCAGATCTTACTCAACAGATTTCTGCTGGGTTCAGTTTCTTTTGTTTGACCATTTTAATTACTTTGGGGAACTTCCACACCGCTGCAGTGACCTTTTCTTTCCAATTTTTCAAAGGCCCTAGGGTTTGATCTCTCAGGATGTTTGCTTAAGGGTCATTTTTAGGTTAACTTTGTTAAAGGCCTCTAAGTATAAAATTCAAGAGTTAAGACTTTGAGCAAAATCAGGACCTTCCACACACAGACCAAAACAATGGCCTAGATAAGAAGATGAATCTTGTCTTCTTCCTAAACTGGCTAATGGGCAACTATTACAAACATTCAAATATTACATTCAATATGACAGCTCTGTGGTGGCAGCAGGAGGTTTTGTATGCAGTGGCCATCACCGCTGGCACACAGCGGCCGCTGTGTACAAAACCTCCTGCTTCCGCCATGGAGCTATGCTCAGAGCTGTGCAGCTGGCTGCCAGGTGGCAGCAGCAGTGTGGTGGCAGCTGTGGCTACCGCGTGGTGTGGGATACTGGTGAAGATGGCTGCATGCTGCCCGGTCACCACCACACTGCTGCTGTCCCCCCGCGGCTGGCCGCATAGCTCTGGGCATGGCTCCACGGCGGTGCAAGGAGGTTTTGTAGGCATCAGCCGTTACCGTTGGCACAGCCCTACAGGTAAGTGGCAGTGGCCACCACATGCGAGCCCCCTCGCACCTGCAGCCACCATCCCTCACCGCCTCTGCAGAGCTGGTCATGGAGCTGTGCAGCTGGCTGCATGCCAGCCTCTTCCTTCCCCTCCCCTGGGCAGGCAGCCGGGCAGCATGGGGGAAACTGCACATGGTGGGCACCACCACACTGCGCCCTGCATTGCTTGCCCACAAAGCCCCCACAGAGGGGCACCCCTGCTCTCACCCCCTGACCCTGTACCCCTGCCCACACCCCATGGCCCTGCTCCCATCTGTGGTATGCCACCTGGGGCCAGCAGCACCCTTCACTCCCTCAGCCCCCAACCATCTTCCCCAGCCCTGCCCCACAGCCCCCAAGCCCCACTTACCTCTAGGCTCCAAGGGCAAAGGGTGAGTCTGAGCCTGAGCCTAGCCTTGGCTGCCTCAGAGGCTCAGGCCCTGGCCTTCCCCCCCTCTCCCTCCCCCTCCGGGCAGGGCTGGGGGTTTCCTGCCCTTTCTGCAATCAGCTCTTGCTGGCTGGAGCTGTGCCAGCCTGCAATAGTTCTTTGGAAAAGCAGAGAGTCCATGGATTTCTCTGCTAAAAAGGGAAATCTGTGTTTTCTGCTATAAAAACAGGAAATCCATGATTTTTCTGTGGGAAATGGAAAACCCGGATCCCTGATCATAAGTGCAAGGCCTTTTGTGCTTGGCAAAACAACACCAACTCCAAGGAAAAGTACTTGAATCGCCAACAAGCTAGGGCAGAAGTCCAAAGGAAGACCTGTGTTATGAAGAACAAATGGTGGGAAGGTGAGGCTAAGGACATTCAACATCTTGCTGACCTCCACAATATGCATGATTTCTTCAGTGCCACCAAAACCATCTACATTTTAAGCACTCGGGGACCAACCCCCTTGAGACCTAAGGATAGAGAAGACCTGATCAATGAAAGGGGAGCCATCAATGTCCATTGGAAGGAGTGTTTTGAAGACCCTCTCAATTGAGGCTCTGTTGTTGATGATAATGTTCTCAACTCCGTCTTGCAACACCCGGTGAGAGATGATCTTGGAATCCCTCCACTTCTTGAAAGCCATCAAGCAGAGGAAGACGAAGAAGGCATTTGGAGTGGATGGAATCCCCGCTGAAATCTTCAAACAGGGAGGAGAGGAGCTCACATCATAGCTCCATGACCTCATCTTAAGGATCTGGAATGATGAGGAAAATCCAGATGACCTCCGGGATGCCATGATTGTGACAATGTTCAAGAAAGGAGACAAGTTTGACTGTGGAACCTACTGAGAAATCACCTTGCTGTCTACCATAGGACAGATCATAGTGAGACCCCTCCTAAACTATCTCTTTCCACTTGCTGAGGTGCTCCTCGCAGAATCTCAGTGTGGGTTTAGGGCATCAAGAGGCACAACTGACATGTTAGTAGTGCTGGATTCTTGATGTGGGCCTGCTGCCCCCACTTTTCCATCTCCTCTTCTTGTCATGAGGTTTCAACCTCCTGAGATCCCTGCATCAGACTTCCTCCATTTGCACATGTGAGGTGATGTTGGATTTCTTCACTGAAGTAAGCCTTTTGAGAGATGGCTTCTGAGGTATAGAAAATACTCATACTGGAGCTGGGGACTGTACCTTCACAGCTCACCAGCTTCAGTAGAAATGCTGGGAAAAACATACATCTCTTTACATGGCCTTCTTTGACCTCACAAAAGCTTTTGACTCTGTCAGCTAAGAGGTGTTGTGGAGGATCTTTCTGAAGTATGGATGCCCATGAAATTTGTCAAGATTTTCTGCCTGCTCCATGGCAATATGAGAGCGGTGGTTCTCAGTGATGGATCTATCACAGATCCCTTTGAAGTTAAATGGAAGTTAAGCAAAGCTCTGCCATTGCTCCAACACTCTTCTCAATACTCCTTACTTTTGACCACCAACAAGCTTCTAGCCAGAATGGAGCTAAGCTACTGAATGGATGGCAAGCTGTTTAACCTTAGCTGACTCCAAGCCAAAACTAAGACCACCCCAACCTCAATCATTGAGCTCCAGTATGCTGATGATGCTGTAGTGTGTAATCAATTGGAAGCAGACCTAATTTCAACACCTTTACCAAGGTATACAAGAAAATGGCACCAATGGGACTAAGGTCCTCCACCAACAAGCTCCTAATGAACAGTCTCCAGCTCCAGTAATCCAGATCCATGGTGAGACTCTGGAAAACATTGAGTATTTTCTGTACCTCAGAAGCCGTCTCTCAAAAGGCTTACTTCAATGAAGAAATCCAACATCACCTCACATGTGCAAGTGAGGACTGCTCCAAATGGAGGAAGTCTGCTGCAGGGATCTCAAGAGGTTGAAACCTCATGACAAGAAGAGGAGATGGAAAAGTGGGGGCAGCAGGCCCACATCAAGAATCCAGCACTACCTACCCCACACAGAAACACATGACCAGGTTTCAGCAGAATCTGTTGATCCCAGAGGGGCCTCATCAGCTATCTTTGGACACACAGATAAGACAATCGTGAAAGATGATCTTCCTCGACTACAAGGGATTGCCAGAGAAGATCCACAGCATTCCCGTCATCCACCCAAAAAGTTACTTTGTCAAAGAAGGAGATCAAGTTTGTTTGACACTATTTGTTTTTCATAAATCCATATTGGCTGCTTATGATCAGCCTTTCCTCCTCCAGATGCATCCAAATGGCCTTCCTTCGGATATGCCCCAGTAACATTCCAGGTATTGAGGTGAAGCTTACTGGTTTGTAGTTCCCTGGGTTTGTTTTTTGTTTGTTTGTTGTTGTTGTTTTTTTTCCCTATTTTGCTTTTTGGCTTTCTCCAGGATCATGGCAAGGAATGTTCCAGGCAATACCTCCCACACGCTTGCCAGATAAATATTTATCCCTTTCAGATTATATATTTTCTCTTGTTTATATTGTTTCTGTTATGTTTCTACTAGTTTCCTCATTACAGAGGCTTCAGAGTAAGATGAAAGGTTTGTTATCATTATAAATGTAAATTGGAACAATGATCAGGGAAATTTAAAAAATGGAATTTCTTGTAACCTTACTACTTCTGTTCATGTTTTTAACACAAATATAGTGCAGGAATGTCAAATATATGGCCAACCGGCTGGATCCAGCCCATAGACCTGTAGCCCCAGCCTGCAGCGGGCAGCCCATCTCTGCCCCATGCACAGATCTGGGGAGCACAAGCCTCCCATGTCTTCCCTGGTGGTGCGTACCGTGGTGGGGAACTGTGTTCTGCCTTCCTGCCCCCTGCCTCTTGGTGCTCATAGATGTACCAACCACAGCTCCACTAACTGCCCTGGCCCCAGGGTCCCATTAACCCAGCCCCTGCCCCACATCCTCACTGTGGGGGCCTCGATCTGCACTCCCTCCCCCCCGTCCCTTCCCTTCCTCTCCCCTCCACAGACCTACCTGCTGGGTGCTGCTCTACATACAGCCAGGCTGCATTCCTGTAGGGTTACCATATTTTCAGTTTCAAAAAGAGGACGCCTGTGGGAAAGAGGGGAGGGGGATATGATTGTGGGAGGGAGGCAGTGATATGCCCATGCCCTGGCCCTGCCCCTCAGTCTCACTCCAAAGCTACAGCCCCCCCACCCTGCTGCTGCTGCCGCCCCTCACTCCTGACCCACAGTACCCCACATCCTTTCAGGGCAGGCAGTGTTTTCCCCCTGCTCAGGCTCCAGAGCCCCCTGTTGGTACCCACCCCTCACTGGACTTCAAGCCTCACACACACACACACACACACACACACACACACACCCCCAGAACCCCCCACACCTTCACAAATCCCCCCCCACAAACACTCCACATCCACCCCCCAACCATACAAAGTACCTGCATCATTTTGCATCATTTTGAGTTTTTAGTTGTGCAATTAAAATTGTGATTAATTGCGACTAATTTTTTTAATCGTGTAACTAATCGTGAGCAGACTTTTTAATTATTTGAGAGCCCTACCCAAAATCACTATCTGTATCTTTTTGAAACTGTAACACAGTAATTCTGAATAATTTGCTTGTTAATGGGTCTGTGTAAAAATTAAACCTGAATCTTCTATTTAACCTACCCATGGCTAACACAGAAACTTCCTTAAGCTGTGCTAGAAATCAAGCTTCAAAGCAAATCAGGCTGTAAGCGAGTAAACTACACTCTGGTGAGGATAGTAAATAACTATGAAAAAGATATGGGCCATTGTTCTCAGTATTTGGTCTTTTTATTTAAATTTCATCTTGGGTTCCGTAACATTAGTGGTCTGGAGGCAAGGCATTAAACGTAGAATTCTTTATTTTTAGGAGTTAACATTCTATATTTGACTGATATCATAAAGGCTAACAATGATAAAAAACAAAGACATTAGCAGCGGATTTAGTCCTTTATAAAAATCTGGAGCCAAAGATTTTTGTGCATGGGGCAATAATTTTGAAAATTGAAATCTCCACTTTGTCTGTCATTTTTTCATACTTGCCAAGTATCTCATCTGAAACATCAGCGTGCAAAGCTAGAATATTTCCTCCAAAGTTTTTTAGCTCCCCCTTTCCTCCTCTTAATTTTTCATCTAGCCTTTCTCTTTTAGCTTCATCTTCTAAAACTGCACTGAGAGACCTATAGTTGTAAAGAAATAAAGGACAAGAAATGGGTGGGCAGAGGTTAAGAAGGAAGAAACAAAATCCTATGCTTCAGCGTGCTGATTCTCAACCAGGGTGATACAACAGCATGGGGTACTGCCAGATCCTTCAAAGGTTGTTGTGGGTTGTGAGGAGCTAAACAGATAAGCTAACCAGATTCATAGATTCATAGATGTTAGGGTCGGAATGGACCTCAGTAGATCATCGAGTCCGACCCCCTGCATAGGCAGGGAAGAGGGCTGGGGC
>NW_005842382.1:798154-808791 GCF_000455745.1 Alligator sinensis | reverse complement strand
AGCCAATTCGCCACCCACCGGACTGTGTAGTCATCCAAGTCGCAGCCTCTTAACTCGTTCACCAGTATGGGGTGGGATACCGTATCGAAGGCCTTCCTGAAGTCTAAGTATACGACATCCACCCCTCCTCCTGTGTCCAGGTGTTTCGTAACCTGGTCATGAAAAGAGACCAGTATAGTCAGGCACAATCTGCCTGCTACGAACCCGTGCTGGTTTCCCCTCAGCATAATTTGTCCTGCCGGGCTCTCACAAATGTGAGCCTTGATAATTTTTTCAAAGATTTTGCCGAGGATGGAGGTGAGACTGACTGGCCTATAGTTGCCCGGGTCCTCCTTCCTCCCCTTCTTGAAAATGGGGAGCACATTGGCCCTTTTCCAGTCCTCTGGGACCTGGCCCGTTCGCCTCGAGCATTGAAATATTCCCACCAGTGGCTCTGCATTGATGTTGGCCAGTGCCTTCAGCACCCTCGGATGGAGCTCATCCGGGCCTGCCGACTTAAAGGCATCCAGTTCTTCCAAGTGACTCTGCACAATCTCAGGGTCTACACGTGGAAGTCTGGCGCCTTGCTGCTGCCTCTCTACAACGCCAGTGTGAGATTTGTCGTGCCCCTTGCTTAGGAACACTGAGGCAAAGAACTCGTTGAGGAGTTCAGCCTTGTCCCCCCTGTCCATCACCAATTGTTTCTGCCCATTTAGCAGGGGTCCTATAATAAAAAAATAAGTGCAGGCTCAAGTTTTCCCGCCTGGTCCCTCTGTAAGAGGGTAAACACTTTAATGTATAAATTTAGTGTTTGAAATTAGATGTCATTCAATTCAGAAAAGTTATGGAAGGGTACCTTCAGTCCAATAAGGGGTGCTTCGAGTCCAAAAAGTTTGAGAATCACTGCTTTAACATATCTGGTGAAACTTAGTAGCCTTATTATTTCATAGCTGTCAGTTTGTTTCAGTTTGGTTTTTTTAACATAATAAGTGTGATTAGAAAAACCTTATAAGAGCCTATGACTGTGTAATTTGAAAGCAGTAGGCAGATGGCCCTGCCATTGTCACTGTATGCATTATTGGTCATGTCAGTGCATAAACTGGTTGCCAAAGGTATGCATGGAAAAAAAAAAACTGGGATCCCTTAAATTTGTCTTTGTAGGTCACAGCTGATGCATGTTGGCAGGACTTTGTGGTAAAGTTTGAATTGTTACAACTTGTGCTTTATCAGTTTTGTGGCTGGAGGACTTTATTTTCCAAGGCTGTCAAATAGACTGTCATCTTTCATGAGAGAAAGAGAGAGAGAGATAGCTGAAGGAAAAATCGATAAAAGGAGTTGTTTGTGTAACATCACTCTGAAGATGTGTTGCTGTAAGTCTGAAGGCATTCATAAGATAAAAGAGATGCAAGGAGGAAAGATGATACAAGATAAAACACAAACTAGACGTGATGCAAATTGAGAAATATAAAGAGAAAAAATAGATTGTAGGAAAAATGAATTTTCTAAGTTAAGTTAATAAAATGCAAATAAATGAAGATGATAAAGGATACATATAATTATAATCACATGGCACTTGGAAGTCAAATTTGCCAGTTTTTGTTCCTTAAGTTGTCACTAACAATATCATTTGAATTATGTCTTTGTCCATGAGGCAAATCTATAAAGAACCAATGGCTTTTGCAATAGTAAATTAATTTAGCTATAAGACAGCTAACAATATAAGAATTGGATTTAACTCCTTTGTAAAGGGAACGTGTCCAGATAAGTAGGCCCCGATGTTCTGTCTGAACAACATAAGGTTAACATTCTGTCTTACTCAATTAGATACTGTTACAAAGGCTGTTGGGACTGCAGCCTCCTGATGCTGTAGCTGCAAGCAGTCTGCCTGCAATGCTTAATTGAGTAGCTTAATAAGCAGCAAGCACCTGATCCTTTGGAGGAGTATATAGAGCACTAGGGTAGGTGTTTACAAGAATGTGAGGTGGAAGAATAATGCTTACTTATGTTTTAAAAGGCTTTTCAAGTCCTTGGTCATAGGAGCCTTTATTTTTTGTGAGTAGTTGGTAGGTGAATCCAAAGCAATTGAGCTAAAAATCATCTGTGCAACTTTCCTTTCTCCTTTTATATGGCTATTATATAGCCTGTCTGTCAGAGACAGCTATTAAGAATATTGATAAGATTTTCTTTGTGGCATGTAGGCTTCACTGCTGATCCATGATTCTCACTTTTACATATCTGTTTCAGAATTGCTCTATTTGACACATCATTTGAGCTGCTTATAAGGAAGATCTGAGACACGTCTAACTGGGTATTTTAAAGCAAATATGAGAAACAATATACTTGGTTATTAGGACTGTGCAAAATTTTGACGAGTGTTTAATTTCGAAGCTGTTTCAATGCATTTCAAGCTTGAAACAGTGAAACTGAAACAAAACAAAAGGCTTTGAAACAACTTTGAAACAAAATGAGGGCGCTCGAAATGTTTCGAAACATTTAGAATTTCAAAGCCGGACTTGCTGCTGCTAAATAGAAACTAAGGAGAGGGAGAGGGGAGACGGGGGGGCAGCTAAACAGAAACAGAGAGGCAGAGGGGGGGAGGACTGCTCTGATACTGACATCTAGCTCCCTGTTTGATTTCTCAGCTCTGATTGCTTCCCCCCAGCTCTCTGATCATTTCCTCAGCTCTTTCCAGGGGGCGAGAGCCCCCAGTTTGTGCACAGGATTTCAGCAGGCTGCCACTGAAACTGCAATGGCAGCCTGCTGAAACTCAGCACACAGATCTGGGGTGCCCACACCCCCCAGGAAGAGATGGGGAAATAATCAGAGAGCTGGGGGCTGGGGAATCCAACTGAGAGCTGCGGGAATGTTTAGATCCCTGAACATTCCCCCAGTTCCTGGTTGGACACTGGCCCCAGCTGGCAGCGGCAGCATGGTGTCATCCCACATGAAGATCTGGGGGCCTGTATCCCCCGGGAAGAGTCCAGCAAGAGTAGAGTACCCCCTAAACCCTCCTGGGGGCATACAGACCCCCAGATCTGTGCGGGGTATGATGGCAGGCTGCCGCTGCTGGCAGGCGATTCGAGTTTGTTTGTAACAGGTGTGCCGCTGCCAGGGCTGTCCCTAGAGTATGGAAAATTGGGGCTACTGCTCCAGGCCCCATGCTTTGGGGGACCTACGGAGCTGGGCGGAGCAACCTCGGTCCCTCCCACAGGTCCTGCCTGGTGCTGGTGGTTCCGCCCCGTGCCACAGAAGAAGTGCGGAGACACCTCCCCCAGACATGGGGGAGACCCCAGTCCTTGAACTGCCTGTGCGGGGTCCCATGGGCCCTGTGCAGTGTTAAGGGGGCCCACCACAGCCTGATTTGCCCCAGCCCACACAGCCCTCTAGGGTCAACCCTGGCTGCTGCTACTTGTCCCCAGGGAAACAAATGTCCTCACTCATCTGGATGCAACCATAGAGTTTAAAGGACTCAAGGCTCTGATCCTGCAAGCAGGTGAAATGTAATACCTCTGTCAGGTTTCTAGTTGCATAGCTTTATGCAGCATATGTGTTGTGCTAGATTTGGTTTAGATAGGGTAGGCCATTTAATTTTTTTTTTTAACATGTTTTAACATGTTTTTCTTAACACGTCCTGTAGTCAGATACACTTAAAGTCCTAGCTTTATTGGGCAGGCATTGTATAAAGAAGAGAGCCATGTGTCCTGATAAGCTCCTTTATGAAAATTGTGTAAATATCCAGACTCTGAACTTTTTGAGACCTTCAGTAACAGTAGTAACTCTAAATATTGATTAGCTAAGGATGATTTTAGGATGTAGTTTTACATGTAGTCCATCTCCATTTAGGCTACTCTGTTGGGTACTTGTAGCTGAAGTGCATGTATAATATAAGAACCAGTAACACTTTAGATGGGTGGTTTCTAACCTGAAGACTATGAGCCTCTTGTGGTACTCAAGGGTGACTTTTTGATAAGAGATTTTTATACTTGATTGTGAGGTTGAAACTGTCTCCCTGGACTGCACACTGACTGAATTATTTGAACTCCATTTGCCAGGGAAGAAATGGAAGAATTCAAACCTCCCCAGCTGCTTCTTCGTCGTTCCTTTGAAGCACTAGAAGCCTCTTTCCATAGGTTCACCTGTTGCATCACAGAGAACTCTAGCTGTTCCATATCTTGCATGGTTTTAGAAACCTCAGCATGGTTATAGATAAAGATAAGAGTTCAGTTGGCTTTGTCTGAGTTTGTGTGTCTAGGAAAGTATGCTTTATCTCAAACATGCAACCACTCATGCCTCCCTTCCCCTTTCCTCCTGGGAGGGGGGAATAGAAGCTGGCAACCAAAAAGCAGGGAGTTTTCCCTGTCTCTATTATAGCACAAGTTGGAACAACCTAGAGAAATACAAGTAGGGTTTATGGAAACTGGACTTAACTTCTCGGTCTTCTTTGCTCCCCTTGTGCTGCCTAATCATCTCCAAAAAAACAAAACAAGAAAAAAAATCGGCTTCAAAACACTGACTGTAGAGTGAAATAATTTTTGGCCCCCAGACTGAAAAACTCTGCCATTTCCAATAACCTCTGTGGTCCTTTCTTTAATTGTTCTACTATACTATAGTACTGACAACAAAAACTGGTATGCTTTATGCCTCATATCTGTTGCCTCACTTTGTCTGCCTTAAGTTCCCAGGCTGTGGGAGATCTGTTTTGTTACAAATTTTCAGAAAGACCCTGGGAAAATTATATTCTCTCTGTCTAAGCTCCCCATCTGTAAAAAGAGCAGTTCAATTACCCCAGCAAGAGTGTTTTGACAATAAATACAATAAATATTACAATGCAATCAGATACAACAAAGATGAAATGCTAAAATGTATTTATCTTAGATATTCATCTTTGGCTACGTTCATACCTAGTAGTTCAAATGGAAAGAAAGTGGAAAATGCATGACTTTTTCAGCCAGAAATTAATTTTGACATCGGATCTATTAGGTCATTTGAATATTGTCCAAAAATAAATTTATGCAGGACAGTATTCTGAGAAAATGATGTATGCATGTATTCCTTCAGATACTGTGACCAGGCCTATGAAACAGATAGCTGAAGTTTTAATATGGCCTGTATTTACACTGCTGAAGGCTTGTGCAATCAATAAGGAAAAGATTACGTTTTTGATATATTATGGTGTACAGCAGGGTTGTCCAACTTCTAACCAGCTGGGAGCTGTATGCCCCATGAGCCATGCTAGCAGAGGCTGTACCAGTGGAGATCATGGGCCCCTGAGTCCATACATTGCATGACTCCCTGCTTAACCACGCACCCCAGTGCCCCTCCCATCTGCTGCACCACATGCCCCCGTGGTCTCTCCCACTGCATGGCATGGGGAATCTCCTCTCACCCGCCCCTGCCTGGGCATCGTGACTGCCAGCTGTGGGGATTTCCCCAAGTAACAGGGCTCTGCTCAGGGACCCTGTTACACAGACAAATCATGGTGTAATGACTTTGAACCATAACTTTTTGGATGTTTGTAGAACAGGTAGAATAAAAGGCCCTGATTCTGATATCAGTATGAAATTTCTAATGTTGCATGTGAAATAGTGGATGACATGAGAACCTAAACTTTGGCATTTTTAGATTTTTTGTTTAAATTTCTATTATATTGAAATAACACTAGATAATGTTTGGAGGCTCATCCAGTCCGCTTCCCTGCACAGATGCAGGATTTGCTGTTCCTAAATTAATTATTTTTGTTAATTAAAAAAGAAAAGCTGTAGAAACTTTTCTGTACTAAGTCCACTGTACTAAACTTTAA
Source organism: Alligator sinensis (assembly GCF_000455745.1). NCBI lineage: Eukaryota > Metazoa > Chordata > Crocodylia > Alligatoridae > Alligator > Alligator sinensis. The sequence goes on along the minus strand of NW_005842382.1, from coordinate 803,012 downwards.
ATCATAGTTTCAAAATAAAAAAACTTTGAAACCCAGGGGGAAAACAGCAAGGTGTGGATGATTGAGGTATACTTGTCAGCAGTCAACCTGAAGGAAGAACAGCTGTTTCTTCAGTCACTTAGCATGTTAGTGTCTGTCTGCCAGTCAGGCACCCAGAGTACAGACAGAAAAAGGTAAGGGTAGAGAGACATGTATTTGGCTTGTGTATGTTTTTTCACATGGTCTTCTTTGGCTAAGTGTATTAAATTAATATTCCTGCCAAATTCCACATTAAATTGTGCTGGATCCAGTGGCTAATTAGCGGATGTTGGCATGGCTGCCAGCTAACCTAGATGTTATGATTAACTTCTTTGATGCTTCTGGTTTGTGGCAGACACTGACAATATTCTGTTGGTAGTTCGTTGTGGAAATACTAGGTACACATGTACTAGAGATGTATTAATCTGTAGCTACATAATATCATTTCTCAGGTAATAATTGAAGCTGTCTTGGTTGCTAGGTACTTAGGTTCTTAAACAGGGTTAAATTAGTGCTGCTGCTCTACTTGACTTCTATTAATGGATCTGTCCATTTTGACTCCTCTGTCCTCTGAAGTCTTGCTTGTCTCCAAAGTAAATTCTGAGTGATTGCAGTATTTATTTTCTTCCTGGGAGCATTTTCAATGTTATACATGTGTAGTGGTGGTGGTGTCTTTTTAGTGGATACCAACAGTAGGCTGCTTATATAAATATCATGACTGGTCCTGGGGATCAAAAAACACCTTCTTGTAATATGAAGATCCCTTGTTTTCTCATTGGAGAAAAAGCAAGTGTAATTTACTATGACCATAATCTATTTCTTTTTAAGAACAAAAGATAAAAAGGGTGAGTTCACCTGTTCTGAATGATAATTACTCAATGACATATTTTAGATAATTTACAATTTGGGGCGGAGGAAAGAGTGAGGTAGAATGTTTTCTTTAAATTCTTTTTTTAAAAAATATGATTGTAATCAGAGGCTTATTAACTTACTTAACACAAAGACTCCAATGTTTTCTTATTTTGACATTCAACATTGTTTTTTTTAATGTCCTAAAGGCACCATTTTGCATATAAATCTCCCATGAACTGCTCTCCAAGTGTTTCTGATTCTTTTGTGCAGAAATTCACAGATTCTGCTAATCTAATACATTTTTCAGCTATGGCAGTCATGGCTCCTTCACTACATCAACATTTTTGTTTTTGTGGGCCTGAGTTTTCCACCAAACTTCTGCAGATTCTATTTGAGACACTAGCAATAGCTCTGTCTATACTAGAGCCTGGAATAATTGACACTAGGTAGAGTTCATGTAATTGCTTCTTTCTTCAGTTTTATGTATTGGTCACTAGAGGGCAGTGTTTGACTTCATTAGCGGTAAAGTACAAAGATATAAAAATCCTCTGTAAGCTCCCAAAATGGATAACTGAATATAGGCCAGGTCCAAAGCCCATTGAAGTCTGTGGAAATAATTTACTTTAGGCAGTGCTGATACAGGTTTATTATGTATAGTCTTCTACAAACACAAATGAAACAGAAATTTTAAAATAAATATTGAAAACAGTATCTGAAAAACCGGTTCTCTCTCTGTTCCTATCTTCGCTTTACAGTGACTCCTGCTGCTGACATGGTTATTTTTATTGCGCAGCTCTCACTATGACTCTGTGATATCAGCAGTACTTGTGGAAGAAACATCCTGTCATCAGTACTTGTATTCTTTAAGGAGGTAGGGGTCCGTATAAACATAAAAGCTTGTGTCAAGCTCATTTTATGAGCATAAAATACTTGTGTCATGTCAGTTTGTAGGATGAAGTTTTGACAGGATGCTATATGCACAAGAGTAAGTCTTAAAATCAATTTTGAAATCTTATGTATAGGATCATTTTTTTTTCAAAGATGTGCATACACAACTGTTTGTGCATGTAAATGCAATGATGACATACATGGATTGCATATGGTCAGTTGTGTGTGCACAAGATGGCCAGGTACAGCATACTTATTATCCAAAGAGATGCATAATAATAAAATGTATAAGCACTGCTTTGGAAACCTTTAAATATATTTAAATTCATCCATCTTTTCTGTTGCTTGGAGTAAGAATGCTTGCATAAGTTTTGCTTGCCAATTTCTGAAATAATACATGTTCCTTTTATAAATGTTGTTTCACAATAATATATTATGGAAAATAACTTTTTTCAGTAAATGTCTATTTAGTATAGTGCCTATGGCCACATCCAGATGTGCAGGCATGTGCAGTTTGTGGTACTGCAAACTTCTTTATGGCACCACAAACCGTATGCTTGGAACATTAAAATGTGTCCCTATGCTGCAATTTTGCAGTGCAGGGGCAAGTTTTGCTACTGGGAAATCCCAATAGCAAAAAAATAAATAAATAAAGGCACGAAAAGCACATTAGAGGAGCGTGCATTGGCAGACACAGAAGTTTGGTCCTCCCAGGAGATGCTCTGGCTGCTGGCCAGAGTGTTTACATTCCTTTATGTCCCCTGGCTTATCCAGCATGCTAGGAGCTGGGAGGAGTGGGGAAAGGGCAGTTTTCCTGAAGTGGGGCAATTTGCCCTACAACAAACTGCACATGCAGGGGTGTGCACTGCAGCAAAAAGTAGTGGCATAAATTTGTGCCACTACTATTTTTGCTGCTGCAAGCGCATGCCCCTGCATGTAGGGAAGTGCTGTTTGAGCCTTTAATAAGATTTTGCTAGATTAGGGGAACAACAAAACAATAGTGGCATCATTAGGTCCTTTGAAAATTGGCCATGAAGATAGACTTTACAGATGAAGATCTTTAACCTGCTATTTTTGATGATCTGCTACTGGTACTATTATTGTGCACTGAAGCTTTTTTGTAACGATGCAATCATAACATTTATGGTAGCATTCCTTGGTAGTTGCACTAAATATTTTATCTTTATACACAGTAATATATCTGTACCAAGAAAGATGCCAAATCTGTACCAATGGAAATGGAAGCATTGAATTGAATTCAACTAAAAATATTTTAATTGGTGATGATAATAATACTTCATTGTGATTTCAAAAAACATTTTATGCAATCAGTCTTGTAATACTCTTTGTTCTATGTGATAGATTTGTAAAAATATTTAGATTGGCTTTTTTATCAATTTAATTTTGTTGTTCTAATCCTAAATCTGCTTTACTAAGATTAGAGGCAAACAGAACTTTCCTAGTGCCATAAAATATGTACTCTGATGGAAGTTCCCCACTAGATGCTGTTTTCTAATACATGCATATTTTATACCACCAACTCCAAGTTTTTATTTGATTTATAATGGCTTTATATAAAAAAAAGTATATCATGAGCCAGCCAAACTGCTTGATAGCCTTGGGTGGTGTTCCTCCCAAAGTTATCTTCCTTGCCTCTTTCCCCATATCTTATCAGCAGGGTCCTCGTTTTCTTTGATTTAAAAAAAAATACAACCCCCCCCCCCCCAATTTTCTGTTAAAAAAATAGTAACCCCAAATCCACATTTTCCCATGATTTAAATAAAACACCTCTAATGTATATAGTATGTATATACTATATGTATGTATACATATATAGTATGTATACTATATGTATATGTATGCATATATAGTATGTATATATTTGTGGTGTTTCATTTTAATCATGGAAAAGTGTGGAGCTGGGGTTACTTTTTAAACAAGAAATTGGCATTTTTTAAAATAAGAGAAAGCCAGGATTTCTGCTCATCAGAAAGATGAACCACCAGAGGTGGTTCAAGCGCCTTCATTGAACACCTTCAAGATGAAACTGGATGCTTATCTTGCTGGGATCCTATGACCCCAGCTGACTTCCTGCCCTTTGGGTGGGGGGCTGGACTCGACGATCTTCCGAGGTCCCTTCCAACCCTGATGTCTATGAAATCTATGAAAACTCTGGCTAGGGTGTGCTTTAAGTGATTCCTTCTGCACTGACTGACTTTAAGGGATGTTCCAATTATTTTTTTTAAGAATTGAAATTGTGATTGAATATTCTAATTTGAGCTGCCAACCTCCAGTATAACAATAAAAAAAAAATCAAGTATTGGCCAGATCTTTAATAACACACTGCAATATCTTTTTATTTTTAAGTTAATGAAACTAGAACAAAGTAATCGGTAAGAGGACATGAGTTATTAATGTGTGATTTTCTTCCACATGGTATGACAAATTTACTGTATTCCGGAACAATTTATGTCAAGGACAGCTGTAGAACAAAGAATACTTCTTCTGTGATCAGAACTGTAGAGTAATATTGTGATCAGACTATGTCATTTGTCAAAAATGCAATTCTATCTGGCTCTCATCTGGATGAAAAATGCAAATGAAATAAAGTTTTAATGCTGTAATAGCTAATTTTTCAAACAATGTATATATTCAGTAAGTAATACAAACTCTTTAGAACCTAGTTTGCAAGTGAGTGATGATCGTATGGCCCCATCTGAACGTTACATTTTAGGCGTGACAAACCAGTTAATCACGTCATAAATAGTCATCCAGCCACACATTCAATCAATTAATGGCTTGCTAAAAAGAGGAACACGTTACAAAGTTATTCCATAGAATAGGTGTAATAATGTTGTAGCTGCTTCTTATCATGCTGTTAATTGAACATTTGGCCAAGAGTCCTATGGCTAGGTGACCTGTCAGCTGTTCCGAGCTCCTAGCCTCAGGGGCACTCTATGGACCCTTGCAGCTGCAAGACTACAGCTGACACAATGTCCCAGTTGCAGGGTTGCTCCATGCACCCCCATCAGCTGCCATTTCCCTGCTGTGGGGACTCCTGGGGAGCCCTTATGGCTGGGAGGCCCCTCAGCCCCGGGGG
>NW_005842382.1:788236-798006 GCF_000455745.1 Alligator sinensis | reverse complement strand
CAGCCGAGGGCCCCCCCAGCCACAGGAACTTGTTTCTTGCATTGTGCCTTTACCTGCACCTGTGGAAGGGCTGTATTAGGGATTATTTTTAATTCACAGTACATATGTACGTATAAATAGAAGAATTACTTCCATTGACAGTTTCTTTAGCAGAATGGTCACCATCATACTGCAAAAAGTATTATAGTGTACTTTTTGTGCACTGTTATAGTGCATGGTTTTTAATGTTTGTTTCTTGATGGTCATTTGTAAACCTTCCTTGGTTATTTTTTAAGGCCAAAACTGAGAGGACAAGATGAACTCCAGTGAAGGAAATGAAATGTAATCAAACTACTTAAAATATTCAAGTTAATTTAAAATACAGCATGGCATGCTGTGAATATGCAATAGATGCCAAGTGTTGTATTTGAACCTCTCTTCACTTGATACATTGCCTGTGGATTTACACTCTTCTTAAGAATGACAGTGAACTTACATTTTTTGAACTTCCTCAAAGTATCTCTTTATTATATACTGTCTGGATGCTTTGGATAAAGTGTTAAAGATGAAACCCAGGTCCCATTGAAGTTAATGAAGTTAACTGAACGCTTATTTACCCTAAATACTCTGTAGTGATGATAGATGAAAAAGTATATCCACTGCATATGTCAGGATTCTCTACTACAGTAGTCACCAACTGGTAGATTGCGACTGACTGGTAGTCAATTGGGGTCTGAGCATGCCCCCTTCCCTTCCCTCCCCCACAAACTGCCCAGCAGGTCAGTTTGTGGGGGAGGGAAGGGGTGCGGGGTGGGGGCAGATCGAGGCCCCCATGGTGATGGAGGGAGGGAGTGTGGGGCAGGGGCTATTTGAGTGAGACCCTGGCCGGGCTGGGTGATGGGACGGGGGGGGAGGGGCTTCCATCACTGTGTGCCTTGGCAGAGACCTGGGGGGCACATGCCCCCCCAGTTTGTGCATGGGGCAGAGGTGGCTGCCACTGCGTGCTGGTCTCTGAGCCCCAAGCCCCACTGCAGCTGCCCTGGGAGTGGCGTGACGCCACGCATGTCTTGCCGCTGGGCAGGCAGGGGGAGCGACTCAGGTAGATCTTGGGTTGCACTTTAATTCAAAAAGTGATCTTGTGCTGAAAAAGGTTGGAGATCACTGCTCTACTACATATGACAAAAGGAATTTGAGGGCATTCAATAACTTTCATTTCCACATTATTTGGAATATAGATGGGTTTTACTTTTGGGCACAAAATCTTTCCCAACTATGTAGTTGATCCATTAAAAGATATCACAACTCCCCCATCTTGCCTCATATTTCTTGGACCAGAGTGGCTACAACAAAATGCCAGTCCTTTTAATTTTACATTGCTTTAGTGCTGATTGAATTAGAGCAAAATTATCAAATTAATTTTTCTCTAAAGAAATCACTATTTGTTTGTGTAGCTCAGATTATTAAAGAAAAAAATGTATAGCAATTCATAATAACAGAGTTTTGTATGATAAAACAAAATATGCTTATTTAAAAGTTGTTACTTGCCACAATCCTTAGCTAGGAAAGTTGCAGCAGAGATTATAAATGGTTTGTCCCAGGGCACAGGAGGGATCAGATGTCTTTAGATCTCAGGAATACTTCTTTTCTTACTGGTATGTAGATACCAGTATAACTATCTCTGAACAGATTCTGATCTGTATGGTTTCATTTTATACTCTATTGTAGAAGTCTATTCTAATAACTAATGGGATCATATATGCTATGGAGAAGGGTCTGGAAAGCTCATTTAAGAACTTACATTTCTGTCTTGAATCTAAGATTAAAATTTCATAAATCTTCCTGAGGTTTGTTGGCCTTGGCCCTTTAAAAGTCTGCTAGATGAAGGAAAGTAATTTGTATGGCAGTTCCTTCTAATCTTATCCTCTATAACTGTAAAGAGAACACATACTTTGCATAGGGTGGATAAACATCAGCATAAGAGGAAAGGAGGAAGCAATAACACTGGTCAAAGAGCACAGTGATGCCAAATATCAGCCTACAGTGAATTGTTGGTAGTCCCTCATTATAAAACCACAGTCTCCCAGTAAATAGGAAAGTCATCAATGAATTCACAGATGATTGAGGAAACTGATATGAGATCTTTATCTTTCATTGCAGATATGGCAAATAGTTCTCGGAGGAAGGAGTAGATCCTGGTGATGTTGGGTCACAGCTCTTTCCCTTTCTTTCCTCTCTCTACCTCCATAGTGAGGTGAGTTAACTTGAAATGTTCAATGTCTTGTACATCGTGGTGTCATTGGGAATGACTTAGCTCTTGAGTCTCCCAAATATTGATGTTAATGTAACATTTCAGATTGGCCGTTAAGGTGTCTCTTCTTTTTCCCCACTTGTAGAGCAGTGACCAGGGGCAATTTGGCAGTATAGGCTCTGTTTGGGGGGCTGGTTGTCAGGCATCCTTATGACATGTCCTGTCCAAAGGAGCTGGTACCATATAAACTTTGCTTCAGTGCTGATGGTGTTTGCTTGAGCCAGAACACTGGCTTTTGTTCTGTCTTTCCAGTTGATATGGTGGATTTTCTAGAGAAATCATTGATGATAACATTATAAAGCTTTCAGTTGTTTTCCAATGTGTTGTCCAAGTTTCACATGCATGCAACAGAGTAGGAATAGCAATAGCCTGGCAGGCAAGAAGCTTGGTTTGGGTCCTGATGCTATGATCATTGAAGACATGATTTTGGAGACATCTGAAGGCAGTACTGGCAGATTTTATCTGGTGTTGAATATCATCATTTATGTTTACTTTTCGGGAAAGATGGCTACCCAGTTTGGGGAAATGCTCAACATACTCCAAGAGTTGCTCTTTAATTGCAGTGTTTGAGGAAACAGTTGGTTGGTTTGGGGTGGGTTGGTAAAGGATCTTGGTTTTTGTGGGGTTCACAGTGAGTTCAAGCAATTCATAAAGCTTCACAATCAAGTGACCTAGAGTTGAGTCAGCACACAGAGCACAGTCATCAGCGTATTGAAGATCAGTAATGCAGGTGGAATTGGTTAATGTTAAAGAGATTCCTGTCCATACAGTTTGGGAAAATTACTTCAAATGGAAGCCTCTCACCAATGAGATGAGGAATTGATGTAATATAGATGGGAAAGAGTTCTGGTTCAATCACATATCCTTGTTTGACTCCAGTTCTAATAGTGAAGGTGTCTATTTCTGCTCAGGACTGTCACTGTTATTACATCATGAAGGAGTCTGATAATGGTAACACATTTTGGTAGGCATCATCCAGATCTCATTAAAATCTTCCATGGGGTCTCTCTGTTGATTTGAATCAAAGGCCTTAGTCACGTCAGTGAAGGTAATGTAAAGACCTCATTGTTTCTAATGGTACTTCTGCTGTCTAGTAATTCCTATCTATTGTAACTCTGAGTGGTCTGAAACTACATTGGGACTTGGGTAGAATCCCCTCAATGAGGGAAATGAATATGCTGAAGTGAATGTGGGTGAGGATTTTCCCAGATATGGACAGAAGTGCTGTACCACAGTAACTGCTGCAATCCTATCTCCTTTCTTGAATATTGTAACAATTCTGGCATCTCTCAAATCACCATGACTATGTTACTGTTTCCAGATATTAAAAATAATGATGTATAGTTGGTGAGCTTTTTTCCACTTTGCTTATAAATTTCAGTTGGTGTTCCATCAAGTCACGTGCTTTGTTCTTCATAATCTGCTTAATGGCTTTCAAGGCCTCTTGATAAGTGGGTGGATCTGCAAGGTAGTCCTTAATAGTGTGGAATGGCTTTGATGGTATGGTCTTTGACATTAGAATCTCAGTTCAATATTGAGTGCTTGAAAGACACAGCTAAGAGCAATCATTTCTAGCAGTGTCAGTGAGAAATTCTCCAACCTCCCTGTTGATCTCGACACCATTGATCACTAAGGAGAGCCTCAAAAAAGGCACCCATGAGGTGAGCAAAGAGTCTCTCGGCTTCACAAAGAAACCTTAGGACTGGTTCAATGAGAGTGATAGGGAAATTCAAGCTCTCATTGACAAAAACAAACAAACAAGAGCCTTCAAAGCTTGGCAGAATGACATCAGCTCCAAAACAAAGCAAGACGCTTATCGCCATATTAAAGCTGAGAGCCAGATAAAAATTTCAGTGAAAGACCAGGAGGATAAAATATGTAAAAAAGATTCAAAAGTTTCTTGATAGCCGCAACATACGTAGTTTCTTTAGCGCAATCAAAGTTACATATGGACCAAGCACAAAAGGAGCCATCCCTCCGAGGTCCAAGGATGGAACAACACTCCTTAAAGGTAGCTCCACCATCAATGCATAGTGGAAGGAGCACTTTCAAGAGATCTTGAACTGAAATTCTAGAAGTTTAAGTAGTAAATAGAGGTAACTTATGCAAAATATTTAGAGTATGGACTGTGACGCTTACAGGGCTAGGAAGCCCAAAGACTGGGAAGTGGGAAAGACCTAATGGGATAGTGGCAACTTAAAGGTGGTTTGAAAAAAAATAGGATAGAAACAAGTGGGGGACAATTGAGCTGGTCAATATAGTCGGTACTATTCTTGTTAATTACGTTCTTGAGATTTCTTTCTTTGTTTCTTCTTTGTTTAATTGCTTTTGCAGCCTCTACTTTTTTGAAGAAGTATATTCTGACTTAGCACTCTAAACATTTCACCCAAGTAGATGATTAAATGTTTTCTAATTGTAATTCAGTGTGTAATCATAACTGATTGCTCATTTTAACCCTCAATATATTAGTTAACTGTGAAAAGCAGTCAAGAAATTTTTGAAGCAGTTCTTGATTCAACTGTAGAATGAAGGTGAAGAAATCAGATTATTTCTGTAACTGTCATAATGTCAAGTTTAACACTGTATTAAGCATTTCCTCTTATACTTTACACTAAGGATGCTCAACCCTCAGCCTGTGGGCTAAATCTGGTCCACAGGGCTCCCCAGAGTTCAGAAAATTTGGCAGAAGGGGAATAGTAGCCCTGGCTCCACCTGCCTCAAATGCCAGATTAGGCCCACTGGCTGGGTGCAGCCCACAAACAGACTGCGCACTGTTTGTCCAGGGCAAAATGGTTGGGTCCCGCTGCTTTACTGTGACTTTCATCTAAATTGGCACAGCCCACCTGCAGCATTCATGCCAAGATTGGCACCACAGTCTGTGTGTGGCACATGGCAAATCAGTGGGGAACAGGCAGCACAGCAGCAGATAGGTAAGAAATCAGAAAGCAAAGCAGTGGATTGGTTAGGCAGCACAGAGCAGAAAGCACAGCAGCTGATTGGGCAGGGAGCATAAGGCAGGAAACAGAAAACAGAACAGCAGATTGGGGAGAGGAAAGGGATCAGTGGCATTCAAGGAGGATATGGGGCTAGTTTGTGGACTGCTCACCCAGCCTCTCCATAGACACTGGACACTGGACTCCAGGCGAGGCCTTGCCAATCCCAAACAGCAGAAGAATACCTTCCCTTGATTTGCATGTGATGTTCCTGTTAATACGACACAGGACATTTTGACTCTTTTCTAGGAAGAGCATACTGTTGGCTCATATTCAGCTGATGGGCTGTTGTGATTCACAGGTCATTCTGGGGTTAATCAAGACAGCCAGCAAATTCTGTTTGCTTCAGTGCTTTAGAGGCCATTAACTGGCTAGTCTGTAGATCTTGTATTTTAGCACTTCTGTTATAGTTGGTAACTTGAGAGTTTTATCACCAGGTGTACAGGTGCACCAAGTGCCTCTTGCTTTGGGAAATTGCATATTCTAGAAAAGTGCTCTGTTTTCACAATCTATCATCTAGACCTGTAAGAAAAAGATGGCCAGACAGATAAATCTGAAGATAAACAGTGTATGGCACTCCTGAATTTTCCTCTGACCCGAGACTCTGCTCCATTGCTCTTCCACTCCAAAGCACTGATTTAAAGGGGTTGCTTCTAGCATTATAGTGCACAATACTGCAAACTGTAGCATGGCTACTGTTACTGATGTACAAGCCAACACAGACAACCTAAGAGACTTCAATATACCTTCACATGCATGTAACCTAGCATTTCCAACATCTTGGCCTTCAGGTTTATACTATTCTATGTCCATGATGTCTGTATTGATGTCCCTGGGCTTAGAGGTGGGGGACAATGATGAACTGTATACTACTTTCAACAGGCTTTCCAACATGGGCTGCCCCCATAACTTCAGTGAGGCACTTCTCCAGAATAGGAGGATCTAATAAAAGATTTCACACATTTCCACTAACCTGGTTGGCTCCATTCCAACTTTTTTTTTTTTCCAATTAAGGCCCTCATCTCTTCAAGTTTGCAACTGGATGATTAAAAATAACTGCACTGCAGATTCCCATGGTAGAGGTCAAGAAACCAAACCATTAATTGGTATACATACTACTGATGGAAACCAAGAAATTAGTGTGTGTGTGTTGTCTGTGCATGCCCATGTAGTATGTATGTATGCGTTACCTAAGTGGGGAAAGTGGTTCTGCCTATAAAGAAGAAATGTAAATCTGGTAAACATAGTGTGTCCAGAACCATCCGCAGCAGCACCTGCAATGTAAGAAAAAGATATCGGGTATCAAATATAATTAAATATTTATTTGGCAACAAGGCCACTTGATGAGTTTATACTTCAGGCACCAACTTTCAGACTGTGAGGTCCATGCATAACTGTTGAGCCTCAGAAGCTAGGATCCTTCCCAGGAATCTACTACCACAACTGAGAGAGAAGTTTGTCTGCGGAGTTAGGACAATTCATGGTCAAAACCATGTTGCCGAATGCACAAAGTGCAGTGGATGCAGTAGCAACTCTGGCATTCATGTAGTGTGCATGGTTCAGGCTTTCCTGAATTGGTCCACTGCTTTGGAGTCACGGTAAGTGGAATCCGGATGTAGAATGCAAAGTTATGTATATAGCCACTGGAGTCCCTTGTGATATGTTGTTGAAATGCATATTTTCTTTCCACCTTCCTCAGTCTTTCTCTGTTTGGTCTCATTTGGGAAGAAGCCAGGGTACCGTTGGTGTGCTCTTGCCCTTTATATCCTTGGTGCACAAAACAAGGACTCTGAGGACATATATTATCTATATGCTGGACAGATATACCCCATCCTCAAGCTAAATGTCACATGTACCATTAGTGGAATATATTTATGGATAAAACATCATCACAAAGATTACTTTTGTACTCCAGTTACTATATAAAGAGCTTCTTATTTCCTTGGTATAGCAGATAGAACTTGGACCAAAGGCAGAAACTGTAGAACATATGTATCCATCAAAGATCATAGTAGGTATGCTTACAATTTTGGAAATTTAAATGATATTTCTTTATAATAGGAGCTCCTTCATTTAAAGGAATCCATAGGATCCATTTAAAGGAATTCCAAAGCTAGAAAATGCATAACTCAAATATTTGTACTTCTATGTACTCAACTACTGTACCTTGGAAGAAAGGCAAACTAGAACCCATATATCATGTCTCTTATTTTTACAGAGATGTTCTGTATGTTCTGGGCTATAGCACTTTCTCTATGCCTCAGTTTCCTGTTTATGCTTGTAAAATGGGATTAATGGAACTTCTCCACCATGGAGTGATGCTGTGGAGATAAATTAATTAATGTTTCTGGGGTACTTAGATGCTACAGTGATGAACACCATAGAACTTACTACAAGCAAGCAAGCAGTTATGTTTTATTTCAGTGACGGGGGGGAAAAACTTATTTTCAGTTAGATTATGTAATAGATTATCTTGTCATTTATATTGGGTGAGTTTAATTTCATTTCACTTTTGATCTAGTTGGAGAGTGGCTTGTGTAGGAAGAAAATGAAGAGAGGTTAGAACTTGCTAATGTGGGGCCTAGATGTAGTTGCTAAAAAGGAAAGCTATGTAGGAAGAGCCTATAATTTTCAGTGCTATCTTTGGACTTGGAATAATGCCCAGGATAGTGACAAATAAAATGTCACTGGGGAAAGACTTAGAATCAACTCCATTGGAAAAATAAATAGCTAAGGAAATGGCTAATGGCATAACATTTGAGCATTAAAAATTTAAATCAATAAATTATCACATTTTTAACTTCTGGGATCTTTTTTTCAAAACATAAGGTATTAATTAAAAAGGAAGATATTACTATTTGGAGTAGTAGTTGGATTGGAAATGGACACTTTATCTATAAAGTGCTTTCCAAATAATGAAACATTTTCAATGATTTATTTTCTATTTATGGAGAGCAAGTGCCTGACATACTTTTGTACATGAAGTAGAAGAGTTCCCAGCCCAAAAGACCTTATATTCTAAGATTCCTAATCTACCTGAGTGGGTCCCATAGCTTTCTCTGATAGTATACAAAGGAAGTTGAACAACAGCACAAGACATTTCTCCTCCTTAATATTTCCTTCCACTCTTGTATTATAAGTTTTCCCCTTTCCTTCCATAATGCAGCTCAATTTTTCCTGTGGCATATTAGCTTTCTCCTCAGTACAATTCTGCCACTGTTCTTCCCTTCCCACACCAAACAAATAAGCATTGTCAGAGCAGAGCTTAGTGGTTGAGTGCCTCGGCACAGTGGAACTTTCTAGCACAAGGCACGGTGAGATTTTGTATGAGGGAATTTCTCGGCATGGTGGAGAACCCTGGCGTGGAAAGGTTCCCACCACTCATATGCAAATTCACACGTTACTATTGGCCGGTTCTAAATTATTCCTACGTGGCGACTGGCAATTGGCTCGCTAGCCATATAAAAGGTTGGAGCAGTTTCCGCCCAAGTTGGAGAACTCCGCACCCATCTTGGAGTTAACATGGCGGACTGATCAACCGCTGACGACTCCCCATCGCTGACCGACCCCGATGTACCCCCGTGTTCTGCATGCTCGTATTAAAGATATCTCGTCGAATCAGAGCTCCTCGGTTAAACTGTAACTGAAGTTTGAAGTTAACTTTCTTCCAACGCTGTACATCTCGACAGTGTAAGTAAAGCCATCTTTGTTTGAACCAGTACGCATTTGTGCCTAATTCTACTCCAGCGGTCGAAAGTACCCATCTGTACGTGCCGGGTTTGTGGCCACAACCCAGCCGACCCTTTCCCGGATCCCCCTTGGCCCCCACATGGCATCACGAACAGGATCAGGATCAAGATTGGGGACAGGATCAGGATTGGGATTTGGGGAAGACCCGATGGAGCCAGAATTAGTTAGAGGCTGCCCCTGGTGTAGTGGGAGACGCCACGTGTCGGACGCCGCAGAACTAGGTGCCCACATCGCCAATCATCAGGCAGGTGGAATAAGTGAAAGGTGTGTCAGCGGCTACCTTTTGCTGAAGGGGGAAGAAGAAGATTCAGAAGAATGGGAAGCACATCTACACCCCGGAGCGTTCGGGTGTGTGATGAGCAGTGAGCGGGTCTTGTTTAAGCCCCGGGAGGAAGGGGGCACCGCATCCTTCGCCAGATTCGAGCCGAGCGAAGTGAGCCCAACCCTCAGCCAGGAGTTTGCCCGCTGTACGGAACTCGTGCGGGAGGGTAGAGAACCGATGCCGACTGACTGGTTCGGTCCCCCATCCCTAGCGTTTGGGTTGAAGGGCCGCGAGGTTCTTTCCGAGCTTCGCGAAGGTCTAGAGGCGGAGGAACGCGCCATGGACAAGGGGAGAATGTTGCGTGTACTGTTCCGCGCCATAACAACTTTGCTGCGGAAGAATGCAGATTTGGAGGCCCAGCTGCTCACAGCCAGTCAGGCGGCTAAAGAAGCAGCAGTAGAGAAAAGCCCCGAGTCGA
>NW_005842382.1:784568-787607 GCF_000455745.1 Alligator sinensis | reverse complement strand
TTCGAATCCTCCTCAACCCACTAGCTGGCCAACCTGCGAGTAATCTTTTGCGACAGCTCCTGAGGTTACAGGCCCTCATGAAGTCGGACACGGGAACCTCTAGCAACTTGGAGCGAACATGGCAACCGCCGCAAAGAATGCCAGAGGAGAGGATCATGTTTGGATTCCTCCTGCATCATTCCAGGCTTACGAAGTGGCAGCTGCGAATCCTGGGAGACGCGGGCCAATGGCAACTGGCCTATGAACTAGGTTTCCAGTAATCAAGGGAGTCAGATGACGACTCCGGGACGTCCTCATCTCGCTGAGCACAGACAAGATCAAGCAGCATCTGTGCATGGATCGTCATCCGTGACGGTGCATCTGCGAGTGTGTGAGAGTCGTCCAGAGCCGAGTCGTGTCCGAGCACCTGTATCGTGTGCTTTGGAGAAAGTGGGAAGCCGCGAGACAAAATCTGATTGGCTG
Organism: Alligator sinensis; assembly: GCF_000455745.1. Classification (NCBI taxonomy): domain Eukaryota; kingdom Metazoa; phylum Chordata; order Crocodylia; family Alligatoridae; genus Alligator; species Alligator sinensis. The sequence goes on along the minus strand of NW_005842382.1, from coordinate 787,145 downwards.
TTCCATTGCGCGCGCGGCTTCGTATAGATATTGTAGTATAAGTTAATTAACTGTTCAAAGAATTCTTTCTTTGCAGTGTTTTGTCTGAGGCTCGAGATACGTGTCAGAGGCGGACCGAGAGAGAGAAGTGGAGAAGACGCAGAAGCCTGACTTCGCCATGACACCTATCGAACTCCTCGTGATTGAACTTTTTGTAACCAATGTACTTAAGTGTGTTTGTGTTTGTATTGGTTATTATTTGATTCGATCCGTTGAGGACGAACTTTTTTCGTTGTATGTTTTTGTATATAGCCAGCTACCTCATGAAACCCCCGAGAGGAGCGACGATTTACACGATGGCACAGCTGGAAATTTAAGCACATGCACATCAGCAAGGGGGCATGTCAGAGCAGAGCTTAATGGTTGAGTGCCTCGGCACAGTGGAACTTTCTAGCACAAGGCACAGTGAGATTTTGTACGAGGGAATTTCTTGGCGGACTGATCAACCGCTGACGACTCCCCGTCGCTGACCGACCCCAATGTACCCCCGTGTTCTGCATGCTCGTATTAAAGATATCTCGTCGAATCAGAGCTCCTCGGTTAAACTGTAACTGAAGTTTGAAGTTAACTTTCTTCCTACACTGTACATCTCGACAGTGTAAGTAAAGCCATCTTTGTTTGAACCAGTACGCGTTTGTGCCTAATTCTACTCCAGCGGTCAAAAGTACCCATCTGTACGTGCCGGGTTTGTGGTCACAACCCAGCCGACCCTTTCCCGGATCCCCCTCGGCCCCCACAAGCATCATCCCTTAATTTCTTTCTTCTTTCCTCTCTTCGTTGCCAGGCCACAGGCACAATTATGAAAATGATGTTTCCCTGGGGCTTGGTAGTTTAATTTATTCTTGACAACAAAAGGCTCTCTGATGGAAGGAAGATATTGTTTCCACTGCTGTGGTAGAAAGCTGGAGAAGTGCCTCGTTCTCCCTCCATAATATATCAATACAGATTTCTAGGGTCGGAAGGGATCTATTAGGTCATCGAGTCCAACTCCTTGCTTTGGGCAGACCTCAGGGATCACTTAACAGGCATCAGAATGAGCCATCACTTGGACCTTTAATACTGCACATTGCAAATGAGGTAAGAGGTAAGGGCGTAATGTAAAGGTTGTCTTAGTGCCATGAAAACCATAAAGGAATTTAGGCCATTATCTCTTTGGTTCTGCCTCTAATTCAGCAGTGGGCAATTATTTTGGGCAGAGGGCCACTTACTGAGTTTTGGCAAGCCATCGAGGGCTGCCTGCCCAGGGCAGATAAATATTAATTTTCTAAATTTTTTAGGGGCCCCGCAGGCTGGATAGAATGGCCTGGTGGGCTGCATCCAGCCCCCGGGCCGCATTTTGCTCACCCCTGCTCTAATTTGACAGGATATGATATGCTCGGGTATTATATAGGGATAGGCTTTCCTGCCTCCCATTGTTTGGCTAGTAGAAGAAGTGTGGAGCCCAGGTGATTTTAATTCCTTCTCTCCCCCATACTTCCTCATACACTTAAAACCTTCCTGAGTGTTCAGGGGACATCTTGCTATACATACCACTTTCCCTTTTTCCTTTCCTTCAATGTTGGCTATGTTTCTAAGTTGCTGAGGATCCAACTAGTCTGTTGCAAGGGCAGAAAGGATTTTTTCCCCCTGTGCTAAATAGGCAGATGTCTTAGTGATTTTAACTTTCTTGAAACCTTAAGTAGTGTGGGTTAAAAAAACTGAAATTCCCATTTGTACTGCATCTCTTGCAGATAAGGGATAAAAAGGTCAACTTCTAGAAGTAAATGAACATTATACCTTCTTGTGTGTAAGGGAAAGGGAAAGCTGAAGTTTCTATGGACTGAGGTCTCCTTTGATATGTAGGGATCTACTTAATTCGTAGTGGCTACCTGCCAATTTTACAGGCAGATTGAGGGACCCAGCAGCCATTTCATGGGCCGAGCTGTTACCAGCTTTGCCCATTACTTTGGGGTGTGCTCATTTATTAGGGATAGTTTCTAGGGTCTTGGTGATTCTGTCAATGTGCTGCTTGTGTTACTATATGGAGCTGTATCTCTCCCTTCTACAAGCCCTCACCCCCAATGGAGCTATCTTGCAGGACTCAATCTCAATGGGGCTGGGTTCCTCCAGTCACCAAATCAGTCATACACACAAACACACACAAATTAACGTGACATGCCTGACTCGGCCGGGTTGATCAGCATGGACAGGCTGGCACCCTCATATGCCAAGAATCAGTTCATCAGAGCAACAATAAACTGCAGTCAGACACAAGCACACAGGTAAACAGAATCCCTCTGAATCCGGCTGGGTGTCCAGCTGACACCCTCATGGGCCAGCATTCAGTTCATAAGGGCACGTCTGAGCCAAACTGGGTCAATCAGCCTGTACAAGCTGATCCCCTTATGTGTTTCAAACTCAGCACGTCCCAATCTTTGGCCTCTTGATGAGCAGACCCCACAATATTTTTGGGCTTCGCAGGGATCTTTAACTTAGGTAAAAGAAGCGTTGCTGCAGAACACGGGAGGAAAGAGAAGCAGAGAAGGAAAAATATACCCA
>NW_005842382.1:768102-783646 GCF_000455745.1 Alligator sinensis | reverse complement strand
TGGGTTGATTAGCATTTGGAGCACAGATTCCCCATCATGTAGTTCTCCCCTGCTTCTCTGGTCCCAGAATTCACTGCAGTCTCTGCTTCAGGCTTTCTGTTCTCCATCTCTCATGTAAATGAATGGTCATCTGGTTCTATCTCAGATGCAAATGAGACCTAGGGCAGTTGTTTCACTCTTGTCACCCTTATCTGGAGGGTCTTAGCTGTGTCTCTCACTGCATCTTAATCAGTTTCATTTCTGTAGAGGAGGGGAGGGAGGGGGGGCGAGTCAGACAGACTGCATCCTGTGCCAGGGTTGCCCGAGAACACAGAGCTGAGATGTAACAGAGCATGGTACCCCCCCATGCCTCTGATTGGCTGAGGGTCCTCAGTGGCCCACACCCCTCACCCCTTGTGAGGTCTGCTCCCTTTTGGGGTCTCTGGCATGCCAGCTGGAGGAACTCCAGGCCACAGTCCAGAGACTGCGTACCATCAGGGATGGTGAGTGGGAGATAGAGTTCTACTGCCAGGCCTTTCTCCCCCGGGAGGTGGAGGGTAGACCATGGTTGCCTTCCAGGACAAAGGAGGACTCAAGGACCTCCCATGCTGTCCAGCCAAGGGGTTGGACCAAGGTGGTCAAGGGCCCTGAGGCCCGCCGCACCAAGGTCCCCACCTCATTGGAGCTTTGCAACAGGTATGAACCTCTTGCAGCCCCAGCAGAGCCTGCCAAGCTGCCAGCTCCTGCAGGCAACGTAGGCTCAACTGTATCTACCGCCTCCACTCTCTCCAAGACAGAATGCAAAGTGTTTGTCTTGGGAGATTCCATCCTGAGGGGGACTGAGGGGGCAATCTGCTGCCCGGACCCCCTAGCCTGCGAAGTCTGCTGTTTCGCAGGAGCCTGAATCTGAGACATTGCGGAGAAGATCCCTGAGATCCTCCAGCCCACTGACCACTACCCTATGCTCCTTATCCATGTGGGCATGAATGACATGGCTCAGAGCAATCCCAGCCAGGTCATGAAGTGGTATAGGGATTTGGGAATGGGGCTTAAGGGGCTGGGAGTGCAGGTGGTGTTTTCATCAATCCTCCCAGTTTCGGGCTATGGGCTGAGGAGGGAGAGGAGGATCGAGGTAGTGAACCAAAGACTGCGGTGCTGGTGTCATCGGGAAGGCTTTGGCTTCCATGACCACAGTCTGTTCTTTGGTGAGACAGGCAGTGAGCTGCTGGGAAGAGACGGCCTCCACCTCTCTCCACTGGAGAGGAGGCTTTTCTCAGCCAAACTGCTCCACCAGGCTTTAAACTAAGCCTGCCCGGGGACGAGGAGACTACTGCTACTGCTGGCCCACTGAGCAACCCTTGCAAAGCCAGCAAGCCAAGGCACTTAAGGGAGCCCACCCCTGCCCCAGCCCTGGAACAACCTGTAGGCAAGACAAGGGCCCCCAAAGGGACACTTGTGTGCCTGCACACAAATGGCAGGAGCTTGGGGAATAAACAGGAGGGACTTGTCCTCCTGCTTAACACAAATAATTATGATGTCATAGGGATAATGGAGACCTGGTAGGACTCCACCTATGATTGGACCACAGGTATAGACAGCAATACCCTGTACAGGAGAGATCAAGGGGACAAAAGGGACGGGGGTGTAGCTCTCTATGTCAAGGAAAGCTACGTGTCCCTGCAAGTCAACATTGGCGCCCAGGGTGGAAAACTGGAGACCCTCTGGGTTAAAATCCATGGGGAACATGGCACAGGGAACAATGGTGGAAGTCTAATACAGACCTCCTGCCTAGGATCAGGAGTTTGACTAGGAGTTCACCAGGGAATAGACTGAGGCCGTACACTCCCGGTGCATGGTTGTCATGGGAGACTTCATCTACCCAGACATCTCATGGGAAGAGCGCTTGGCCAAATCTGAGCGGTCACAAAGCTTTCTCTCATGTGTGGATGAGCTCTATCTGACAAAAGAAGTCTATGGGCCAACAAGAGGTAAAACCCTGCTTGACCTGGTTTTGGCAACGGGGGATGACCTGATTAGTGACCTAACAATTGAAGGGAAGCTGGGTGACAGTGACCATGAGCTGATCACCTTCACCATCTGCCATAAAGCTGGCAAGTCAGTCAGCAATACAGAAATTATCGACTTCAGGAAAGCTGACTTTGACAAGCTCAGGAGGCTTGTCAGTGAGGCCCTAAAGGGCCACAGCCCAAAGGGTAGGGGAGTTCAGGACAAGTGATTGCTCCTCAAAGGAGCAATCTTAGATGCACAAGCAAAGTCTATTCCATCTCGGAGGAAAGGCAGCAAAAGGGCACAGCAGCCCCCTCGGCTCTCCAGGGATCTAGTGGACCTCCTGCATCTAAAAAGACAGACCTACAAAGGATGGAGGATGGGATCCACCTCCAAGGAGGAATATTCTGCACTGGTCTGGACCTGCAGGGAGCGAACCAGGAAAGCCAAGGCTGCAACGGAACTCCGACTAGCTACAAGCATCAAAGACAATAAAAAGTCCTTTTTTAGGTATGTGGGGAGCCAGAGGAAAAGCAAGGGCAACATTGGAACTGTGCTAAACCAGATGGGACAACTGACAACCAACGCCCAGGAAAAAGCCAACTTACTAAATGGGTATTTTGCGTCGGTCTTTAACCAGTACCACGGGACGCCCCTGCCCATTACGGGACATGGAGGTTCCTTGACCTCCATCAGTGCTGACCTTGTGAAGGAACACTTTGAGAGACTGGACACCATCAAGTCAGCCGGCCCTGACAATTTACACCCCAGAGTACTCAAGGAGCTGGCCTGCATCATAGCTCAGCCCCTGGTATGGATCCTTGAGAGCTCCTGGTGCTCTGGTAAAGTTCCCGAAGATTGGAAGAAGGCCAATGTGGTGCCTATCTTCAAGAAAGGGAGGAAAGTGGATCCGGCAAACTACAGGCCCATCAGCCTGACTTCTGTCCCAGGGAAGGTCTTAGAAAAAGATTATCAAAGAGGCCATTCTTAGCAGACTAGCCAATGGCAACATCCTGAGGGATAGCCAGCATGGGTTTGTTGTGGGTAGGTCTTGCTTGACCAATCTTATTTCCTTTTACAACTAGGTGACCTATCACCTGGACAAGGGAGAAGAGATTGATGTCATATATCTTGACTTTAAAAAAGCCTTCGACCTGGTATCCCATGATCACCTCTTAGCAAAACTGGCTAACTGCAGCCTCGGCCTCACCACACTCCGCTGGCTGGGGAATTGGATCCATGGTAGGACCCAGAGGGTGGTGGTTGATGGAAGTTTGTCGTCGTGGTGCGCTGTGACCAGTGGGGTCCCTCAAGGCTCTGTCCTTGGGCCTACACTATTCAACATCGTCATTAATAATGTGGACATTGGTATCAGAAGTGGACTGGCTATGTTCGCCGATGACGCCAAACTCTGGGGTAAAGCGTCCACACCTGAGGACAGGGGGGTGATCCAGGCTGACCACGACAGGCTCAGGAAATGGGTGGATGAGAACCTGATGGTTCTCAATGTTCTCCACCTTGGGAAGAAAAACTCGCAGCATGTTTATAGACTCGGCAGTGCTACGCTGGCTAGCACTATGGGGGAAAGGGACTTGGGGGTCATGATTGACCACAAGATGAACACGAGCCTTCAATGTGATGCTGTAGCTAGTAAAGCGAGCAAAATGCTGGTTTGCATCCATAGATGCTTCTCAAGCAAATCCCAGGACATCATTCTCCCCCTGTACTCAGCCTTGGTGAGGCTGCAGCTGGAGTAGTGCGTCCAGTTTTGGGCTCCACAGTTCAAAAAGGATGTGGAGAAGCTTGAGAGAGTGCAGAGGAGAGCTACATGCATGATTACAGGTCAGGAAAACAGACCTTATGATGAGAGGCTGAGAGCCATAGGACTCTTCAGCCTGGAAAAGTGCAGGCTCAGGGATGATCTGGTGGCCACCTATAAGTTTATCAGGGGTGCTCACCAGGATCTGGGGGAACGTCTGTTCACCAGAGCGTCCCAAGGGATGTCAAGGTCAAATGGTCGCAAACTCCTCCATGACCGTTTCAGGCTGGATACAAGGAAGAACTTCTTTACTGTCCGAGTCCCCAAGGTTTGGAATAGACTTCTGCCAGAGGTGGTTCAATCACCTACTTTGAACACCTTCAAGAGACATCTGTATGTTTATCTTGCTGGGATCCTATGATCCCTGCTGACTTCCTGCCCCTGGGGCAGGGGGCTGGACTTGATGATCTTCTGAGGTCCCTTCCAGCCCTAATGTCTATGAAATCTATGAAAGTTTTATTTTATTTCTCATGCAATGCTGGATTTCGTGAAATTGTGATTTCAGTAGGTCCCTGTTAATAGACACTCTCTCTTCTTTGCAGGAAGGGGAGAATGAAACAAGTCTTCAGGATTCATTAGTAAGATGAGTTTTGGTATCCTTTATTTCATTGTGGCCTGTCACTGAAATCCATCCCCACAACTCTCTGCCATTTATCTGCATGTTCTATCAAACTGCAATTGAACAGACTCTCGGTTTCAGATCTCAGACAATAGTGACTACCTACTAAAAATATTTTTGATTGCTTTAAATAATTAAACTGCCTCTTCAGTGCTCCTTATATGAGAAAGGGCTTATTTAAAAAAACATAGTGAATATGGTTTTTTCAAATGAAAACCAGCATTTATGTACGCAGACTCTAGCATATTACATGATAAGAAGCGTAAATATGTTTAGATTGATTTGTGCATGAGACACTGGCAAATACTAAAGATATTATTTAAAGCAAAATTGGGGAAAAATTAGGAGCAATCAATACAGTAAAGACAGTTCCTTCAGTGCTCTGGGCTTTGGCTCTTTTCTAACTTAGAGAGACAAGTGCTTTCCTGCAGAAATAATGCAGTGAACCAAGCTAATGATATTGCTAAATATAAGGTTTTGAAATAGCTGGGGATTTAAGAAATGTTCTAAATATTAACTGGTATGTTTCTGGTGTGAAATAGCTTGTTGAAGCTGATTGTTGACACACATTCTTTAACAACAAAAATCAATTTGCAGGCAGAAGCAGAACATGTGATAATGCAGCTGAGCAAAATACAGGTCTCCATATTATATGCTGTTGCTAAGGATATAGACCTATCAGTTATCTCATTTTAGGAGTTCAAAGAATGAATAATAGACCTGTGACTAATTATTAATGCTATAGAGAAAAAACCCTGTGTTGGGTGACAGAAGATAGAATCATTTTACTATCTGCAGCAATGCACGCTAGTTTGGACAAACGTTACAGCTTTTGAGGCAGGGTGGGTGGAAATGCAGCTGGGTAGGTGGTAGTGATGGGATTAAAAGATAACGATTGATGTGGGGAGAACTTCCATCCTGGAAGTACATTGAAACACTAGAAATTAGAAGTGAAGGGGGGCTGGGCTTCTTCAGGTTTCCAAATACTGTCTATAGCCTGAATTCTGGGCTAATGGCATCATTATTTCCACAGCAACCATTCATGGTGTTGCAAAGAGAGGACTGGAGATAGAGGTGCCATTATTAAATACAGTCATAAAGCAGGTATATATTGTAGCTCTGACTGTTTTAAATATATACCTTACAAATGAATTTAGCATGCTCTTACTCTTGCTAGTTTACATGTAGACAAAATACTAGTGGTATCAGAAGATTATGTGTAGGCCCATATATTTGATCAAGAATTTAACTTATACCACTTTAAGAATTGTTGGACAGGAAATCGTTGTGAACTAGCTACATATTATTGTCCTTGTTCCTCTTAAAGCTAATAAATGAATGTCACTTCAAGCATTTTTAATGGTACTTGTAACTTATTTTAACAAATTATTTTCCTCCCACAGGATATGTTTAAGCTAGCATAGTTTCGTTCACGATGGTTATTCTGTAGTCAACCATGGGAGAACATTTGATATCCAGTCTGTTTTCTGCCCTTATTTTCTAAATATGAATGATATTTGTATCATGTGTATTGACAATTCTTCTGCTCTGTATTATCTCAATTTTGAAAACAGGGGCTGCAACATTGTTTATATCTAGCTTTCTTGTTGAATCCTCAAGGATCAGCAAAACCAAAGACAATGAGTTTCTTCATATACTCATGATTATCTTGTTATTCCTTTCCATTTTTTGTATCTGTGTCATATGATAGCCTGCTGTTGAAACATTCAAGAATCTTGATTTGTGAGAACAGTATTCATGCATATTGCATTACCCTGCTGGCTCACAAGAGCACAGTGTAGGGGCTGAGTAGAAGGACGTTGCAGCCAAGTAGAACAAAACTGCTATATAGGTCTAATTTTAGGACTAACAGCCTCGACATGTGTGTGTGTGTGTGTGTGTGTGTGTGTGTGTGTGTGTTTAAATCAAAACCAACTTCAGCAGGGATAATGCACAAAATTCAACACTGTAATGGATTTCAATAAAAGGTTAATCACATTTTGATAAAAATCATGTTACAATTCCATTTATTTTTTTCAACTGTGACATGGATACAGTGGAGCTATAGGAATTTTGTATGCATGGGTCTAATTTGGAAGTTCTCTATGCATTTTGGAGTCTTCCCAGTTCCTTTTATTGCTCTTTAATAAAATAAAATGTTTACATCTTTTGGAAGATATGCTAGCAATTTGTTTCCTAAATGATACACAATTAAGTCTTTTGAAAACAATTTTCTTCTGTGTTTTGAAGAAAGAATGTCCCTGAAGATTATGTCCCTTTTTTAAATGCCAGCAGTCTCTGTACATGCAAGGTTTGGAAGTTTCTTAATCATCATCACATAAATACCATGATGCACATCATGCATGCATAAAGATGAATTATTATAGCACTGAGTTGGCACAGCAGGATACATAACTTGGTGTACGTACAAGATATGCATCACAACTTTATTAAAGACGGTTAATAATTGTAAGGGAAAACAAACCAACAAAAAACTAAGATGGTGTGGCTCTAATTAAGTTTCAGCAGTTTAGGTCATAGCATTTTTTAGCTTTGGGCTTATTTTCATATATAGTGTCCACAGGCATTGATTATTTGTCAAATGCTTCACCTTGCCTTATAAATGAGATCTAGACCAAAATGAGGGGCACCACATTCGCTCTTCCTCATCCCGAAAATTCATCAAGCCTCTCTCCCAGCTATGCAGTTGTTCCAATAAAATATTTCATGAAAAAAAGCCTTCTAGCCCTTACATGTGTTACTAATTCTGACTGAATAAGAACTAAAGCCTTTGACATGACAGCAGTTCAGATCTTTGGGAAAAAAAAATTCTCCTGCAGTGCCACCATTACCAGACAAGATTAAGATATGAAAGGAAAAGACCAGTTGAACCCCATTATACAATATTAAGGCAATAATGGTAATGTCTGTCTTAAGAATTTGTATAATTCTCTAACAGTCTGAGAGATCTTTGTTTTTAAAACAGTTTAGCTGAATTTCCAGATTAGTGCATGTCTGTGGAGACCTAGTTATGTCAAAAGCATTGATAAAAAATGTATGCTTCTGTTAAAGGCACAAAGATAACAAACTGTAAAAGTTCCTTTAAAGTAATAGGTTAATAGCACAACTCAAGGACATTCCTAATTAAATCTTCAAATTCTTAATTAATAATAACATATTCCAAGGCCTTGCACTACACATACTTTTTATCCTGAAGTTTACAATGATAGCTGGTCAAGTAATATGGGAAAAAGAAGATATTTATAAATTAATCTATTGATTGATAGAAGATTTTTTTAACAAATTCTCCAAATATTAGCCAACCAATTATAGAGCATGTCAATGAAAAAAAAATGTACCAACACATTATTTGTTTGGGGGGAAATGGCGTAAATCTCTCATGACAATTATTTGAAAAAATATTTTTTGTTGATGTTTAGCTAATACTACTGAACACTAAAAAAGGACACTGGCTTAGTGTTCTCCTCCCCACACCAAAAAACCCTACAAAACAAAACCACCCCCCCCCCCCAAATTTATGCTTGAAGAAGATGAAATAAGAAATAATAAGAAATAAAACAGGTAAAATCCACCCTTCCGTTCAGTTCTGTTACGGGGAGTACACTATGCCAGAGGGAGGGGGAGTACGCTATAGTCTCTTCCCTTCTTCCCAGTACATCAGCTTTTCCTGGGACTGTTTATTTTCTCTGTTCTAGGATTTTGTGTAGTGCCCATCTTTACGGCATATGACAGCTTCAAATAAACATGTTTGCCAAGTTTTATACACTAAATTGAGATGCAGTCCAAGAGAGAGCATGAATCACTAAGAGTTTTAACTTAAACCTGAAAGTTTGAATTGTTGTATTTATTAAAATGTATGCATTCATCTTGCTGGGCTTTTCTGCCTAATGGTAAACATGTATAATGTGTCAGTTTTCTGCAACTGTAGATAGAAATTTTCTGCACTTGTAATCTACCGCCAGTGGTGCAGCTTCTGGCAGAGGATAATGTATTAAGCATTTGCATCAGTGAGCACATTTTTTACAAGCACTTTGAACCATCCTACCATTCATTCTTAGGAAGTGTTGTATCTCTTTTGACCATAAATTGAATTTCCTTGCAATTCTCTCTTTTATAATATATCAAAAGGCATCTGCTGTCTGCCAAATACCATTTTGTTGTTCTAAAGAATTTTTCATAAATGCAAAACAAAAGGTACCCTGAAATCAGTTTAAAAACAAACAAATACCAAAACAAAACAACACTCCCTCACCCAACCTTCCCTATCAAATAACCTGAGAAGCCCCAGAAAATCGCATTAGTTTGAAATTGCAGGAAGAATTTGTCCCAATATCACTAACAAGGCTGCAAATTAGTTGTACTGAATTTTGTGATGAAGATGCCTCTCCACTAGAAACTTGACAGAGACTACTTAATACTAATAGTAGGACAATTTCTTTGGTCAGTGTAGAACAGCTATGGATTTAAATCTATAAAAGTAAAAAAAAATATGTTCCTTTATGAAATTCTTCAGTCACCTGTCTTCCTCCCAGCAGTGAACTTGAAATATGTAGTAAGTAAATACAGAATTAGACTTCTATAGGAAACAGGCTTTTCCCAGAAACATCCAGGGAGAAGAAGCCTAGATATTGGTGGGAATTAGTCAGGCTGATATAGGCTAGGGACAGAAGTTACACATAAACTGGTTTCAGTGAGCAGAAAGTGGTTTAAACCTGTAACAGAACATAAGTTCAGTGCACACAAACCAGTTTCAAAGTGACCGAAACTGGTTTGAGATAAACCTGGTTGAATATGGTGTCAGACTTAACTGATTTGGGTCAAAACAGTTTATGGAAAATCTGTCCCAGGGTTTTAACTTAAACTCCTTCCTGGTTTAAGTTAAACTTGAGTCCCCCAGCATCCCAACATGCTCTGCAGCCCCTCTACTCCCTAGCCAGAGCAGTGGTGGGGCCGTGGCCAGAGGCCGGCTGCCCTAATGTGAAGGGGACAGGGAAGAGGTTTATTCCCCGCCTCCCTCCCCTGTCCGACCAGCACAGATCCCAGCTGCGGTCTGCCAGGAAGCATCGCAACAGCCCCTGCCAGGCATTCCTCTGCTTGCTGCTCCAGTGGTGAGGGTGTGGCCAGCTCTGGCAGCAGTGTGAAGCGAACAGAGATGGGGGATTAATTCCCCACTCCATCCCCTGTCCCAGCAGCATGGACCCCAGCCAGGGTCTGCCTAGCTGGAGAGCAGCAGCCTGTGTCAAGCCCCCCCCCCCTCACCTCTGCAGGGGTGGGGGTGTGACAAGGCGCTGGCTGCTATGGCCCCCTGAGGTGAAGGGGGTAGGGAGGAGGCTTATTCCCCCCTTCTCCTCTCCCCCTGGGAACCCAGCCAGGGGTCTGCTTGGCTGGGGCAAAGCAGCCAATCAAGCATTTTCCCCCCATTGCCACTGGAGCACAAGCCTCTTCCCAGTGCATCTTCCCAGCGGGGGGGGGAAGTACTGTGGGTGGGGGTGGGGCAGGCAGAGCTGCCGCAGACTGTGAAGGGTGAGAGGTGACACCAGGGCACAGGTGGGTGACCATAGGCCCCAGGCCTTCCCTAGAGCACCACTGCTGCTTGCCCCATGCAGTCTGAAGCAGCTTTGCCCACCCTTCTCCTGCCCACAGCACAGCAACCCCATCAGGAAGAGGCTTGCACTCCCAGGACACCATCACAGGGGGCTGCTGCCCCATCAGGGTCCCTCCCCACTTACTTCAGAGGCAGGGGTGGAGGCATGGCCAGAGGCTGGCTGGCTTAGGTGAAGGGGGCAGGCAAGGGGTTTATTTTCCCCTCCCTCTGGCATCTGGCGAGGGGAGTAGGGAGGAGGCTTACTCTGCCACTTGTCCTCCCAGGAAGCAATCAGTAGAGGCAGTGGTTGGGACTAGCAAACCCTGCTTGTGGTCCCCCAGAGGCAATAAACCTCCTCCCTGCCCCCTTTGCCTCAGATGGCCATGTGGTGTCTGGCCGTGCCCCCGCCCTTGTTGCTGCAACCATCATGGGGGAGCATCAGGCAAACCCTGGCTCTGGTCCGTGCTGGTGGGAGAGGAGAATTAATCCCCCTCCCTGGCCAGTTCACTTGAGGCTACTGCTGGGACTGGTCATGACCTCCCCCCAGCATAGCTTGCTTGCAGCTGAGGTAATGCTGTAGCACCCCCTGGCTTCTAGTCTGAACCACTACAGGCATGTGCCTGCATTTCCTGAGTCAAAAAGTAAATGTCTATGTGCTTGCAAATTAGTTTAGTCTGTGCAGGTTAGACTAACCTGATAGATAATTTATTTTTCCTCCTTTTATCTTCCACCTACAGATAGTGATTCGGGGGAATAATGTTTGGTCATGACTACACTTAAGGTGTCTGCTCAGCTACCCCTTCCCATCAAAACTGAAATGTAAGTAGCAACTGTACCAAGAAAAGGGATTTTAAAGACAGCAAGGCAGGAGGTGGTTCATGGGTTTCTTCTCCACAGTAAGTTAGCAGTGTAAAGATCTGAAGAGTAGAAGAGTTCCTGATGGAATGCAATGATGGAAATATGCACCATTATTTGAGGGTGTTTTTTTGCAAATTCTTTGTTGTAAGAAGTTATTTTTTTTCCTTTATGAGACCTCAGTGGGATGGCTCCAACTTTTCACTCCTCTTTTCAGACAGTTCTGTATGCAAGATGCTCTTTTCCTACTTGTTGTGTTATTACTCCTGTAAACAATGCTTTGTTATTTTGAGTATATCTGTGAGAGGGGGATGGGTGTTGCACTTAAAAAGGACAGTCTGAGTAGTAAGAGGATGCAGGTTAGCAGTAGGGAGATACTTAATATAGCTATTGATATATGAAGGTAACATTTTATATTACTCATTTATATTTATGTAAATGGACTGGAAAAATATCAGCCTTGTAGAAGTGCCAGATTAATGATTAAATGCATCACTTCTGTTCTGAGTAATAGTCCCATCTTTAGAGTCAAAATAGATGTGACATGAAACAAAAGTATCTTAGCCATTTTAGATTTACATGCATATTTATAAAAATGGTTTACCGGTTTTGTTGTTGTAAATGAAGGAATGATATATGATAGGAATGCCAAACTGTAGGAGAAACTGCAATATTTTGAAAGAGCAGACTGAAACGCTTCAGGTACTCTAAGTAAACAGAAATGTACATGGTCTGAATTTCCTACCTGCCACCTCCTGACCCTGTTGTGATTCATCTTTCAAGAAATGTGACTAAGTTATAGTTTAGAAATAAAATAAAACATTTCTAATACAGTGCATACAACTTTTGTCTTATTCAAACATAATGAACACAAAATAAAATGATAATATGAATTTTAAAGACTTTCTGTTTTTTGTTTATATCTCTCTTTTATTAACTTGTATATCAGTTCAGAGACTTTTTGGTTAATTCACTAATTTATAAAATCAGTTGCACACAAGGTTAGCTGCTTATTTTAAGAGTAATAGAAATTGTCTTGGCTTCTGTGATGAACTGGTAAGTCAAACGAGAGTTTTGGAAATGTACATTCTTAAAAGACAAATACAAATGTAACCATCATTTTTTTAAAGAAAATTATTGGCTAAACTACCTAATACAGCCATTCTGAAAGCTCACCAAAAGGATATGTAAATATAGCATCAAAGCACTTAATCAAAGGGAAGATGGATAAAATTTAAAAGGAAACTGTGAAAAGGTTCTCCATTCTTCCAGTGTTAGTTATATTTCTTTAACATAATTGTGTAGATTTATTTTGCATGACTTTGTTTTTCTCCCCCATTCTGCTAATGCATGAAGTTTTCTAATTTCAAAATTCATAGTTTTCCCTTATGTGACTTAGTAAATTTTTTAGGCTCAGGTACAATATTTCCTTTAACACAGCAGTTGAAAGTGTCTTCACAACTTCATTACCTTCATTGTTTCCCTATCTTTTTCCATCAGATACAAAGGTAACAGAAATGATTCTATGAAGATGTGATGATTTCAGAGTTCCTTTTTAACATCTCCCACAATCTAAGGAATCTAGAATTGATTACGATTGTCTAACTTCTCATCCAAATCTCAAATTCTGTCAAGCTTGTCACTGACATTTCTCTTTTAAGACTACAATAAATATGGTTCAATGGAAAGGATGTCAAACTTTAGTGGTAGCTCTAATTTATGCACCTGACATTATTTTAGTGTCTCTTGTGGTGGTGTAGAATAGCATCATGATAATATTCCAGCACAGTTGGCAACTTTTACCTCAATCTTGCAAAACCTTAATTTTCTTGTCCTGCTTTTTTCAGTCTGTCACTTAACCTCTTTTTCCAATATACCAGTTGTAGAACTGTTGGAGTCTAGCTCAAACTCTGGTAAGTAAAACCATGGCTAGAAGTATTGCATCATGTTGGGTGTCTGAATTGTGCTTCAAGAGATGCTGATAAAGGAGCCTTTCTGCTGAATGAACAGTGTTACCAAGGACTTGCAGATAATGAGTGAACAGGTTGGATAGATCAATGAGTCTCCTCCTACCATTTCCCTCCTTTAGAGAAGCTCAGGGCCAATATTTCCTGTTGTTTGATACATTTCTGTTTATGTTTGATACATTTCTGTTTATGCCTATTTATAAATATGTGGGGTAAGTTGATGATAATTCATAAAAAGTGGCTTAAATTTTAGTTTTCATACTTAAATATGGATTTGGGGTTTGGTACTTTAGGCTCCTCAAGAAATGGTTTGATTTTGTTTTGAGTAGTCACAGATTCACAGAAGTTTAGGGCTGAAAGGGACCTCATGAGATCATCGGGTCCAGCCCCACTGGGCAGGAAAGACTGCTGGGGTCAAATAACCCCAGCAAGGTGTGCATCCAGTCACTAATGTCATAAGACATTGAAGACATTGTACCCCACAAGTACAGAGGTTAGCACCTCTGAAAAACCTTACCCATTAGCTGTCTAAATGTAGATACAGATGTTCTTTCATTTGAAAATTCTGGCCAAAAATAAGCCTACTTCCCACACACTGGAACAGTATTTAAAACAGGCATTTTTACAGCAGTTATCCCATAATCTCCTTGCATAACTAGTTGAATGTCTGCATAAAATTCCAAAAATATTTTGATGGAGTAGGAAAGTAGTCGTTTTTGGGGAATCCAGTCAGCAGCTGGCTTATTGATAAAGCTGCTCCTTTTTGGTTCCACTGTTGGAAGTAAAGAAAATGGATCATAAAAGTACCAGTGATAATTAATGCAGTATTATTTGTGATGGATATATGAGAGAAGTCAGTTTCTCACACCTTTTGTTAGAAGTATGTGAATGCTACTCCATCTGAGATGCCAATGGCAGGAAAGAACTAGGGTTTGTAGAGACTGGCAGTCAAAATTTAAAATTTTAAATGGGGGTGGATATGTTTATTGGACAGAGAACCTATTCATTCCATCATGAGGTCAAGATTTCCTTCAGATGGATGTTCTTTTTTGAAAGTTAAAATGGCAAACTTAATACCAATAATACTAATACTAAGGAGCAGTTAGAACATATCTATATTTCTGCTGATTGGCAGATTGAACACTTATTAGTTTCAAGGATAAATTATCTTAATATTTTTCATGCAAACTGAGGCTAGTTAATTTTTTTTTGAAAATTTGGACTGCATCTTAAAATATGATAACTTATAATATATAAAATGTATACCATAAGAGTATCAAGAATAAACTTTGCCTTGTATTATCCTAAAGAAATTCATGAGTTCTCTCCATTTTCTATGTGACTGCTTTTGTTATCTGATAGCTTTGGTTTAAGTAACTCTTTAAGTAGTGTTTGTTTAGGGTAAATTTTCAAAAGCTCTTTAGTAAAAAAGCTCAGAGGAGATTTAAGTAATTTTGAAATTTTCATCCTTGAATTTCTGCATTATACAACTCTAAGCTCTTGATTTAGGAAAAAAATCTTTATGAATAAAACGGTATTGAAAGAGAGATTTGATCATTATAATCTTCCTTTCACTGTTGAGTGGCTTATCTAGTCTGACTTCATATTTTAATGCTAAAAATAAGAGTGAGAGATTTGCGCTTTAAATACTTCCAGCTTTGGGGAATTCTTTTCTGTATCAAGATCATTAAAGTAATCAATTTAATCTAAAATACTGACATTAGACTTCAATCTAGTTCTTGATTTTCTATTAGTTGATTCCTCAAAAACACTCAAATGGTAAGCACCTGAATGCTGAGACATGAGACTACATCTCAAAGGGATTTCAGCCTTTTGCATCTTTCTTTTTGTCTCTTGTGTGTAAATTTTCAGGCTCAGCCCTTTCAAAGTGGCAGCATGCAATAACACTGAAGATCAAAAGGAATGTAAACTGTTTCTGAGACAAGCAGCAGTAGAAAAGCAATGAACACAGTTAAAAGAATATACCCAGGGATGCACAACCCCCCCCCCCCCAAAACTTAAACATGAGGGTTTAAAAAGTATTCTAAACACAATATCATTTCAGCATTTAGCCATTAGGCCTGTGCAAAGCAGCTAGTATTCATTTTGGATTTGGATTTGGATTCAACTGATTCAGGGGATAGTGATTCGATTCGGTGATTCAAATCAGTGTCCCAGTTTGATTTGGGTGAATCTGATTCAGAGATTGGGCTGCTGCTGAATTTCTGAATCAGCTAGGCCAGTCCCATCCCCTGCCTGCTCTTCCCAGACCAGCAATGGCTGCCCCACCTGCCCTAGCTTCCAGCACTTGGGGGGGGGAAAAAGCCTTGACTCAGCGGGTGGTGCCAAGTGGGGGACGATCCCTGCTGCCCTCCAATGCCCGATACTACATGAGCCCCCTGACCCCCTCCTCGCTCCCCCAGTCCCTCCACAGGTGCCCCGCCCACCCCAGCTCCGGCTCTTTAAGAAACACCCCCCAAAACCCTGGCCTCACCATTCCTGCCAGCAGAGGGCTCTGCATAAGCCCCTGAAGTTGCTGCAGGACCGGAGTGTCCCAGGGCTTTTCTCTGGGTTTTTTGTTTTTTTTTTTTGCTTAAAGGGCCCAGAGCTGGCCTGGGTGGGGCACCTGTGGGGGACTGGAGGAGGAGGGGGGCATTGGGGGGCTCATGCAGAGCCCCCCATGCAGTGGGGGG
>NW_005842382.1:765058-768071 GCF_000455745.1 Alligator sinensis | reverse complement strand
GGTTGGGTGACTGGTAGGGGTCCCCCATAATTACCTTCACCCTCCCCCAGTCCTCCTCCCCCACCTCTAGTACTTACCAGCTTGGAGTCAGCTGCAGCGACTGGGGACTGTCTGAATCATCAAAGATTCGGAGAGCTTTGAATTGATTCAGACCTTTAAATTGGTCCCCTGATTCAATTCAGACTTGGAGATTCAGCTATCAAATCATGCTGACTGTCCTCCAAATTGACTCATGAACCCGAAACTTCGCACAGCCCTATTAGCCATATAGTACAGCCTGAAACCTTACATTTGTCCTCCAGATTAAACTATTATAGTACAAAACTGCTTGGCTTTTCTTAAAATCCCAAACTCTATTGCAGTCCAAATACCTGCTGTTTTATGTAGCACAGGAGGCTATGAATAAATCCATTAGGACAATGACAGGTGATAAATTATAGAAATTGTCGTCTTCAACTTTTTAATGGTACCATGTTCTCTTCTAACCCCACCACCAGCCCCTTACCCTGTTTCCCTGTCTCTCATCTGAAGCTGTGTCTCTCCTCCTATTGAAATCTCTTGGACTAGTTAATTATGCACTGTTGTAAATTTGTGAGATTTTCCTGTCTTCTGTGGGTGATCTGTGTAGTCCTGAAGAACGTAATTTGATTGCTACTTTGATTATTTCAACTGGCATAACTTCATAAAACGTTCCAGTTGTTTTTCAGAACTAGATACAGTATTTGGTTCTGACCTTTTCAGTTAATAAGTTCCCTGTGTTGGCAGTTTGCTTTGTAAGGAGGTACTTTCTTTTAGTGACTGATTTATAGTCCGTGTTTTCATATTATTAAGTAGAATAAATAACCATCTAACTAGTTCTATTTTTCTATTGTTAGTAAACATACCATATTTCTAATGATATCTTACTGGCCTCTCTTCTCATTCTCTGCTATATTATTATAGACTCTGCTTTGCAAATAGACATGTATAAGTGCTTGACTTTACTATCATGACTAGTTCCATACAGTGCTAATAAACTTGTGCACATATGTAAGCATTTTCAGGCTCAATGGCCGAGTGTTCACCTTCTAAAGCCCCAGTCTTCAATGTAGAAAGACTGAGAAGGGATAAGAGAATTATGTTAGCAATCTGCCTGTTAACCCAGTGAACAGAGAGGGAAATGTCAGCTGTTCATCTGCTAGGAGGTGTAAATCACTGCTTTGCTTGCCTTGGGAGAACTGGTTTGGAGAGAACAGCTTGCCAAACCAACTGCCCAGAGGTTCCATCCTAGTGGGAAGCAACCTGCTCAGCTAACATGCCTACCTGTGATCTCTTTTCAAATCATATTATGAGCAAATGACCTGGATAAACAAATAAAGAGGGAAAAGAGGGAGCAGAAGGAAAATCCTTATAAGGTTGAACTCTCTTACTATGTGAAAAAATACTACATAAAGCAGTTTTGGCATGCAGTGCCAATTATGGTGGTGTGATCAGCTGCTGGTGCAGTGGTGGCTATTTTTTGCGCCCCTTCCTCTCCCGCTTACACACAAAGGTGGTACCCAATGCTGCTGCCCCGGTCACCCCCTTCCAATTAAATCATTTCATAAAGACATTAAAGGGCTGGTGTTTGAGAAGGTATAATTATGTATTAAAGAGATGTCATTGAAAAGAGAGAAGATAGAAGTCAGGTAATTGAATTTTGAGTGTGCATACCTGACCTTAACTGTATTGCAAACTGCTGACTGGAATATACAAAAAGGTACTTGGAGAAACACTACTAACAAAATGGCAATCACTTCTGGAAGTACAGAAGCATGGTGTGATCCTGGGATTCCAACCTGGTTACACCTTAATGAGATCAGGCATGCTTTTCAGAGTGTATTTTTTATCAGCAAATCTACAAACTAATCTGGAATGAGCAGTAATCATGCATGTAAATATAAGTGTCCTGTGCTGTTTCTTTAAGCATATGGAATTAAATGGTTAAAGAAAAAGACAAAAAGTTATGAGCATTGGAATAAGTGATAAGAAAAATAAATGTTTCCAACACGCATATTCCCACTATGAAAATGAGCTTTCAGTGATCTTGGAAATATGCTTGATTGGTATGCAAGTCATGGTTTCCACAGTGGTGGGAAAGAAAACATTGGAATATAATCCAAGAAGGAAACAGGAATGCCCAACTAAAAAAGTAGAGCTATAAGCTTGTTTTTGGGCCACAGATGAATAGTAATATTGATGAAATGGAGAAAAGTAATGAAAATGTTAGAAGTACAGGGAAATACGGCATTAAAATAGTGATAACATATGAGCAACTCATGGGATAAATATGGAATTGAATTGCTTATTTTGGGAGAAAAAAAAATCACCTGTTCATAACACAATCCTGTACTCATTTTCCACAAAAAGTAACTCTCAAAGATACCACAACAACATGGGTTTCAAGCATATTACATCTGTATTTGCACACAATGGAATTCAAGTAATTCTCAATGGATTCCAATTCAATAGTAGGAAATTCCTAGATTTTGCTAAAATATGTCTTTTATCATGAGAAGTCCAGTCACAGATACAGCTAAACCTATTCCATGTTACTGTAATCTCTGGCACTTAAAAAAAACAACAAAAAAAACTTGCTCAAAAAAGGCAATGAAGAAAAGTCAGTTGTTGAACACTTCTAAGATATATAAATGCTCTGTTATTGGACATGGGGCAGAAAAAAATAATCAGTGAAGGACTCTGTGATAGTGTGAAAAAGATGGGGAAGTACAGAGTTAAATAAAACTAAACACAACTTTTCTGGCTGAATTTGGCTAAAGAAACTCCAATCAAAAAGGAGTTCTCGCCTATACTCTCTGATCACAGATCAATTTCAAACTTTAGAAGGAATCCTATATACATAAAAGTTTGGCCAATATTAGTCAAGTGAGAATAGACATACATTAAATACTTTACAATAGTTCTTTCATTATTTTAGGGAAGTATGAATGAAGACAGTAAACTACTCAGGAAAGCATGGCTACTGTCTTTCCCT
>NW_005842382.1:753593-765027 GCF_000455745.1 Alligator sinensis | reverse complement strand
CTGTTACAATACTGACATTATTGAACTCATTGTACAAACAATTTGAGCTACACTGGGCAGGTGTATTGTTACCTGTCAGCTCTGTGTTCCTGAGGGAGCCCTGGCACCCAGCTTGCTGGACTTACAAAGGACTTTTTCTATTCCCCATCCCTCCCCACCCCTCCCCCCACCCATACACACCTCATCTACCCAGAACTAAGCAGAAGAAAAGTTTAATAGGCATCTCAGGCCATGCATTCCTCGGTCCCAGTATGGGAGGCCTATTTAAACTTGATTGACTAAAGCTCGGTTGCTGGGTTAGGGAATGCTGAGGCAAGAGACCGAGTCAGAGGTGGGTATGGGTGACATTTGAACAATAGTTAAGGGTTCATCTCAATGTCTAGCCTGTTGGAACCCTGACCACACATGCTGTCATACTTTTCCAGGGATGACTGGTGGAAGTCCTCCCCACAAAGTTATGAACACTCCAAGTAATCAATCCCCTTAAGTCTGTTAAAAGACTACAGTAAAATCTGAAAGTCATGCTAAGCTGAGGCTTATTCACAACAGGTAAAATACAAAACACTGATGCTGACTTCACAGTGCAAGCATAGCTAGGCCATCTGAGAAGAAACAATGTGGTATCCCTTCCAGTATATCTTCTATATTCATAATAATTTCAAGCTAGCTCTTGGGTGTCTAGTTGCTCCTTAAAACTTAATGTTTTTCCTGTTGTTAATCAGTTTGTTGAGATGTTCCAAACCAGATAACCGCTTGTCACTGAAGAAGGTAAAAGAATGCTTTGAAGAGGCTAGACTAAGGGTATAAGAAAGCTGTAAAGCAACAGTGTGCTTCAAGAGAGAGAAATCTCTCTGACACCATCCGCTGTTCATAGATTCATAGATTGTAGAGTCAGAAGGGACCACAATGGATCATCATGTCCAATGCTCCTGCCCCTGGCAGGAAAGAGGACAGAGGTCAGATGTTGTTCTCGAGAAGCTGAGAGAAACAGATTGTCTCCCTTCAACGATCATGTTAGAAACTTTGCTTGTCAACAAATCACCCAAGTGCCTTGGAATGGTGAGATTCCAGCTCTCGCTCTCTCTTTTTCTTTCTCCCTCTTTCTCTCTCTCTCTTTCTTTATCTTTCTTAGGTATAGCTATCTGAACCTGAATTTTATTAGTTAAGCTTGAGCTAGGTTTCCCCAAATACTCAATGAAACCAGGGTAATATTATAATTGTTTTGTTTGTTTTTCCTGCTCCAGCACTGGGTCTGCTGCTCCTGGTGTCCTGGCTGCATGTCTCCAGCTGTGCCCCAGGGGGCAAAGGAAAACCCCTTGCTGTGGACTTAAGTAGCTGCTGGCTCCCAATCAGTTAACATTCACCCCGGGTACTATCCCCTTCCCAACTGTGTTTCCTAAGTAATTAACTTTGCCCTGTCCCTGACCTGACCCTCCCCCATACCTGCAACTTCATAACATCAAAGGAACAGGGCTGTCTTTGCCCTGTTACAGAGTACTAAAGGAGTTATATAGCTGTATATTCTCATGCATTCTTTTCAGGGTTCATATGTATGTTTTTATGTAAGGCAAAAGTGGGTAACTCCTACAGGCACTAAAGAAGCTATTTAGTTGTAAAAACTGTATATTTTTCTTTCTGCTATCATAGCTTCTGATTTACACGCCACTTGCCATCTTTCTGTGACTAATCCTTAATTTGTTTCTCAATTTATCACTTGAAATGAACAGATGTATTTGAGATGATCACAGTGACTAAAAATCACTACATTCTGCAGCATGTAGTGTTCAGTGACCTCCAAGTTCTTTGCATACATTTTTGAACAACCCTATGGCCTATGCACTGCTTATCTCTGTTCAACAGGTGAGGAAAGTAAATAACAGAATGTTTCAGCATCTTGACAGAGAGACTGCAGGAGTCCTGTGGCAGAGCTAGGAACAGAAGGCAGTTCTCTAGATTCATTACTGTAACTGATGAGCCAAGCAAAGACTTCTTAGCAAAGGCTTGGGTAGATTTGTTTGAGCCAGAATTATTAGAGATTTCAGTGGTAGCTGTACACTCACAAAGGTAGATCAGCCTATTTATTTTGAAGGAGCTGTTAAAGACTCAATGCTAATTGCTAATTACCTAACAATTAATAATTGTAGGTAATTACTATAATTAATAATTAGGTAGGTAATTACCTAACAATTAATAATTGCAAATAATTACCTGCAATTGGCTAACATAAAGCCAATGCTTTCCTACATCTCTCAGTGTATCCTAGGGAATGTTTTCAAAGACATACATGGCAGTTAAATGTCTAACTTTCATTGGAAATAGGTAGGTTTGTGCCTGAGAGAATCATCCTCTGACTTTTCTTTTGTATGTATTGGTGTAGAGACTAGTTTGTGTTTTGTATGTATAGCACCATAGAGATGAACAAATGACTTCCTCCTGTCTAAAATGCATGATTAAAAGATACCCATGTACTGTAAGTATTAGTATAGTGAATGGTATGTAAGCATAGTGTGATTGATCAATCTAGACAAATGTAATATTACTGGAACAAGTTTTTTTATGCAAACTCTAATTTTCAGAAGTTGAAATAGGTAACCATTGCTTCCAAGACTGTTTTACTGCGGCTTTACTAATGGTCTCTTGTACTAAATGAATTTTAGGGGATCTGATGATGAAATGCATACGGGGGGTTGCAGATCAGTGCCCCCACGGTGAGTGAGGGAGTGGGGCTGGGGCTGGGGCAGGGCATGGGAAGGAGCCATGGGTGGCTAATCAGGCATGTGCGGAGGCTGGCTCCTGCCTCTTCACACTTCCTTGGGGGAGGCATGGGAGGCATGTGCCCCCTGGATTTGTGTGGTGCCAGGGCAAGCTGCCTGCTGCAGGCTGCCCCCAGCCTATGCCTTGCAGGGGGGGCTGGGCTGAGGCTGCACTTGGGGCAGGCAGGGGCAGGGTGGGCAGCGGTGCTGGGAGGGGGGGCTACAGGGTGTGCTACAGCTGCCCCAGAATTCACCGTAGCCCCCACCCCAGCACAGCTGCCACCCACCCTGCCACTGCCTGCCCATGGAACAACCCCGGCCCAGCCCCCACACTGGAAAGAGGCTGGTGCAGCACCTGAGTCTGCAGCAGGCAGCCCACCCGTGCCCCACACAAATCCAGGGGGCACATGCCCCCTATGTCTTCTCTAGGGGTGCATGAAGCTGTAGGAGCTACTCTCCCTCCCCACCCCCTGGCACTGCCTGCATGAACCATTCATGGCTATGTCCTGCTTCCCACCCTGCACCACCCTGGCTGGGCAGTGCCTATCCCTACCCCTGCTCCAGTCGCAGCCCTACTCCCTTTCTCACCATGGAGGCCTCTATCTGCCCCCACATGCCCCTTCCCCCCCACAGATTTACTGGCTAGATGCCGCTCTCCAAGCTGCAGGGCTACATTCCTGGTTGTGTGCATGCTGTGTCTGTGCACTTGCATTGGCATTTATTGGTGACATTATCAGCCAAATAGGCCAAAAAAAGCCAATTGCCTATAATGGCAATTTTCCTTTTATTGGTGCCGATACAATATGAACCAATATGTCGGTGCACCTCTACTTGTTGGTGACTCAATTTTTTTTGCTTGGAGTTGGAGTGTGCCAAGCACACAAGGCTTTGCACTTGCAATGGATCAACTCTTGGATCTCCTGGTCAGTCTTATCAAACGTGTTTTGATGTTTCCTGGTAGAAAATCTAAGTGCTTCTTCACTGGTACTGCTGATAACGAACTTGAAGTCATGCCATGTACTGCTGACATTCTTCCATTGTTGTTGATGGGAATTTGCCAGTTTTTCATTGAGGCACTGGTGGAAGAGGTATCGCTTCTTTCGTTCTATGCTGACCTTCCATTGGCATGGCTTCTGCTACAGCTGTTGTTTGGGAGCCAGTTTGAGTGACATAAGCGAGTGGATGAGTAAGTGATCAGACCAGCAATCATTAACTTCTAGCATAGCTCAAGTGATTTGAACATCTTTACGATCCTGGGCATGAACTATGATGTAATCGATCAAGTGCTTAGATTGTGGATATTGTCATGATGTCTTTTGGTTTTCTGGTGGAACAGTGTGTTGGTGATGGTGAACCCATATTCTTCACATTTGTTCAAGAGGAGGATACTGTTGGAATTAACCTTTCCCACTCATTTGCTGATGGTTCCATTCCAGAGGTTCGAGTCCCTTCCCATTCTGGCATTGAAATTTCTGAGCAGAATAAGACCATCTCCCTCTGGAATGCCAGAAAGGACTTGGCCAAGGTTCCTCCTTGCTTTCTTTGGCAGCATCAAGAGTTGGGGCATATGCACTGACAGTGCCATAATGGGTTCCTGCAAGTTTGAGACAGAGAGACATAAGGCACTCATTCATTCTGCTAGGGAACCCATTGAGTTGGTTTATGATTTTATTCCTAAAGCCAACTCTGTGAAGTTAGTGTTCTCTTCCCTGTTTACCCTTTACAGAAGAGGGTATAGCTGTCACCTTGTTCTTTGAGCTGCCCATCTCCCACTTGTTGGGTCTTGGACACAGTTATCCAGTCAGGAAGAAGGTGAGCAGAGCAGATCCTAAAGAAGGCTGGTCAGTCAGTTATGTCACAACCCAATTAACTTGTGCCCATGCCACTGAGCAAGAGATACCATTCAAATCATCTCCATTTGAATATTAAGGGTTAAAAGACTTCCCTGCCAAGAAATTCCTTGAAACAAAACGCTGGTGGTGTACTGCAGATAATTGGTCAGCTGAAATAAAATGCTAGGGGAAACTGTATATAATTGGTCCAAAAATAAGCATAAGCTCCTCACACGTAGCACACACGTAACAGGTAGAGAAGCCTAACCCACTACCTTGTAACTTGAGGAGACAAAGAGCTGCCACCTGCCAAAAATTAAAGATTCCATATAACGGTTCACGATTGGGCATCTCTGTCAAACATCAATCACCCCGTCAGCGTAAAATATTGACGTAGAAAGTCTTGCAAGCTCGACCGTTCGTTCCCGGTGCCACGTCCGTCATTATCTCGTTGTAACCTAACTGCGTGCGTGTACTCGACTCTGTAACCAAAGTTATATGCGTATACTCAACTCTATAACCGAAGCTGTAACGGAACAAAGGCTCGCCTGCGTCGTCCATCACTATCTAGGCGACGTAAGTAAACAAACTCCTGTAACCTACACGTGTCTGTGCCTGGTTAATTCCACTCCATCCATCACTACCCGCCTGCCGAGCTCTAAATCTAAACACTCCGGTGTGAGAGTCAGACAAGCTGCCGGCGGCTGCTCTGATTCACGACAAATTACAGCTGCCATATCACTCTCCTGCCTCATTCAAGTGCTAGCTGACCTCCTTGTAACTGCTGTCTTTGTGCTAGTTCATGACTTGGAGCTTCCAGGCCTCACAGTCCTGCTCCCACTGTCACTAGCTGCTTGCTGAAGGGCTTAAAAATGTGCTAAAGCTGTTTTCATGTAAGAGGCCAGCACATATTTTTTTATAATGAAGATGCTGCTGCACATCAGCTTCCACATTGTTCTTGACAAAACAGGACCTTGATCCAATGGCAAGGAGGCCAAGACATTGGAAATTTTGTTCTGCTGCAGCCTTCTGCCTTCACAGCTGTTGAGATTATAACATCTTCTGCCTGCTCCACCACTGAGGACCTATGGCTGGGGGCTGGATGGGCTTCTTTTATTGGCTACCTGTTCTCATCATGTCACAGCACCATCAGAGGATGTATGTGGCTTTTCAGGAGGGAGTCTTAGGGTAGCTTGTCATATTCTATATTTTAAAGTTGCACTTGCTTTTAGAGTGGTGAATTATAGTATGGTTCAACTGATATATTCAGCCTTATTTAATCATTGCTTACATTCTGTAGAGCCTCATTATTATCTGAACTTTTCATTTTGTTTATCAGCTGGCCTTGAGTTGTTTTTGTAGAGCTCATAGTGCCCATTATATTAGATCTTTTCTTTTTTAACACCGTAAGAAGCTTTTCTAACATAACATAGCAATGACCTTGTTACCAGCTTAAATTAACTGAACTTGGCACTAACCAGCTGGATCAGAGGGATGAAATGTTTGGATATGTTAATGAAAGGTGATAAGGGAGACCAATGGATGATGCCCAAAGTAAGACACTGGAAAAGGGCCAAATTAAGAGGTGTGCTCATGATGAGTCTGTTGAACAAAAGAATATGCTGACAGGATAAAATATGGACAGTATGCTGACCACAGAGATCAGTCTGAAAGCAAGGAGTTATCAAAGGAGTGCAGTTAAAGAAAAGCATAAAAAGGGGCAGCAAGGAAGTTAACTAGCATCATCATTGTCATAAATCCAGCCTTCAACATCTGTCTGGATTATCCCAGCCAATGACGCACCCTATGCTGCCATCTTTTCTGTTGAGCAAAGTAACATCTGGGATTGGGTGAGATTATTATACAGAATGTTTTTCTCTTTCTGATTACAGAAACTACTTACTAGTAAAGTTAGACTTTGATTTTAGGACACTCTGTTGTCTGCATTTGTATTTCAGTTTCGATTTAAGAGTTAATTGTGCTTTAATGATCCCTAAGCACTATCTGGTGTACAGTGGTGCTAATGGGAGAGCATTGCCACCTGCTGTCACCACCACATTCTGGTGGTGCTGCCCTTCCTTGGTCCGTGACTGCTTATTCATCAGCATTGCCTCTGCTTATTTCACATCTAACTTTTCCTGTAGGCCTTTCCATTATCCGTCACCTGTAGATGTGCTGGGTAGCAGCACACCTCTGCCACCAGAACAATTGTATTTACAAATTGTACTTGCTTCTTAAAGGGTGTTCTGTATTATTAAGCTTCCCTCAGATATTTTTTCATACATTTCTATATGCCTCTTCATACCTGTGTGTCATTTGTTCTGTGCTCAGTGGAAAAGGAAATAAACAAAGAATAATATTGTTAATTACTTTCTGTTACTAAGAATCTTGATATGACTTTGTACTGAGTATTAGTGAGTGCCTAACCATCTCTTGCAGAAATTCCAGGACAAGAAAAGGGATTATTTTCTTGCACTTGTTTAAATTTTAATTGCCTTATCAACTAGCAAACAAGCTTCAAGCTAAGGCTTGCAGATGTTGAAATCTAGGTCATCTTGTTTATGCAAAAACTATGTTTTCTATGCTATAGCATGATGGTTTAAAAGAAACAATTTAGGAAGATTTTAAAGCATTTAGTAAATCCATAAAAATGTTATATGCTTTTTAAGGACAAAACTGTAAACTGACCGTTAATTTTCATACAATTCTGCTATAATTCTTTTGCTCTGTACATACTTGGTTTTACCTTTAACTAGCTAGTTCTAAATGAATAACTGCAGAGAGCTTTCCTTATTGAGGATGTAGTTGGAGTAAAAACAATTTACACTTTTCTTAATCTGAGGTTATCCAAAGCCTTCCATACTGATTAGACTTTATGGGATTTATAAAACTGTTTTGTTTGTTTTTTATCCACCCACCTTTTTTTCTTCCCATGTCAGATAATGCAGATAATGCAAGAATTATTTTGTTTCATTCCTTTTGATTTTACTAAAGGCTCAAACTGGATTCTCTTCTGATTATGAAGCCATTTATCAATTCTAGGTTTGGGGCAGATGTGGCTGGCTAGTATGGAAGGCTTTGGATCACCTCAGATTATGAAAAGTGTAAATTATTTTTACTCCAACTTCATGGGCTACATTATCAACAAATAAAGCTCTCTGCAGTTATTCTTTTAGAGCTGGGACACAATCTGAGAAACTACCTATTGGTATACATACAGTATCAAAAATTTGTACAGTGCTGTGTGGCAATGAAGTTATGAAAGCAAGATGGAGTGCAGTTTATGCACAGAGCAAAACATGATAAAATAAGTTGTACACACAGATAAAACCAATTAAGGTTGCTGTAACTGAGGTCATAATTTGAGGGTAGTAGAATTGTGCATTTTTAATGGAGGGTAGGAATTTGCATGAAACTTTATCATGAAAGGTGATGTAGCCCAGTGAATTAAGCAAAAAGTAGGGATTCAGGAGTTCTGTGTACTGTTAACATCTCAGCCACTGTCCTGGGAAACTGGGAAGAAACTAATGTTTCTCTTTCTCCATTTTCCATTTTTTTAATTGGGGTAATAATATTCTGTCTTCTCTTCCATTTTTTTAATGAAAAGCATTGTAGAGATGTGTGGTATATATATATATTTATTACCTGGAACAATTCAAAAGCCAGAAAGAATTGAGCTGACTTTCCAGTTTGCAGGATACGTTTGTAGAGCGTGAACTAAAGGAAGTAATTTAAACATTTTTCACTGATGATCTGAGAAAATTTTATATAGAAATGGATGGTGAAACAAAGTTCATGTAGAAAACAGGTTGCCATTTGTTCTACAGAGGAAGAATCACAGTTGTTCATTACTCATGTTTACAGCACATGTTGCTTCTCTACTTCTGTACGGTAATACAGTAATAAAACTGTAATATCTGAACCACAAAATGTTTCATTGGATGGAAATGCCATGTTCTGGCTGGCTTACACATAAATAACAATATATGTATTGTATATAGTAAATATTTAACTGTGAACATGTGTATTACCATAACACATTCAATTAAGTTTTTTATTATACTTCTTATAAATACTAAACCTATCAAAGGGAAATATATTTTGTATTTGATAGTCGACATCTAGGTTCTGCTGTGCATTTTATTATAATAAGATCATAATCTTTTCATGGTAAAAATAAAAATAGGCATTAATCAACATTTGGAATCAGCTGACAGAGAAAATACCTGAAAACATAAGGTTGTCTATGGAAAAACATCTATAGAGCCTAAACAAAGCTCCTGATTGGTCCTGAATCCCCCACATTCAAGACATCTTTTTCAAAGTAAATTTTGGACTTCTGCATTTTTTCTAAACTGTCCAAATTTCAATTCAAGTATATAAAATAATAAACAGAATGCAAAGGATTTTAAAATGGTCAATGTGGCAGGGATAGGGTCCTGGCTCCTGCCACGCTCCCACAGAAACAGCCCTGTGGGTGGGGGAAACTCACCTGGTGGGATCTGGATACATGGCACAGCTCCAATGTCTGGGGGAACACAGCTGCTGGCAGTTCCAGGAGCGCGGGAACCTATGCTCTGGAGAACCGGCCCTGATTGGCCTGCAGCAGGCGGTGGACCATTTAAAAGTGAGAATGCCAAGGGAAGCATGGGTTGGTGTTCCCAGGCAGAAAACACTGGAGCCTGCAGGAGGGGAGACCTCCGAAGAGAAACTCCCCACACCAGACCCTCAGGGAATGCTGGGAACAGGACAACCCCAAGTGAGGATTGTCCCTCCCGGAGAGATAAATAAAGCAGGATGGGGGTGAGTGATGTGGAGGGTTGTCCCCATAAGAACCCAAGCTGGGATTTTGGGGAAAGAGAACCCCATGAGCAATGACTGGCATAACTCCAGCCAAGTGAAGAAGAGATAAGGAAAGAGAGAGAAAGAAAATGAGCCAGCTACCAGGAAGAGAGGGAAGTGAGAGGGAAACTGAGGCAGCTGACCTAAGGGAAAGGGTTAAACTGCACTGCTGGTGGGAGGACCTGAGCAGAAGCACAGTCTATGGCAGAAGGAGAGAGAAGGACTCTGAGGGATTTCCTGGACATAGGTCTGTAAATGAAGAACCAGGTTGAGAGCCTCAGCTAAGAGGGTTTTTTTTGTGGGTTTAATTTTGTCCTACTGGAGACAAATCCTAAGAGGGGAGTATGAAAAGGAGAAAATACTTCCCTAGAGATTTGAGTTTTAGTTAACAAAGAAGCAGGACAGGATTCCCAAAGAGGGGGAAATTGGCTAGGGTCCAAGGTTGGTGACTTGCATGGGAATATCTCCAAGGGACCTTGGAGAAATAATGCATGTATGATTTAAGGAGCATATCCTTAGAGTGAGTGAATGGATGAAGGGAGAGAACCAGTTACTGGGAGTATAAGACAGGGAGAGAGAGACTTGGACAAGCTCCATTCAGTACCCACAAAGCACAGTGACCATCCACCCAAAAGAAAAGGGGCAGGGTAAAGGGGAGGTTCAAGCCCTGCAGAATATCTGTGATGAGACCCGATGGACCGCCAAGCCAGAACATCCATCCTCCTGTACATATTTACCATCAAGACATGACTGGTGAGTGTGGGGGATATATATACATTGTGATCCCAGTATTCTGGTGTGTTTTTGAAGCGAGAGAATACAACTCACTCACAGTCAAATTATAGTCCTCTCTTTCTTTGTCCCCCTTTTCTAGCCTATGAATCTTGTCACTACTGTCCTTAGAAAAAGACCCCTCTAATGGGCTTCTCAACCGTTAAAACTATTTTCATTTGACCTATAGAAACAACAATGGCCCCGAATGGAAGAGAAGACCACCTGTGCGCCCATCTCCCTCAGCACGCCCCCCAGAGCTTGGTAGACCTCCATCAGGCGATCGGGGCTCCTCCTGGCCGCATCATTAGTGCCCACATGGACTAGGACCATGGGGTAATAATCGGTGGGCTGGATTACGGTTTGGAGCATCCCTTTCATGTCCTGAATCCTCGCTCCGGGTAGACAGTATACTTCACGTGCTGAGGGGTCCTGGCAACAGATGGAGCCCTCTGTACCTCTCAGGATGGAGTCACCAATGACGATCACGCGACGCTTTCTCCTCCTGGTCGGCTTGTCTCCATCAGCTGGCACGGGACTCGGTGAGCGTGGAGTCCCTTCTTCCCCAGTTCTTTCCTCCCTTTCCTCCTCCTCGTGGGCTGCCAGGGCCGCGTACCTGTTCTCCAGCCGTACTGGAGGAACTGGTGGCACCTCTTTTCGAGCAGCCCTGGCACGGGTGGTGACTGTCTGCCACTCAGCAGTGGAGGGCTCTTCTTGCGGCTCATCCTCCTTGGTCGCACAATCCTGCAGGGATAGAAAATATCTGTCAGTTTCCTCCTCCACTTCTCAGATTCCCCTCAGCCTGCTAACCTCCTCCTGGAGTTCCCTCACCCGTGCCTCCAGGGCCCTAAGGCGGGCACCTGCAGGACAGGTGTGGGGGTCTCCAGTCCCTGCCCCCCCAGGCCTTGCTGGGTAGCTCTCGCAGGCCAGGGGGTTGGGGGATGCCAGCCCCCCCGTGGGCTCCGTCTGGGTGGAGGCCTCAGACAAGCCCCGGGAAGGCCGCGCCCCCCAGGCAGGGGCCCTAGCAGCACTCCGGGTCGACACCATCGCCGGAGTTGCTGAGTATCTGGCTGAGTTCAGGTCCTCTGCCCTGCGCTAGCAGGAGTCCACCTCTGGGCCCCTCCTGCTTGTCCTCCGGCACGAATGTCGGCGCAAACGCCGGTGCACTCTAACAGACCGTGCGTGTTTGCGCGGCTCGGGAACGCGGCTCCCTACCGGCTCAGCAAAAAGGGATGC
>NW_005842382.1:749910-753515 GCF_000455745.1 Alligator sinensis | reverse complement strand
CTGCACTCGTCTCCGCTCCGGGTCTGGTAAGGGGGCACACGCGTGTACACGTGTGTCTGGTACACACGTGTGCCTGTGTCCTCCTTCTCCCCGCTGCTCCTAGCTCCCGAGTGCCGGAAGCTGCGTCAAACTGCGGCTTTTAAAGGCCGTGGTTTGAATTACCCGCCGCTGCTCTATCCGCCAATCAGGCGCTCCGGACTCACCGGAAGTGCCTGCTGGCAGTCCCGCCCCCCTGCGCTCCCCCGCTGGGGTGCCTGGCGCCTCTGGAGTCCGCTCCCCGAGGGTTTGCCCCAGGGGTTCTCCCTGGCTTGGAGGGCAGTCCCCCTAGCCCACGCCTGTTTGCGTGCTCTGTTCGCACGGCTCCCTACTGGCTCAGCAAAGAGGGATCCGGGGGGCTTCCCCTCCAGATCCAGCTCAGCTGCGCCGGTCTCTCCTCCCCACTTACTTTAGGGGGATCAGCTGCTGCTGCCCCCGCTGCTGCTCTGCTCGCCTCTGCTGCACTCACCTCCGCTCCGGGTCTGGTAAGGGGGCACACGTGTGTACAAGACACACGTGTGCCTGTGTCCTCCTTCTCCCCACTGCTCCTAACTCCCTAGAGTTCTAAAGGAACTGGCCGGGGTCATTGCGAGTCCCCTGGCGCAGCTTTATGAGCACTCGTGGTGCTCTGGAGAGGTGCCGGAGGACTGGAAGAGGGCCAACGTGGTTCCCATCTTCAAAAAGGGGAGGAAGGAGGACCCGGGAAACTATAGGCCAGTCAGTCTTACCTCGATCCTGGGCAAGCTGTTCGAGAAAATTATTCCGGCACACATCCAGGAGGGGCCAGCAGGGAAATGCATGCTCAGGGGCAACCAGCACGGGTTCATCAGCGGCAGGTCATGTCAGACCAACCTGGTGGCCTTCTACGATCAGGTCACTAAATCATTGGATGCAGGGGTAGCAGTGGATATAGTCTTCCTGGACTTCCGGAAGGCTTTCGACACTCTCTCACCCCGTTCTCATTAGGAAACTGGGGAACTGTGGCGTAGACACCCACACAGTCCAATGGGTCGCCAACTGGCTAGAGAGCCGCACCCAGAGGGTGGTAGTGGATGGGTCCTTCTCGGCCTGGAAAAACGTGGGCAGTGGGGTCCCACAGGGCTCGGTCCTCGGGCCCGCCCTGTTCAACATCTTCATCAGTGATTTGGATGAGGGGGTGCAAAGCACCCTGTTCAAATTTGCTGATGACACCAAGATGTGGGGGGATGTGGGCACAATAGAAGGGAGCAACAGGCTACAGTCGGACCTTGACAGGTTACAAGGATGGGCGGAGGAGAACAGGATGGGGTTTAACACAGACAAGTGCAAGGTGATGCACCTGGGGAGGAACAACCGGCACCATACCTACAGGCTGGGGAACTCCCCTCTTGTCAGCACGGAGGTGGAAAAGGATCTTGGAGTCATTATTTACTCCAAGATGAACATGGCTCGGCAGTGTGGGGAGGCGGCTAGGAAGGCCAACTGTACCTTGTCGTGCATCCACAGATGCATTTCAAGCAGGACCAAGGAGGTGATCCTCCCCCTCTATGCGGCACTGGTCAGGCCGCAGCTGGAGTACTGCGTCCAGTTCTGGGAGCCACACTTTAAGAGGGATGTGGACAGCATCGAGAGGGTCCAGAGGAGGGCCACTCGCATGATCAAGGGTCAGCAGGGCAGGTCCTATGAGGAAAGGTTACGGGACCTGAACCTGTTCAGCCTCCAGAAGAGAAGGCTGAGGGGGGATCTTGTGGCCTGCTATAAACTAGTCAGGGGGGATCGACAGGCACTGGGGGAGTCCCTGTTCCCTCGAGCGCCGTCAGGAGTGACCAGGAATAATGGTCACAAGCTGGCAGAGGGAAGATTTAAGTTGGACATCAGGAGGCGCTACTTCACGGTCAGGGCGGTTAGGGTCTGGAACCAGCTTCCAAGTGAGGTGGTGCTGGCTCCCACCCTGGGGGGTTTTAAGAGGAGGTTAGATGACCATCTTGCTGGGGTCGTTTGCCCCCCAGTACTCTTTCCTGCCATGGCAGGGGGTCGGACTAGATGATCTGCCCAGGTCCCTTCCGACCCTAGAAACTATGAAACTATGAAACAAACCAAGGAAGTCTTTTACAAACCCATACTCCTTCTGTATTCCTACATGCCAGATCCTGCTAGATAAGGACATACCCAGCATCTCCTGTGAGAGAGAGAGCTGGTAGAAGGTTATCAAATATTTCTGCTATTCATCATTATTAACATTCTTATTGAAACTACAGTATCTATTGATCAAAACATACATATAAGCCATAATTTACAAATCAGTGATTATGCAGCATTAGCTCAATATTAGAGATGGTGCATACCTATTTTAGAACAATTTTTTTTTGATTCATACAAACCAGATAACTACCTGTTTGCCATAGCAACTCTCTTCATAAAACTTATCTGCGTGAGTGACTTTTAACACGAGTAATATGACTCTTCTACACCTGCAGCATCCTGACTTCTCTTTAAGGTTGGGGGTAGGGTGGTATGTGAACACACGTGGGTTGCAGACAGAAGAAAAGGTTCTCTACTATTTTTATCCTGAACTTTAAAGTTGGAATCTACATTCTGACCATAAAGTTATCTGTGTTAAAACATCTATAGAACCAACCTAAATAAAGGTCCTAAATAAACTACAGGTTTCCCTCTGTTCTTTATATGAGAATTCACTCTTATGTAATGAGCATATTTAGACCCATAATTTGTTATATGCAAGCTAAATTCGATCTTATGTGATCGGCATAGATGCCCCCCATCCCCCGCCCAAGCAGGTGAGTCTGTGGAGGCAGTGGAAAGGGCCATGGTCCCACTTACCCCAGTCCCAGCTGCAAGGGCCCCAGGAGCAGCTGGCACCAGCTGCCTGCAGCCATAGGGCTGCACCATGCCCTTAACCCCCTGGGGCTCTGCCTGTCTCCACTCACCCCAGCTCCTGCTGCACTGCAGTGGGAGTGGGCAGTGCCAGCTCCCTGTAGCTGCTGGGCTGCACTGTGCCCTGATGCAGAGCTGGGGTGAATGTGGACAAGCGGAGCCCTGGGCAGTGCGGGGCGTGGCACTCACCCCAGCCCCAGCTATAGCAGCTCCGGAAGCTGCCCGCCACGCGTTCAGCACCAGGACTGGTAAGTAAGGGGTCAGGTGGGCTGGAAGTGGGGGGGACTATGGGGGGGACCCCTGCCATCCTTGCCCTGCCTGGCCCGTCCCCCCCCTCCCCCGATCACTTTCCTGCCTGGCCCCTCCCCTTATGTGTCCCCCTGATCCCCTCCCTGCCTGGCCCCACCCCCCACCTACCCTCCGACACCCCTGATCCTTGCCCCCCCACTCCAGCATCCCCATAGTTAAAAAGAAACAAAAACCAAAACCCAACACGTACTGGCAGTCTGGCTGTCATGTGTCTCACTGGGGCCCCACCCACACAGTGCGGGGCAGAGGGACAGGCCCAGTGGCCCCATCCCAGGACCTCCTTCTCCCTGCTGCCCTCTGCTGCCTGGGTGGGGGGGGTCTTTCAGGAGGCCCTGGAGCGCCCCCCCCCCCCCCCCTGTCCGGCGATGAGAGAGATTTTTTTTTTG
>NW_005842382.1:749176-749878 GCF_000455745.1 Alligator sinensis | reverse complement strand
GGGGGCAGCCATGGGGTCCTGGGGGTGCAAGCAGGGGTTGGGCCAGGCAGGTCCGCCACTGGGGGAGCAGGGGGTGGAGCTGGGTGAGACAGCAATCACCCAGCTGCTGTGGGGCATGTGGGCCTTGTAGGAGGGGTGGTAGCCTCTGTGGGGGCCATTTGGCCCCTTTGGGGGGCTGTAGCCCCTGTGTGGAGACCAAACCCCCTGTTGGGGGCCTATAACCCCTATGTGGGGGCTGTAACCCTTGTGTGGGGCCATAGCCCCTGTTGGGGGGCCATAGTCCCTGTTGGGGGGCCATAGCCCTTGTGTGGGGGCTGAATCCCCTTTTGGGGGGCCATAGCCCCTGTGGGAGGGCAGCAAAATATATATTAATGTATTCATGAATTCATGGAACATGTATTTAGAGTTCACTTTATTATTATGATAGCGACACCGGTAGGCTTCCACATGGTTTTAACACTGTAGATATATCAATAAACATTGCCCAACTGATCACTGTCTCTGTCTCACTCTCTCTCTCTATAGTGGTCTTGTTTTACTTGTGGAGGAACATTGATTTGGGGGTATTTTACAGAGTGACTTTGGGATTTTCTTTATCAGGGATTTTTCAATTTTCCAGTAGGGAACACCAAAATTCCTGCTAGGGAGGCCAGTGGCAGGACCCTGCCTGCTCAGAGCTGGCACCTTGGACCCAGCTGGCTG
>NW_005842382.1:745789-749133 GCF_000455745.1 Alligator sinensis | reverse complement strand
CCTTGGCCCCAGCTGGCTGTGGCTGGCCTCCTGGCTAAGTGTGGCCAGGAGGACATGCTTTGACAGTTCAAAGCAGGCCACCATACCTGGAACAGCTATAGCTGCCCAGATGGCTGGGCAGGTGGTACACATGGCAGTAGTGCTGCACAGAGGTCAACTGTGCAGCCACAGCCCACTGGCAGGTGGCCCAGAGGGCCAGATGTCTCTATTGGTTGTGCAGTCCCCATCTGGGTCTGGCAGGTGTGCAGCAGGTCACAGCCAGGCAGCAGCCCCCACTGCCAGACTGCCGCAGTGGGTAGAGGGGGCAGGGAACTCTCAGGGCTGCTTCAGCAGTCCAGCTGGCACAAGGGGTAGTGTCCCCAGGTACCAATTGGCTGGGCCTCAGAAGCTCCTGAGAGCTAGTAGCCCTGAGCTACTTGCCAGGGCAGTTTTTTATACTGCTGGGGACAGCACAGGTGCTGGCCCCAGGCTCTAGGTCCCCCTGGCTGCAGATCTGGGAGGAGCCAGGCAGGGTTATTTTGCCCCAAGTGGCACAATTTGCTTCACAACAAAGTGCATGTCCAGGCATGTGCGCTGAGGCAAAAAGCCCCAGTTCAAATTTGCATCGCTTCTATTTGAGCTGCTGCAAGCACACATGCTTGCATGTGTGGACACGCCCCTAGAGTTACTATTTCCAAACAATGAGTCAGACCTTTGATTGGATTTTCCCATGAACAGTGGGTGGTTGAAAATTCAGTTATTGGACTTGCAGCATGTTCCAAACTCACCAGTAGTTAAGTCAGTGATTCTACACCAGGTACCATCAGCTCCTTTGAAGGGTGTTGCAAGCTGTGAGGAGGTAAGTAAATAAACTAAGCAGTAAGCCAGGTTCAAGCTTGTCCCTGCCTTAACAAGCCCCCATCCCCACAGATTATCCCCTGAGTATATATATTAGTTTTTGAAATTTGGAGCCATTAAATTCACAAAAGTTATGGAGGGGTGCCTTGAGCTCACTGAGGGGTGCCTCAAGTCCAATAAAGGTTGAGAACCAATGAGTTAAGTAAATTTAATTCAGTATCCCATGATAACGTCTCTCTTCTGCACTGTTTTGGTACTGATTTAATAGCATCTTAAAATATTAAGCTAAATGAATTTGTAGGGGTTGTATAAATCTAGTGTGTATGTGTCTAGATGAAACAAATTATGTTCCTCCTGTATCATGCATAAAATCTGCCACCTCATTGTAATGCTAGGCATCAGTTCCATTTTTATTTTTATTTATATATTTATTTTTATTTTATTTTTATCTTTGAGGACATAGAAAACCTATTCTGAATATTTACACCAGGATTAAGAAAAGGAAGTTTCATCGCATGCTTTGGGCAGAAACCCAGACCCAGCCAGCTGCATTTGAAATGGACCTTCACTTGTTGGGGGGGAGGTAGGAGGAGACATATCAACAAACTTGTTTTTTCTATCTGGTCCTCTAGATTTTGCAGAAATGCATCTATGCTGCACATGTGTGATTTCTAATTGGCAACCATAGACCATGTCCACATGAGCGTGAATGTTTGGTTCCTTAGGGACAAGTAGCTGTGGCCCAAGGTGTGCCACCTCTACTTGTCCCCGGGGAGTACCTGTGCCATGTGCACTTTGGCATGTGGCAAGTGAGGTGAGGTAGGGGTGAGGTAGGGGAGGTTGGGACCAGCACTGAGCTGGCCCCAGCAGCCTTCCCTGGGGTTTTGGGGGCTTCCAAATGCTGTTGAAGTAGCCTTTATGACTAATATTCTACACTGATTTTAGAATTGATTCTTTTTAGCAGCTAGGGGCCAAGACCACAGTATCTACTCTTCAACAGGAGCTTTATTGCTCTCTGCCTTTTTTAACAGAAAGTTCATTAACGTAATTAAGGCAAGAGAAGCTGTTTCACGGTTCTGAATATAACAATAAACAGGAACTCCCTAGATTTTGAGGTTTAGTAATTCAAGTGTTTGGAATCTGCTTGAAGAAATGTAGCTGTTTAACTCTGGTGTTAAAATTCCAGAATAGATGGTGATTATTCTGACAAAGAATTGTATTAGCTTTATGTATGACTGGAAATGTATGCATCTCTGCAGATCTTGTTACTTATGTATTTGAAGTATTTTGGAACTCAACTCTTAAACAATGCATTAACTAATTTAAATCTTTGCAAAATAGCCATTTGGTTCATATTATAGCCAAATATATTGTGAGAATAACTCTCAAAAGCAATATATATAGAAAGGCAATATGTAGGGTAAAAATGATGTGTGATTTTGGTATCCAGTGCAGCTTGGGGTAGTGTGAAATAAAATCTCTATTCAGTTGGCCCATTGCCCAGATAATATAGACAGTGCCTTGCCAAGTGCTATAGGTGAGAAATGTCACAGATCCCAAAGAGAAATAAAGGCCAGTATGCCCAGAAGATAAAAACAAATCCTGAAAAGCTTTAAAATAAATGTTTGTGGTCTCTTCTTATTTCCTCCTTCTTGATCAGGAAGTTGTGTACCCTCTCACAAAAAGAACTACAGCCTGTAGCAAAACAATTCATTTTTCTCACTGTTTTGAATGGTTGCACAGATAAGCCATGGCCTAGGCAAATGTTTCTTCTCAGGGATGCAAGAAATTACATGATTAAATGCCTAAAATAATTCAGATTTGATTACCTAAAAATGACTAACTGCCCTTGCTTGAATATTGTCTTGCTTTCATTAATACAAAAAACTGGATAAAGAGAACAAAAAATAAGATTTTACAGAGTAAGGGATAAAAGTACCTTAATCTGATTATATTACAGAATTACAGTCTAATTATATTTATCTTCATGCCTATGTTAAAGATGATAGCTGACATGTATCATAGCCCAGTCCTTGGCACAGATCTTTGAGAACTCCTGGCGTTCTGGTGAAGTGCCTGAAGATTGGAAGAAGACCAATGTGGTGCCTATCTTCAAGAAAGGGAGGAAAGTGGATCCAGCAAACTACAGGCCCATCAGCCTGACCTCTATCCTGGGCAAGGTCTTAGAAAAGATTATTAAAGAGGCCATTCTCAACAGACTGGCCAACGGCAACATCCTGAGGGATAGCCAGCATGGGTTTGTTGCGGATAGGTCTTGTTTGACCAATCTTATTTTCTTTTACAACCAGGTGACCTATCACCTGGACAAGGGAGAGGAGATTGATGTCATTTATCTTGACTTCAAAAAAGCCTTCGATCTGGTATCCCATGATCACCTCTTGGCAAAACTGGCCAATTGCAGCCTTGGGTCCAGCATAGATTCATAGATTCATAGATGTTAGGGCCGGAAGGGACCTCAATAGATCATCGAGTCCGACCCCCTGCAT
>NW_005842382.1:734839-745664 GCF_000455745.1 Alligator sinensis | reverse complement strand
CGCCTCTGAACCTTCTCTTGCGGAGGCTGAAAAGGTCCAGTTTCTCTAGTCTCTCCTCGTAGGGCTTGGTCTGCAGGCCCTTAACCATACGAGTGGTCCTTCTCTGGACCCTCTCCAGATTATCCGCATCCCTCTTGAATTGCGGCACCCAGAATTGCACACAGTACTCCAACTGCAGTCTGACCAGCGCCCGATAGAGGGGAAGTATCACCTCCTTGGACCTATTCATCATGCATCTGCTGATGCACGATAAAGTGCCATTGGCTTTTCTGATGGCTTCATCACACTGCCGACTCATGATCCACTGGATGCAGAACTGGCTCTGTGGTTGGACCCAGAGGGTGGTGGTTGACAGAAGTCAATCGTCATGGTGCCCTGTGACCAGTGGGGTCCTACAAGGCTCTGTCCTTGGAGCTATATTGTTCAACATCTTCATTAATGATGTGGACACTGGTGTCAGAAGCAGACTGGCCAAGTTCACCAATGATACCAAACTCTGGGGTAAAGCCATCCACACCTGAGGACAGGAGGGCGATCCAGGCTGACCTTGACAGGCTCAGGAAATAGGCAGATGAGAACCTGATGGTGTTTAACACTGAAAAATGCAACATTTTCCACCTTAGGTGGAAAAACCTGCAGAATCTTTATAGGCTTGTCAGTGCTACAGTGGCTAACACTACGGATGAAAGGTACTTGGGGGTCATGGATGACCACAAGATGAACATGAGCCTTCAGTGTGATGCTGTAGCTAGTAAAGCGAGCAAAATGCTGGCTTGCATCCATAAATGCTTCTCAAGCAAATCCCAGGACATCATTCTCCCCTTGTACTCAGTCTTGGTGAGGCTGCAGCTGGAGTACTGTGTGCAGTTTTGGGTTCCACAATTCAAAAAGGATGTGGAGAAGCTTCAGAGAGTCCAAAGAAGAGCCACGCGCATGATCAGAGGTCAGGAAAACAGACCTTATGATGACAGACTGAGAGCTATGGGGCTCTTTAGCTTGGAAAAATATAGGCTCAGGGGTGATCTGACCCCAGCTGGGGTCAGGATCCTATGACCCCAGCTGGGGTCAGGATCCTATGACCCCAGCTGACTTCCTTCCCCTTGGGCAGGGGCTAGTTGATGATCTTTCAAGGTCCCTTCCAGCCCTAATGTCTATGAAATATATGTAGTGTGTGTGTCTATGCACACACATAACACACACACACACACACCAATTGCCCATGAAGAATGATGGGGGGTGGGGGCTGGGATGGAGTGCCGCCACCTAACACCCCATGCTGCTGCTGTTCTGCCTCGAGCAGGGTGGGGGAGCCAAGGCCAGCGTTGCTGGCCTCAGCCCCCACACCCTCTGTTCAGCCTTCATTGCAGCTTTGGAATCATGGCGACACTCCCCCACGCTTGGAGCGTTCTGATTGGCTGTTTCTGTCAGCCTATCAGAGTACGAATAAAGCGTTATGGACAGAAAGACTTAGGCTCTCTATATATGCATTAGGCCTTTAGTGTGCTACCTTTAGAGACCCATTATTGTTCACTCTTTGAAGAAAAAAATTGTTTTTAATCTCCACTAGACTAGATGAATGCAGGAACTATATGAGAGTAGGAAAAATCTAACCAAAATATTTCTGTGCTGCATATTTTGTGACTCGGGGTCAGAATCCATTATTAAGTGTCTTGCCTCAGCTTTAGAAAGAAAAAAATAACCTTTTTATAAGCCCTGATCAAATAAATGAGTTCAGGTTATAGTCTGTTATATGAGAGCTCCTTAGGGAAACAAGGATTCATTTTTGTTGTTGAGGCTGTTGTCTGCTTACTACCAAATATTGAATTAATTTATGTACCCTGATGGGATACCTTCCCCACTGTTTAAGTAGCGATAATTCTTTATGGCTTATCTTTGCTAAATTGAAATTAAATAAATAAAAGTTAGTAAACCAAATTATATAAGGGAACAGAAATTACAAAATAAATGTTGCAGGCAGCATTAAACATTTAAGTTTCAAATAACTTCTCTTGATTTTGTTTTTAAATTAATTTTGGTTACTAAATGTTTACAAAGCAAAGGAATAAAGACATGGCAATGAGGTATGCATTTTTCCATTTGCCGTCTCCAGCAAGCATAATATTCATTTATGATTAAGTTACTTATCTTAAAATTATATAATTGTTATACCTTAGTAACATTAAAAGGCTGCATAAAGTACCCTCTACAGCAGCGTTTTCCAAATGTCTCGAACATTTTTGTGCCCCCTACTTCAGCCACCACTGCCTCCCTTGCTGCTTGTTCCCCTCACTACCAGTTGCTGTTCTTGCTATCTTCTTTGGTTCCTGTTTGCTCCTGCTGCCATTGATTTCCCTCTCATTAGTGATTGCCACTAACATCCTGGGTCCCCTTGCTCCCTCCCACAGGAATCTTACACATACCAAGCTGCCTTATTCTGTACAAGCGAGGTGTGTCCCATGGTTTGAGAAATGCTGCTCTAGAGGATGTGGGATTTATCTTTTCAGGCCTTACTCATGATACTAGTTCTACTGACTATATTTAGACATGTGGATGAGTAGGGGCTGCAGACTTGGCCAGTAGGTCTCAGGTGAATTAAGGAAGGTGTTCTGGACATATTCCAGACTCCAAGCTGTTGGCCTCACTGTACTATCAAGAGTTAATGTTTAGTTCAAAAGTAGCATATTTACATAAGCATTTTTTGTTATACCAGATGCATTTTAGTTCTGTATATTGCATACTTTTGATACAAATGTCTTTAACTGATTATGTACCATAAGCAGAGTAATTCACTAAATTGAGATGCTACATGTGTCTGTGGCATTGCAAAAGAAACTGTAATAAATTATTAGAAGCAGTGTTCTCATGAAATTAGACTGTATTGTATTGTATCTCCACAAGGTGGCAGAGTTAACTTTAGCTTCATCAACCTTAACTTGTGATTTTCTGTATTTGGTGTGTTAAACCATTCAATCTAAATGTTCTGTGAGAAGAATGCCATATTCAGTCTGGTGTTAGATGGGTACATACTGGGTGGAGGGCATAAAAAGTCCCACCAGCTTTCCTTTCTTTGCCTTTATGATGTTCAGCAAGAATTGCAGCCCCTATGGGCATTTTTTAAACATAAGACCACCATTTCTTCCATATTCCCAGCATCAGCTTTCACTGCTGACTCAGCATCTGCACAGGTGTTAGCTGATCTTTCCAAAAAAAGTGTAGTAAAGGTCAGCTGGTCTCCTGTTTCTGCATGATCTCTATATACAGCTTTTTATTTCTGATTGCTAGGTACTGATTCTTTCTTATAGTTGATTTGTCAAGGGGTAGTCCTCCTCAGCACTGATGGGAATGGCAGCAGATGTTAATATTGCCTTACAAATGCTTGTGCTGTGTTCATTCCCCAGTATTCCCCCTGTATGTTTTGGGAAGGGCAGAGCCAAACTCCTCCCAAATTTAACAGAGAAGCATTAACCTGGTCCAACTTTGCAAAACTACAGCCCATGGAAACCCCATAAAAGATTT
This sequence comes from Alligator sinensis, assembly GCF_000455745.1. Taxonomy (NCBI): domain Eukaryota; kingdom Metazoa; phylum Chordata; order Crocodylia; family Alligatoridae; genus Alligator; species Alligator sinensis. Next base: position 742,148 of record NW_005842382.1, on the reverse strand, counting down.
TGAGAGGCTTAGTAGAGTCAGTGGAGGGACAGTGGAGTATGCTGCAGAAACTGAGCTCAGTCTTCATTCTGCCCAAGCCACTGGTTCGCTGTGCCCAATGGCAGAGGGCTTGGTAGGACCCTTACTTTTCATTAATTGCTGTTGTTTCTTGGTGCTAATTCACCCAGTTTCCCTGTTTCTAGTCAGTTTTATTTTCAGGTTCTCACATATTGACACAATGCTGCAATGTTTAGATTTCATTTCTGGAAGGGACAAAATACTTTAAAATCTGTATTTCCTTTGGAATAAAAAAATAAAAAACCCAATTCATGGAAACATCTGCAGTCACTTCATATTTGCAAAGCCTGTTTGGAGTTTGGGGACAGCTAGGACATACATTGTCCCTTCAGTTTTACTTACCAAGCAGGTACTTTTGAAGAACTTCAAATCCCCCTTTTAATAAATTGGCAAGTTGCTGCTGTTTTGATAAGAAATTTTCATGAGACTTCAAAACGTACCTGAATTATTTTCTTCTCATTTTGTTCTATGGGTTTGTTGTTGTTATTGTTGCCATTCCCTCTGTTTACTTTGATTTCTACTAGGATCAGGTTGTTTGATAGGCTGCAGCGTGCTCCGAAACGCCGCGAAACAAAGCATTGTATTCTGGCTCATCGCCTCCATTGCAGGGCAGACAGGTGGTGATGTCCTGTCACCATGACTACAGGCAGTCCTCAGGGAAGCTCTTCTAAGATGATACTTGTTCCTAGGACTGGGGGAGGGGCAGCTAGATACGCTAACCTTATCTGTGGGCTGTAGTGGCTACACTACATTATGAGCCCCTAATCTGTTGCAGGACTGTATGCATTTCCTGAGATGCCTTTAAGTAGAAATCAGAATAAGAATTAATCATTTAAGAAAGAGGCAATAGCTACTTCACTTTTCAGTCAGCATCCCTATATTTAGTGACATTCCACCAAGGCTTCTTACCAGATTAACTCTTCATTATAAACTATATTCATCTGCTATCATTTTCATTCTCCCAGCTCTGTTATAGCTGTTTCCTATTGTGCTTAATCAGCATGTTTAACTCCTAATGAACATGGTCATTCGCTTCCTCAGCAACAGCCTCCAGCAGGTGGCAGCTCACTTATTAATCTTGATTAGAAGTGTATGCCTTTTTTCTGGTATGTTTTTCCTTCAAGTGATGTGGAAATAATAAAAACATCAACTTATTTTGTTCTCAGAGCATATTTACAAACCAAAAGAGATGTGCAGTTTTGATGGTGGTTTTCCCAAGCATTTCTTTATTTAAAAAAATCACAAATATCATAGAATGTCACAAGTTACTAAATGGGATGTGTTCCCTGTGTCCATCCCCACTCCCAGATATATTTGACACCTCAGATATATTTAATGCCTATTCAGAGAATGTTCCCTGAGCATAGCAGGTCTTCAGAGGCAACAGCATCAACAGGAACAGTGTAAACCTGATGAGCTTGAGCAATCATGGCACTATTGTATTTATACTCAGTCTTTCAGCCAAGCTGATTTCACAGCTCTGTACAAACTTTATGAACACTTTCTTTCTGTCAGTCCAATTTGTTTCTGTTTGTAAGGGTGTGTCTATATAGGTGCTGTGCTGCGCTGAAGATTGCAGTTGAAAAGTTTGCCGTACCCATGTTCTCCTAGTTAGTTCTCAAGGCCACACATTCCAAGCCTAGAAACGTGGTGGGAACCCCATGGGAGCAATCTCCACTGTCTCTCTTGATCTTTGTTTCACGTGTGCTTGACAATGGCAGTAGGAAGTGTCTCCAAATACTTTTACAGCTTCATTTCCATATTTGGAGAGTATGGAGTAAGAAGAGATGGGTGAGGCCTATTTGTTGGTGGTAGCCTCAGGAGAGATCTGGATGCTGCCTGCCACGATGTCATCAAACAAACTGTAGATCGTAAACATGGAAGGGACCATTATAATCATCTCATGTGACCTCATGTAGAATATATGCCAAAGGGCTTCCCTGATTTTAAGTTAGAATGTAAGCAGGTGTTATTATGTTCTGTGTGCACCAAGAACATGAATATATTTCTTGGATTGAAGGTGGTGGTAGGTTGATACCATAGCAATTTAGGTTAGGAAATGAGGAAATGCTTTAGTCAAAATTACTTGTTGAATTTGGGTGGGGCGAATGTAATTACTGAAGTTGGACTCTGCCCAACAGCAAACTCTTTTTGCAAAAACACCCCCCCAAAAAACAAAAAGCCAATGAGCATTTTAAGGACCACAAGTGGTCTCCACTGTATGTTTGTATCTTTTCCAAAAGATGACATGTCAAGTCTCCTAGCACCATGGTTGGGTATAAATTCAGTAATGACTCAGATAGAGGAGTGCCTCTGAGTTAATTACCAGTACTTTCCCTCTAGAGACATCCCTTCTGTGTTCTGGCCTGGCCTGACCTGCCCTTGTTTAAACTCATCAGATATGAGGAGATAACAGCTTGAGTTGGTATCACTGCAGGATACTTGTCAGTTTCATTCTACTCCTCCCTACTCTGTTAGGGAATCCACCATTTGTGGAAGCACAGGTACATTTTTTTTTACTGACTGTATACACACGTGTGCAGGAAAGAAGAGACGAACTTAAATATGGAGTATGAAAGAGACAAATGATATGGAAGAGGAATTGCAAAAGTAAGAGAAGAAATGAAACAACCACAGGGCAAGCAGGTCTTGTGGTTTGGTGGTAATATATTTATTGGCTTGTTTGAAACATTACAAGCTATAATAAAAGAGTATCTGTCCAGTCTTCCTGCTGGCCTTAACAGACTTTTAAAAATACATTATAGAGCCCTGTTAATGCCTGCAGAGATTTGAGGTCACAAGAACCCAGCAAGAACATCTAATAGATGTTAATAGACCTGAAGCACAACTCTCAGGACCCGCTGCACTACCATTAGCTTGAAAGCTAACAATCTCTTGGACAAGGGAGGAAGGCACACTTTGCAGTATGTTTTAAAAGTTAATAAACTCATATCATTCATATCTCTGGGGGGGGCGGGGAGGGAAGGCATCACAACAAGCTTTGTTCACAGTGACTTCTCAACTTAAGAGGAGCTATTAGCTATTTACTATGGCTTTACCTCAAAGTGGTCTCTCTCTTCAATCAGCCAGAGCTCATCATAGTCCTGTGAAACTCATGGGGATGGAGCGCATTTGAAGTAAAAGCCACAGTAAATAACTGTAACACCTCAGCAGTCCCATGCAGCTGCTTACTCCAGCTTTGCATACCCCTAGATACTTCAAACTTTCGCTTTTATAGGTGGGTTAAGAAACTAATCCTGTGAAGTATCCAGGTTTTCCTATATAGACCTGGGAAAGAAGGGAGTTTCAGAAGGTCAGGGCCTATAAAAAGGCCTGGCCAGATCCCATCCCTCTTATGGGATCATCAGCTCAGGTGCCTCTGCAGCGTTACCACTGTGTCAGTATTCCATGGGAAGACTGTCATGTAGTAAAGATTTGTTCATTAGGGGCGCATGTATGCATGATAATAATTGGCTGTTTTTACAGTTTAATTGCATTCTGATGTACATGTGTGGGGTTTATTTTACAATTTAAATGAGTTTGTTATGTTTCAAACTAAACCACATCCCCATGTAGTTTATTTTGCAACGTAGCTATTGGTAATGTTGCAGCCTTTTGACAGCTCCTCCTGCCCCTGCAGAAGAGGCGGGCTGAAGGCAGAAGTGGTGAATCCTTTTTTTCCCCAGCCCCTGCAAAGCCTGCCCATGTCTCCCATGGCAGAAGAATGAGCTGCTGGCAGGCTCTGAGCTGTGGGGGGCCTCAGTCCTTCCCTCCACAGTGGTGGCACCCCCTGGGAGCACTGTAACAGCCAGAACCAGAGGGATTAATAAGCAATAATATGTGCTTCTTGGAGGCATTTGGTATTTTGCCTAAACAGGTAATATTAGTTAATATAAGCTTGTAAGTTTGTAAACTGCAATTGTAACTTGTCTGTCGTAAGTTTAACCAAACTGATAAGTTAACTGTTCATGGAACTGACTGGGCCCCATAGACAAAGCTGTAGCACAGAGATTAGCTGGCCTAACGGTTTTTTGCTCAGGGTTCAGCCTTAGCGATAAAAACTGGATCTAACTGCTTGGCACACCCAACACATTCCAAGAAAACATATCCCAAGAAAGGATATTCAAATGAAGCCTAGAAGGGGCTGGAAGTTAGGCGGAGCGATGTCAATTTCAAACCTAAAGGTGCTGCATCATAATTTGCTTATTGGATAAACCCAAGTCTGGGTAGTAACCTTTTATGATAATTTTAACACCTTTCAATCCCATAGGGTAACAGCTATAGGGCAGCGTTATGAGTGGCCCTGAGGCCAACAGATTAACATAAAACTAGGTATAAAAAACACATGCATCAGGTAACCAGCAGGAAGGAGGGAACAGAATGGTCATTTCTGTTCCATGCCCGGACCCCAGACTCCCGGTGTGAGGAGGATCGGATCCTGATCAAGGGATCTTCCCCGGTAATCCCTCTGACAGCATCGAACGGGGTTGCCTGACTTTGCTGGAATCACTTGGCACGCACCTGGCATTGAGGGGCAATTGATAAGATGCCAACCCATGTCTGTCTATCTGTTGTTTTGAATAGCCCAGTGTGGCTAATACCCTCGGAGTGCCTAGTTGGCCTGCATTAGATTGATCTATCGATCTATCTGTTGTTATTATCTGTTGTTATTATTTACTATTAGCTCTTTAATACTGCATTATCTGCTTATTGCATTTATCTTTCTGTTAACTGTTGTGTGTGTGTGTAAGCTATAATAAATTTGTCTTTATTTCACTCCCAACTTTGCCTCCTCGATCCAAAACAGAATCAAACAGCCTAGTTGGCCTGTGATAAAATTGATAAACTCACAGTGCCAAGCTGGCCTGTGACCAAGCACCCAGGTGGGCTGCTAGCGGGCAGGTACTGCCCCAACTCAGGCTCAGGGAAGTTGAATTGGGCTGGGTGCTGCCTCCAAACTCGGACAGCACCCACCTGTCAGCTGCCCATCTAGAGGATGCTGCCATGGCAGAGGGAAATACCAGAGTCTCCTGCAGCTCAGAGCCCATGAGTACCTTGCCCCACTGGCCACAGGAGAGGTGGGTAGGCTCCACAGGAAGAGGAAAAAAAAGGATTGGACTCCTCACTGCTTTTTTTTTTCTCCCCAGCTGAGCCTGCCCACACAAACTGCCACCCAACCAAGCAGCCCCTGAGCAGTGGGGGGCTGCAGTCCTTCCCTCCGCGGCAGCAGTGCCCCCCAGGACCACCTGGGCAGGGTGCTAGCTGTGCAGGTGCTGCCCCAGCTTGCAAGCAGCACCTGCCAGATCCAACTCTTCCCTGAGCCTGCATGGGGAGTTGTGCCCGGTGGGCTTCCAGCTGTTTTGTATGGCACTTAATGTAATGGGAGAAAATGCTAGGCCTGGAGACATTACAGAGAGCGTTCAATAGAAACAGTGTACCAGCATTTTATTATATATGATCAAGATACTGTATTCATCCCCAAGAAATGGTGGGCTTCAGGAGACCAGTTAAAGAGACTGGAAAGATGATAATGAACTCCACAGGCTACAAGTGCCTCTCACACCTATATTGTGAACTCATATGTGGTGTGGAATACAAATACACTTACAATAGCAAATGACAAAAGATTTAACATAAAAAGTATCCCAGTTGATTTTCTATATGGAGTTTGTTATGCTATATATCAAAAAATAAAAGAAAATCATTATGTGCTACAGCATAAAATGATACTTGGAATCCTGCTGCTATTTAAAAATGGAGACGCTGAAAACGTCATTAGTCTGGAGACAATGCAGAATGAAAAGTCTTGCTTTTTCACCCATATTTCTTGGGAATTTCCCAAAGCAAAGTAATGTTGGTCAAGGACTTAAAGTTTTGTGTTAATTATAATAAAAGTGAAATTACCACAGTAGATTCACTGTTATTACTTTGAGTGTCCAATGTAAAAAGATTTCTTTACTCCATTAGGCTTAGGTGCTTTTGCCTTTTCAAAGTGAGATCCAGCAGAATTTCAAAAGATGAGGAATACTTTTGATTATATACTTTGGTTCAGAAGTGTCTAGAACAGTGGTACTCAACCTCTAGTTCCTGTGTGATAGATGAGCGGCATGGGGCTGGTCTGTGAGCTGTGTTGGGCCTCGCGCTGCCTTCATTTGGCCCCATACCAGCTGGAATAGGCCCAGCACTGCTGGGTCAAACCCAACACTTTCTCTGCTCAGCCTGGCACACCAGATTTAGCATGCAGGGCAACTCTACCCAGCCCAAGGGCTCCCCAGTGGGTCTGGAGAATTGGCAGCAGGGAAACAGCAGTTTGATGCCACTTCCCCTCTTGCCAAATTTTTGGACCTATGGGGATCCCTGTGGGCTGTGTAGAGTGGCAGTGCAGGTTAGATCTGGCCCATGGGCTGGGAGTTGAGAACTCCTGATCTAGAATGATCTCAGAATGGCAAAGCTAACAGATGAACTGAAATGGATGTAAGCATTTCTTACACACTTGATTTGAAACTAGAATTAATTGGGCAATAGTATATAAAAGCCAACCAGAAATGGAGCCCCATTGTCCTAGGTGCTGTGTAAGCAGATTGTCTTAGCTCTAAAGAGTCTAAATAAATGAGATAGATATGGAGATGTGGGTACAGCACACAAGCAGCTTGAGCTATGGAATAGCAGGAATAGCTATGGAATAGCAGGAAGTGTTTTGTTAGTTGCATACATTTTTTAGACAGTTTAAATTATAGGGAATAAACTACATGCAAAGAAAAGGGAAGGGAACATGGGGGAAAAGCGTAGGAGAAAATGATAGAAGGGGCAGGTGTGGAGTGAAGCTGAGATGGAGACTATGAGCCAGAGGAAGGGAGAGGGTTAGCTAAAAACAATTGGCACAGGACACAGAAAGCCCAGTTAAAACTGTAAGAAGTTTTAAAGTCTGAAGGTTCCTGCATTGGCTACTTCTGCAGCTGCATCTACCAGCAGGAGTCTTGCAGGTTGGTTCTTCCCTGCACATTTTCTCTAAGGCTACAGGGTAAGCAAAAAAGGAGGTGTCACTAGGGTCCTAGTTTCCCCAGTTAGCATGGCTAAGTACATACGTTCAAAAATTTGATTCAATCTTTGCAGTTTTATCTAAGCTGCCTAGATTGAACCAGTAATATTCAGTGTTTGGGTGGCCAAACCAGGCAGATGTCTGCACTGACCCAGGCCATGAGTCTGGGGATGCTCATATGCACCACTCCTCATGGCCAGGCTGACTAAGGCT
>NW_005842382.1:731035-734818 GCF_000455745.1 Alligator sinensis | reverse complement strand
TTTTGGGGGGGGGGTGTTTAAAACAGTTAACCCTTTACCCCCAGCTCCCAGCAGGGTTGGGCTCACCCCAACCCCACCCCTTACCCAGCCGTCAACCTCTGAGAGGGTGGGCATGAGGGAAGAATGCACAGACCCCTTGTGTGCACTGCCCCCCCAACCTGGGGCAAGGGGCTTTTTAGCCCCTTGCAGCTCGAGCAGGGTTAGGATCATCCCAGCCCCACCCCTTCCACAGTTCTCTGCCTCCTAGAGAGGAAAGGGGAGCAGGGGGGTGGGAACCCCCCTAGTAGCCCCTCCCAGCTAACATCTGCCTGGCATGGAGGGGAAAGCACCCAACTTGGGGGGCTTTTCACTTCCCCTGGCAAGTGAGGCCTGGCTGGGATCCCCAGCCCCACTGCTTCCCTAGCTGTTGTCTCTGAGAGGAGTAGAGGGATAGGGGGTGGGAATGCAGCACTCATCCATCCCTACACCAGGTCCCCCAACCGAGGTCTGCCCAGTATGGAGGGGAAAGCACCCACTGGAGGCGCTTTTTATTTCTGTGCAATTCAAGCTGGCCTGAGATTGCCCCAGCCCTGCCCCCTCCTTAGCTGTCACCTCTAAGGGTGGGCACACACATGCACACACACACACCTATCCTGGGTCTGCCTGACGTGGGGGAAGCACCCACCTGGGGTCGTCTTTTCTCCCTGCAGTTCAGAGCTGGGCTGGGATTTTCTCAGCCCTGCCTCCTCCTCACCCCTTTGCCAGATTGGGGAGGAGGGGAGCTGAGATAATCTCAGCCCAGCTCTGAGCTGTGGGGAGATGAAAAGCATGCAGGTGGGTGCTTCCCCCCCACACCAGGCAGACCCAGGCTGGGGGGGGAATGCCAGGCCAGGGGGGCGTGTTCTCATCTCCTGCCCCTCTTGGAGATGACAGCTGAGGAAGGGGCAGGATTGGGGCAATTCCAGACCAGCTGTGGGAGAGCAAAAAGCCCCCCTGGTGGGTGCTTTCCCCTGCATGCTGGACAGACCTTACCTGTGAGGGGTGGAGGGGGCTGGAGGGGAGGGCCTGGTGCATTCCTATCCCCTGCTCCCCCCCTCCCCGAGACAATGGCTGGAGAAGGGGTAGGCTGGGGGATCCCAGCCGGGCTCAAGCTACATGGGGGGAGCAGTGTGAAATGCCCCTTGTGGGTGCTTTCCCTTCTGTGCTGGGAAGATGTCAGCTGGAGGGGTACTAGGGGGAGGGTTCTTACCCTCTGCTGCCCCTCCTCTCAGAGGTAGAGGGTTGGGGAAGGGGTGGGGCTGGGGTGATCCCAGCCTAGCTTGATCTGCAGGGGTGGTAAAAAGCCCTTCCAGTGCCTTTCCTTCCCACACTGAGCAAACCTCAGCTGGGGGTTGTGTTCCCACCCTGCCTCCCTCTCCCCCAACCACACTCTCAGAGGTGGATGGCTGAAGAAGGGGCAGGTCTCAGCTGATCCCAGCTTGGCTCAGAGCTATATGATGGCAGGAGAGAAATTCTTGGGTGAGGGCTTGCCCCCCTTCCAGACCCTGGCTGGGGGAGCAAGTACCAGGTGGAAGTGGGGAGGGGTACGTTTCCCCTTTCTAGAAGGTGGAGGCTGAGGGGAGGGCAGGGCTGAACTGATCCCTGCCTGGCCCACTGGGCTGCAAGGTGGGTAGCAAAAAGCTCCCACAACAGGGGCTTTTCTTTCTATTGCTGTACAGCCTGGGGCTAAGGGTCCCTGCATGTCCATTCCCCTGCCCCCCATCCCACTGGGTTGACAGGCCCAGAGGCAGGAAGCAGGCTGGGAAGCTGAGGCTTTAGCGCCTCAGGTCTGTGAAAGCTGGGGGCAGGGCCAGCCTTGCGCTGTTGGAGCAGACAGCATAGCCTATGGTTGCAAAGCATCCTGGGATGCTGGTGGACTGTCAGTTAAGTTGAATCTGGAAGGGATCTGTGCCTGAAGTTCCAGAAACTGGTTTAACATAAATCAGTTAAGTCTGATACTGTATCTGACCAGGTTTATCTTAAACAAATTTTGAAAGTACTGAACTTCTGTTCTGTTACGGGTTTAAACCAAGTTTCTAATCACTTAAACTGGTTTTATGTGTGACTTCTGTCCCAAGCCCACATGTTCAGATTATGAGTCTGGAACATGGCACTGCAGGGAGGGGGGTCACTAGTTGGGAGCCATTTCACCCACTCTGGCCTTCCCAGTACAGTAGTTTCTGCTTTGGCTGTCTGCAGTTGCTTGTAATGATCCTAGAATAGAAAGAAAAATTTAACAGATGAAGAGACCTGGAAAATATAGAAATATTTCACAGTATAATATTTACAGCCTCTAGCTGTAGATCTTTAAAGAACTGGTAGGAAGGAGGAATGTTAGCACCAACACATGAAAGTAGTTCATCCTCCTAAATGGCTGTCACACCATATTCTGATTTGAAATGCAACAAGGATGTTCCCATGTACATGCATAAAATCTGCAAAAGAGAAATAAAAAGCTGAAATCATAAAATACATGGTTGCGTAATTTCCATGATCAATTTACTAGCTCAGTCACAACATTGATTGGCCTGTCCTTTACTATGATAAATAATATGGGAAGTTTGACTTGGATTTCTTGAAAATATTACTTGTTGTGGCCTGATAGGCTGATGTAAGATTACATTGTTACAGGGGGAGCTGGCAAGGAGCTCTATATTTAGGTTGCTTAACACTTTTGCTTATACGCAAATAAAAGTTTGAAACATCAAAAAAGGGAAGGTGTTGGAATCACAGCTCTATTAAACTCACTTCATGCAAGCTGGTTGTCATCCTGCTTGATCTGGGTAGCAGAGGATTCTGCCTCTCCTCCCACCCCACAAGTGAAGGATGATCTTGTGGTGACATAGGAACCCTCATATGGCAGTTTGTATAACACCTGTCTTCTTACATGTATGGCCAGTGGCTGGACGATGCTGAATATATACTTGGAATATATGTTTGAATTTTGTATACTATTTGGCTTCTGAAATGGTTCTGTTGTATACCAGAAATTGGTCTAATACGTGGGACACTGGGATTAGCGGACCTTCCAGGTGACTTACATCTAACATTTGCAGTCCCTTATTTCTAGTTGCAGAGCTGAACACAACTTGGCTGAACCAGATTCAGTCCATGATCCCAGAAGATACCAATATGTGCAAAAGGCAGCTCTGTATGTAGAACACTGTATGGAAAAATACATCCTCAAATGAAGCACTGAAAGCACTAAAATGCAAACTACGTTTTAAACATCTTTATTCATATCACTCAAAATGCTGATGAGAACAGGGTTAAATAATACTTTAAATAGAATTGCCTGCCCTGATTTCTGCACCACGTGTAGTACATGAATTAAGAATGCGGTTGGTGTGGGTGGGAGATGTTACACAGCATCCTTTCTACACAGCATGTATTCATGAAAGTAACACTGGATATACTAACTCTATCCCTTGTCTTGAGCTGTTGTGTCACTTTGAAATGGCAGGGGGAGGTTTCTGTGGAGATAAATAGAATTGCCTGCCCTGATTTCTGCACCACGTGTAGTACATGAATTAAGAATGCGGTTGGTGTGGGTGGGAGATGTTACACAGCATCCTTTCTACACAGCATGTATTCATGAAAGTAACACTGGATATACTAACTCTATCCCTTGTCTTGAGCTGTTGTGTCACTTTGAAATGGCAGGGGGAGGTTTCTGTGGAGATGGGATGGCAAGATCTGGTCCACATTACTATGTGTCTTCCCATGACGTGTAGGTCTCCTGGATGTGTCATTTCAGGAAATACT
>NW_005842382.1:722611-730957 GCF_000455745.1 Alligator sinensis | reverse complement strand
TTCTGTTGCGTTTTTTGTCTGTAGCCTCTGGCTAGGGATAACTTGGTTGAAGGATAGAGAAAGTGCACAGCCTTTGTATTGCACATTATCTCTCATTTCTCAGACCTCTCGGTATTTATTTGTATGAAGCATTTAGATATGGCCTTCAATGTTGTGTAGTGACAAAAGGTTGTTGCTTTTTCTGGGTCAATCAATTTCCTGCTGCCCTCCATGCTGTTTTCTTCCTTAGATCAGGTCAGGGATGTGCGTGAGGACAAATTGTCTCCTGCAGAGTCCTGGGAATAAGGTCTGCAGCCATCTTCACCCTATAAGGGCAAGATGAAAGCAAATGTGATTAAGTGCAAGTTTTTGTGGCTATTGAACTCAATCAAGTGGTTCCTGTTCCCATAACAAGCAGTTGCACAAGTACATATCCTAGATGTGTTAAATTATTATTCATAAAGGTATGTAAATTAGCAGTTAAGCTTCTCCTGAGGGAGGCAGGAGGAAGAGGAGAAGCTGAAGTCCCCTGCCACAGCCCCTTCTCATCCTCTGGGCCAGCTTACAGAGGGACATGGGGACTTCAGCTTCTCCTCTCCCTCCTTCCCCCTTCCCCTCAGCTGGCCCAGAGACAGAAGGGGACATGGCAATGGATTCCTGCCCTGCTTCCAGCTTGGGGGTGGGGGTAGAGCCAAGCCCCAGTACAGGCTGCTTGATCCTCCCAGCATGCCCCACCTTAGGCTGAGAAGAGGAACTCTGTCCCCTTTTGTGCTGAGAAGTCAGGCTGCTGGGCAGCTGCCACTCCATCTGTGCTCAGGGCAGCGTCCAGAAAACACAAACAAAACCACTCACCCTAAAAACAAAAACGGGACTCAAATGAGTCCAGCCAGGTAAGTATCCAGCCTCTTCTTAAAGATCCCCAGGGTAGGGGCCAGCACCACCTCCCTTGGAAGTTGGTTCCAGCTCCTAGCCGCCCTAACTGTGAAGTAGTTTTTTCGGATGTCCAATCTGTACCTCCTCTCCATCAACTTGTGCCCATTACTCCTTGTTATGCCAGCGGGGGCTAGGGGAAACAGCGTCTCCCCCAAACCCTTCTGGTTCCCCCTAGTGAGTTTATAGACGGTCACCAGGTCCCCCCTCAGCCTTCTCTTGTGGAGGCTGAATAGGTTCAAGTCCCGCAGTCTCTCACTGTAGGGTCTGCCCTGTTGTCCCCGGATCATGCGGGTGGCCCTCCTCTGGACCCTCTCCATGTTGTCCACATCCCTCCTGAAATGGGGCGCACAGAACTGGACACAATACTCCAGCTGCGGCCTGACCAGCGTCGCATAGAGGGGGAGGATCACCTCCCTGGCTCTACTCGAGATGCACCTGTGGATGCACGACAAGGTCCGGTTAGCCCTGCCAACCATGACCTCGCATTGTCGGCCCATGTTCATCTTGGAGTCAATAATGACACCAAGATCCCTTTCCGCCTCCGTGCTCTCAAGTAGGGAGCTCCCCATCTTATAAGTGTGCTGCTGGTTCCTTCTACCCAAGTGCAGCACCCTGCACTTGTCCGTATTGAAACGCATCCTGTTCCTGTCTGCCCACCCCTGTAACCTATCCAGATCCTTCTGCAATCTCTCTCTCCCTGCTAGCGTGCTCACCTCCCCCCAAATTTTGGTGTCATCAGCGAATTTAAACAGGTTGCTCTCCACCCCAACATCAAGATCGCTGCTGAAGAAATTGAACAGCGCAGGGCCCAGGACCGAGCCCTGGGGGACTCCACTACCCACCTCCCCCCAAGTCGAATATGATCCATAAGAGGGCTTATTCATGATATGAATAAGCCCTCTGCTGCTGGGAGGGGGCTGGCTCAACTGCAGACCAAGTAGCGGCTACTGATAGTAGGGCACCAGGGAGGGAGAGGAGAAGCTGAAGTCCCCTGCCATGACCCCTTCTCATCCTCTGGGCCAGCTGTGAGGCGGACATGGTTCCCAGCTTTGGGGGCAGAGCCAAGCCCCACTGCAGGTTTATGCTCCCCACATCCCCTGCTGGCCTCAGCCAGCCCAGAGGCTGAGAAGGGGTTGTGGCAGGGGACTCCAGCCCTGCAGTGGTGGGGTGGAGACATGGCCAGACAAGGCCCCTTGTGGGGGCAGGGATGGGGTTATTCCTCTTTCCTCCAGCGTCCTAGGGAGGGAACAGCAGGGGGCCTATTCGCGCACTGGGAATGAGCACAGCGGCGTTGTCAGGCAGACCCGGCTGCCTGTGGGGGTAGAGGGGAGATTGAGTCTCCTCCCTACTCCCCTCTGCCTCAGGGACCGTGGTGCCCCACTGCTGCAGCAGTGAGGGGGGAGTGCCCGGCAGACTTGGCTGAGGTCTCTGCCAGTGGGATAGAGAGGGGAGAGTTAAACCCCTCCTTGGCCAGACCCCCACCTCTGCCTGTCCCTGCTTGAGCTGGGGAGCAGAGGGGTGGGGTCAGCCTGGCTGGGCTAAAGCAGAGAGCCCAGCCCAGAGAGCATGCCAGGATGCTGGGGGTCTCTGGTCTAAGTTAAACCAGCAGGGGACCTGGGACAGACATTGCATAAACTGGTTTGAGCCATATCAGTTATTCAATCAGGTTTATCTCAAGCTGGCTTCAGCCATTTTGAAACTGGTTTATATGTGTGCAGGCCGGGAGCGATCTGGGCCCTTTTTTGTGCTGTGTGGGCTGTGGCCAGCAGCCCGGGCACGCTGGGTCGGAGAAAGCAGGCGACAGGCTAGAATTAGGCACGGACGCGTAATGGTTGATTCAAGATTGTTTACTTACACTGTAGATGGTCGCGGTGTAGGCTGGACAGTTTCCCAGGCAAAGCTCCACTTAAATCCCCAGTTTGAGGACTCAGACTACTCGGATCACTCCTACGGAGTTGTCGAGGCTCCGTGGATCCTTTTGCGCGCAGGGAGAGGGATACGTCGAGGATTGCGCTCGGTGACGGGGAGAGGCTAGAGGCTGGTCAGAACCCCGTTGCCTTCTTTTGTTCGTGGAGTCCTCCAACTTGGGCAGAAACCACTCAAGCCTCTTATACGGCCAGCAAGCCAATCGCTAGCCGCCACGTGTGAATAATTTAACGTAAGCCAATAATGGGGCTCGAATTAGAATACAAATGGTGGGAACTCCTTGCAACGTGCATTTCTATGCTGCAAAGAAGAAATGCACACTGCAAAGAAAGCTTCAAACGGCGGGAAAATAATTCAGTGGTGCCAAAGTGCACACAAAACAAAATCACACCCTTGGGTTGTGACAATATGCACTGAATGTCTGTTCTGTTACAGGTTTAAACCAGTTTCTTATCACTTAAACTGGTTTATGTGTACTGTCTGTCCCTAGCCTAAGTCTTCAGAGAGGTAGGAGATAGTATATGTTATCCTAGATACATGTCTAGAGCCATACCCTTTAAATGCATAGCCATCATTTGTGAAGCTGGTGTGACAGAATGTCCTAGATCCACTTATAAATTCATTTAGGTGCAAGAAGCAGCAAAGCAGATACAGATTAAGAATATTGCATTTTAAGATGTAAGTTTATAGACAGTAAGCAAATACCAGGTATATACCAGGCAAATACCAGAGAATAAGCAAATACCAAGTAAAACCTTGTAATGTAGTGATCTTCAAATTGCAGGTGCCTTCATTTGTTTCATATGTATTTCATATCACAGCAAGAATTACCATTTTGGCTGACTTGGTTTTTTCCCCTTGTTCCTGAATGTATGATTTGTTCAAAATTTAAAATGGCACTCGTTATACTAGAAAATGTGCTTAAGTACATTTACATGGCATGGCTCCCTGCTTTACTGTTATAAATTGTTCATAATATGTCTTCTCAGATATGCATCAAACACTTGCTGCAGAGATGCATGTGATCTGTCTTTTCTCCTGAGAAATAATAATTGACTTTGGTTTACTTAGGTTACTGCAGTACAGTTTATTTTCTCAGCCCAACTAAGATTTATGCAGCAGCATACTCATACTATGAGGGATGAAGAATTTAATTTCTTAAGTGACAGAGGGTATGCAGTGCATTGCAGAGGTGGAATATATCTGTACGTTAAGATATGTCATAGAAATAGATCAAACACATTTATACTATCCTACTGAATTTGATGCTAATTGTGATAAGCTAGTAAAAACAGAGGCTTTCTCAGTTAAGAGATCAGCTTCACCACACAGACACAAAGAACACATTAGGAAAGTAAATGATGAATAGGGATCTTTTAACCATTTTTTAATTATTATTTTATGACTATAAGCCCTGTTGTGCAAATGTTCATAGCTCAATCCTGATCTTTTTAAATATATTCAGTAGTATTTGCTGAATACTAGCAGTGACTGTTGAATGACTATCAAACCATGGCTTCTTTGAATTGCTTGCTTTGTCTTTTGATAATTATTTGTGTGGTGGAGCTGCTCTGTCACATGTTTATATTCCTGCTTGCTTATGAAGTAATTAAAACACTTTAAACAGTGTACAATAATGAATAACATTTTTAGGTCTGAATTCTTCACACTAAAAGGGTGACTTTTAGATTTTATTACAACTTTTAACTATGTGACGATGGTCTGAATCTTAGGAATAAGTCATGATATGAACCTGTGAATCATGGAAAATTTAACTTCAGGGCATAAGTTCTTCTATGCAAAAATAATTGAAAAGGAATATTTTAATAATTTAAGCGGTTACAATTAGGGCTGTGCAAAGCTTCAGTTGCTGATTCAATTCAGCGGAGATTCAGCCCAATTCAGTGGCTGAGTTTCCAAATCTGAATCGAATCAAGAGACCCTTTAATCTCTCTGAATTGAATTGGAACCCTCTGAATTGATTCAGAGAGATTCAATGATTTGAACATAGAGCTTTAAATGTTTTTTCTACATACCTAAAGGTACCAGGTGGTACCTGGTGAATGCTGAGATGCTGGGGTGGATGGAGTGTCATATGGGAGGACAGGGTGGGGGGTCCCCAGCACATTCGGCAGTGGACCCGGAGAAGCACTTCTGGTCCATTTCCAAGTTCGCCGGGGAGTGCACAGGGCCACCCCATGCGCTCCTGTGAGACGCTTCATCTGCCCCGCCATTGGAACGTTCATGAGCCATGTCTGGTACCTCAAGGTATGTAGAAAAAAACATTTAAAGCTGTATCTATGGCTGAATCACTGATTCTCCAAATCAGCATTGAGTCTTCAGATTCGGATTCAGCTGAATCGAAACAGGACAGTGATCCGAATCAACTAATCGAATCACTATCCCCGATTCAGGCTGAATCCCAATTGGATACGGCCCTTTCGCACACCCCTAGTTACAATAATGATAGAATAGAAGACCTAATGTACTGAGTTGAAGCTATTAATTTTTTTTCTGAGTCTCTATCACAGCCGTAACTTCTTTCCACTTATGTTTTTTACATTGAATTGCATCATACAAAGAAGCACAGTATGTAGTTTTATAACAGATCCTCAGAAATGCTGAGTATGTACAGCTTTGTTTTCTGTTAACCTCAATGAAACTGAAGAATTCACTCTGCTACTGTCCAAGATGGCATTCCCAAATGGGCAGTCTTTTGGTTTCTTTCCTTTTTTTCCCAGACTGTTCATTTCCACAACTGCTTATTTATTTATTTATTTGCCTTTGGCTACAGAAGCTTGTCTTCACTGCAGAACTTGCCTCGACTAAATTAACTTAAGTTGAATGTTGCACTGCAGTAGTGCTCAACCTATCTGGCCATGTGAACTGCATGAGTAGCACAAGGTCAGTCTATGGGTGTAATCCAGCATGTAATGTGTGAGGCACAGAACTCAAAGCAAAGATTTGTTCCTACTCTTGTCATTAACATAATTCTTTGCCTGGCAATAGATACATGAAGAGCATCTGGAGGCATTTTAACAATGAATTATGGCATGTCTTGCAAAGGAGGTCATGCAGGCTGCCTGAAGACAGGGGCCAGCAGAGACAGTGGATTAGGGATTTAATAGCTGCAGAATTCCTCAACACTGGAGGTTCTAGAGGAGGAGCACAAGCACAAAGTAGTAGGACTACATTGTTGTGAAGACTTAGGTTGCCTGCAGGCTGAGGGGATTATTTTTAGGTGGCATCTCTGTTGAAGTGCTATAGAAGCAGCACTGGGAATAGGCATAGTAGGAACATAACTGCCATGTACTGGGTCAGACCATTGGTCCATCTTGTCCAGTATCCTGTGTCACACAGTGGCAGAAGGTGGATGCTGAAAGGGTGAGTGAACAGAATATAACCAGTAGGCCTGTGTGAATAGGGAAATATTTGATTCAGATCCAGCCAATTCGGAGGACTGAGATTCAATTCAGGGATTTGGATCACTGTCCTGAATCGGTTCAGTCAAATTGGCTTTGGAAGATTTGGCACTGATTCAGAGAGATTTGGTGATTCGGCCATAGACTATAATAGGAATCACTGTAAAACCTAGAACTTTGTCAATTTTTGGCAGATTTGGATGAAAACAGCAGCAATAGGAGCCCCTTCTGAGGGCATGAAGACTAATAAGCTAGTAGCCCTTTCTGACGGCACGAGGTCTGTCAAGTTTCACAGAGATAGGTGCAGAGCTTTCTGGGAAATTGCACCTCAAACTGTTCAAAGCAAAACTTGTGACAAGTGTGACTTTGTGTGCATGTTAAGGTGCAGTGGGATAAAAACAGCAGGGATGGTAGCCTGTAACCAAGGGCCTTCCTGGTGCTGGTTAGATCTCTGCCCACCCACCTGTTTCTGGGCCAGCTCCCCGCCCCTCTTTTGCTCAGGCAGAAAGCTCACGAAAGGGACAGAAAGGCTTCAGAGAGAGGCTTTTATGCTTTTTCTACATCCCTCCCCCAGAGCAGTGTGATTGGAAGAGGACTCAGAGAAACATCACAGTCACTGGCCAGCTATTAATGTCAGTCTTTCCCCCCTTGCTCCCCCTCCCGCTTCTCAGTTTTTGTTTCCCTGCAAGACTGCCTTCCAAATCATTTTCCGAATCGTTTCTGAATTGATTTGGAGACTCCGAATTGATTCAGGGGAGGGAGGGGGTTGTCTCCCGATTCCATTTGGATTTGGTGATTCTGCTTCTGAATTGGGCCAAATCTTCTCCAGATTGAATTGGCAACCAAAGCTTCACACACCCCTAATAACCAGGGTTTTTTTTCATTGTTCCTCTTCCACTTGTAGCATCCAGCATTTAGGCCAGGTACAGACTGTACACTTTTACTAGGGTAAGTGATTGGAAATGGGTTTATATCCATTACAGAACAGAAGTTTAGCAAACAAAATCCACCCATACCCATAACAGAATAGAAGTTTGGCACATACAAACTGGTTTAAAAATGGTGAGCCAAGTCTAAGATTTGCCCCCCTCTTCCCGCAAATGTGTGTTTTGCACGCTACTGATCTAAATGATGCTGCTTACAGAGAACCACATAACTTAGGTTGATTATGCATCAGGCTTTCTGAATATTTGTACCTAGCCCCAGTGTCTAGGAAGTTCTGATTCAGAGGGTGTGCCATTAACTCCCATGCTCAAGCTGTTAATAACTAAAGACTTGAGTTAGTTTTTAAGTAAAAATGCATTGCGATAGTTTTGTTGTTTAGTGCCTCCTCCCCTCCCCCTCCTTTCACCAACTCCTCTACAGATACTCATCACTGCTTTAGTATTGCTTGAATGATAAGCAGAACTTCCTGCTTAGTAGCAATGATTTCCATTTGTCTAAGGCACTCTCTACTGCTTTGGGCTCTTCACTGCCCCTTCCACTCAGGGTATTTGAAGTCCAAGTCCTCATGTAGCTCTTCAGATGCCGGTTCTAACTCCAAAGCCTAGATACAGTGCCTTGTAGATCAGGAATAACTGGCTTTGGACTCCAGGAATGTAAGCGTTCTTAGGAATCTTTCTGGATACAGGCCTCTCATCTCTCCAATTCTTTGTGGCTTCAAGTAGTTGTTTTTTGGAGCTTCCTCTTTGTCCTGGACTTCATGTCAAATTTCCTCTATTCTTACCTTCTTGGAGTTCCTGAAGGTGTGCAGGAGAAAAGAGTCTTTGCATATGATGTGTACTGATGTGTACTGATGCATATGATGATGACTGATGTGTACCTAGAAGCTTCCTGATTCTGCTGTGGGCTGTGGACCTTATTGCCTTACATTAAGGGGAATGGGAGAGAAGTAATTTCACAATGGAGATTCCTGGGCTGCTGAGCCATGATACTAATTGTGGCTGACCACCTTCATCCCTGATCTTGTATATGACTTCCTCCAACATAGAGACTGAGGTTCATTTGACAGCTGCTTTCATTTATTGTGCAACTGGCAAGTTTGGTCCAGAGTCTCCTCAGTCCTAGTTAGATATGAGAAAGAATC
>NW_005842382.1:693659-722584 GCF_000455745.1 Alligator sinensis | reverse complement strand
GGAAAGAGGCATAGAGAGATAGAGGGTGGAAAGCTCAATGATTAAGTTTGCAGATGATATTAAGCTGTGGGGAAATGCGGGCACATCAGAAGATAGGGAAAGGATTCAGGATGACTTTGACAGACTGGTTTTATGCAGAATGGAATCAGATGAGGTTTAACAAGGTTCTCCTGTTGTAGGGTTCTTCATCTGGGTAAGATGAGCCTACACCATAACTACACGATGTGTGGTGGTCCACTGGCTGGCAAAGCTTCTGAACAGGACCTGGGAGTCGCAGTCGACCAGAAGATGAACACAAGCCAACACTGGGATGAGGTTGCCAGCAGGGCAAATAGAACTCTGGCGTACATTAGCCAATGTGTTGCCAATAGATCTAGGGAAGTGCTTCTTCTCTATTCGGTGTTGGTGACATCACAACTGGAGTACTGTGTCCAGTTCTGGGCACCACACTTCAGGATGGATGTGGATAAGCTCAAGAGGGTACAATGAAGGGCCACACATATGATTAGGGGCTTGGAGGAGAGGCCCTATGAGGAGAGACCCCAGGAACTGGACCTGTTCAGTCTGAGTAAAAGAAGACTGAGAGATGATTTGATAGCTGCTTACAAGTACGTCAGGGGTGAGCACCAAGATCTAGAGGAGCAATTCTTCATAAAGGCACCTCAAGGGAGGATGAAGACCAATGGGAACAAGCTAAGAGAGGGAAAAATTAGGTTGGATATAAACCCTCCCCCCAAAAAAACCCCAACTTCTTTTCCATAAGGCTAACTAAAATCTGGCACACACTCCCAGCGGAGGCAGTACAGTCACTATCCTCAGAGGTGTTCAGGATGAGGCTGGATAAGCCTTGTTGAGTTTGTTTGAGCCCAGTAGCTTCCTGCCCATGGCAGGGGAATGGACTTGATGATCTTGCAGGTGTCCTTCGATTCTATGATACTTAAGAAAATGCATAGATTATCTTTCTAGTGTCTCGTAGTGGTAGACTTTGAAGTCTGAACTGAAAAATTGCATGAAATGCTTGGGCCTACCCTTTCAGTTCTGATGGGATTCCTCATCTCACAATAATTTTGTATTTTTGTCTGCATACGTGAAAATCTAATATTATAAAAGCCTAAGTCTGTCCATCTGTCTGTCCGTAACACTGTATTCACACTCTGATTGGCTGACAAGCAGCCAATCATAGTGCGAACAAATGTTCCAACAGGAGCTGGTGGCAGTGGAGTGCTGCCATGGTTTCAGGGACACAGAGGATGGGGAGGCAAGGTCAGCTTTGGTGGCCTGGCCCCCTCTTGCCCTGCTCCCTGGAGGTTAGGGCAATGGATGGGTGAGGCCAGCACCCTCACCCCCCCATGCCCTGCTCCTTACAGGTTGTGGTGATGGAGCGGGGGGGCGAGGCCACTGGAGCTGGCCTTGCCACCCCCTTACTCCTTGCAGGTGACTGAAGTGGGGACACAGGGGGGAGCGGGATTGGGATTGGGATGTCATGGAGGGGGTGAGGCCACTGGCTCTGCCCTCAGCCTGCCCCTCCCCACTTCTATCACCACCACCTGAAGGCCCCATGCAGTGGCAATGGGGGGAATAGTGGGCATGCCACGGCAGCACCGGTGGGGGGAGGGGAGGAGTGGCCCCAGGCCCAATGCAGAGGAGGACCAGGCCTGAGGGTGGGGAGAAGTCATGCTGCTGCTGCAGGGGGAGCAGTGGGCCCGGACTGACCAGTGACAGTGGGAGGGATGGGAGGAGTGGGCTCTGAGCCGACGTGGTGGGGGGGAGGAGTGGAACTGGGCCTGGGGTGGGGATAAGGACCAAGCCTGAGCCAAGGGAGAAGCTGGCCCGCCATGGCAGTGAGGGGGGAGAAGCAGGCATGGCCTGATGTGGCAGTGGCTAGGTGAGGGGAGGAGTGGGCCTCCTCCCCCCCTCAGGTCTGGTCCCACTCCTCCCCCAGCCCCCTCTCCCTTGCTTCATTACCCCAAGCCTGCTGCTCCCATCCCCCTGCTGCCAGGTCAGCCTGGGCCCACTGCTCCCCCTGCCGTGGTGGCCCGGCTTGTCCCCAGCCTCGGGCCCACTCCTCACCCACATTGGGCCCAGGCTCACTCCTCTGCTTCTGCCACTTCCACTGGTGTGGCAGGGAGTGGGTCCAACACAGGGGGTGGGGAGCAGGCCTGATGCAGGGAGGGACCAGCGGGCCTGGCCCGATGTGACAGTAGTGCAGCTCCCCCCCCGCCCCCCGGTCGTGGCCCAGCTTCTCCCCACCCTCAGGCCCTGTCCTCCCCTGCATTGGGCCCAGGCCTGCTGCTCCCCTCCCTGCACTGCTGCAGATGGGAAGGGAGGAGTGGGCCCAGACGGGGCAGGGCACAGGGCTCCATCCCTGCCCACTCCCCCACATCATTCTTGATGGGCAATTGGCTAGTTGCCATAATAAAAGGCTATACAAAGATTCATGAAAAATACATATATGTACAATAGTTTTTTACCTAAGGATTTGACAAACTATATTTATTTTAATGCAAATACATATGAGGCTTCATCATACACTAATCTTCTATCAAATTTTATTTTTATATGTTACTGTTTCTGTGTTAGAGTTCAGAAAAACATCTGAAACAGTTTAATAAAAAGATTTCAAACATCACTGTTCATAGTAAGGCTGCCTTCCCTCAAATGCTTAATATGGTCTATATTGTTTTGCCTTTTTCTTTGTTTGTTATATGCAACTCATTACTGATCTTAAGGTCGAAACTCTAAATAATGATACAATTCTCAATTCAAGCCATAAGGTTGAAATTATGCTTAAACTATATAATCAATTTTTGGCAAAAATCTTAAAAGTCAGTTTTGTTGTACAGATTAACTGTCTCCTAAATTTGAAACAGTAGGATTTAAGCATTAACCTCATTCTAGGTTTTAGAGCAGGAGTTCCCATTAAGTATTTGTATCTGCTTTGCCTGTCAAATGCTACTATATGGTTTCAAAAAATGCCCGTTCTAATAAGGGCCAAATTTCAGCAATTTCTACAAGAATGAATGCCTATTACAATTAAGCCATTGGGTTCCCTCAGTAGTGGTAGAGGTTACAGTGTCATACCCTTTCTTTGCTGACATGATGGTCTGTGCTCAAACTTACAGATAATTGAAAAGGAATTACTTGCTTTATTTTATAGCATTTTTTTTCAGCTATTTAAGTTGGTCTAATAAAAGATACCATTTTCACCCAAAGAACCTTGTCTGCCTATGTCCTTGGACCAGCACGGCTACAACCTACACCCCTCTAACATTGCTTAATTTTATTATTTCAAAGATATCAAACAGTCCAAGCCATGCCATTCATGGTCTGTAGTTGGGCAACAAGTCTGTTGTTCAAAATATTGTTGTTTAGCTTTGTTTAGGACAGTTATAGCTTTCAATTCTAGGATCCTCCTTAATTCAGTGGACTTAAGAATGGGTACATCTGTGTTTCTATCAATTTTTCCCATCTGCAGTTTTTGAGATGTATTCTGTAATTTTCTGTCCTATTTTGTAATTTCTTGTCTCTAAGCTAAATATTTAATATCTTGAAGTCCTCCCCTTCTTCTCCCACCCCAAAATGGTGAGGGCAGCTGCTGCAAAGGGAAAGGATGAGTCTAATTTTACTCTGTTTAGATGATTGATTAATATTAACTGCCTTTCAGGATATGTCTAGATGTGTTCCAGTGTCTAGCCAAAACTTACATGATAGGTTCATGAATTATTCTTTATACCATCTTTCATTAGTATTTGATACCTCAGGAGGTAAGTTTGAAGTTCCCTTCTAAAATGGGATCTAGATAGTACATCAAATTGGTTATATTTCTCTCCACTCAACTGTATCCCTAGGGTATTACACTGTTCTGTGATTTGTTTTTTATATAGTGTTCCTTTCCAGCAGTCAACTGTTGGTGTTTCTCATTATGCTGGCAAACTCTAACTTTTTTCTAGATAACTTTCACTAGATAACTGTTCTAATAAACCATAATACCACAGGCTTCCCTGAGTAGTCTTCAGATATCAAAATATAGTAGGTCTACTATTTGGCTGACATTAGTAAGTGGTAGCAAGTCATCTTGCAAGTCTGCTGACTTACTACCACTTGCTAATATCAACCAAATAGCAAGTCTAACATTCTACCTCTGCCAGCGCTAAATTTCAAATCAGAAGGAAATCAAAAGTTGATAGGACACTAGTTCCTGACACTGACAAGGTACACAGAATAATATGAAAGACATTATATAAGAGCCCAATATTATTGTGATTGTATTTATCAATCTCTGACCAGTTTTTCATGCAGTTGATCATTTTGAGCTACTCCCTTGTTTATAAGATCTTGGAGGCATAGGCAGGGCATGGATTTCTCTCATAAGCACTAGCTTCATTTTGGGAATCTTACAATCTTAGTTCTTAAAATCTTAGTTCTTAAAATCAGACAATAAAAGATCAGGTCTTCTAAGCTACAATTATGGGACTCCTCAGTAGAGAATTGTTATTATAGAGAAGTTTGTTTATATTGTTATGCTTTTTCCAGAAATTGTTGATTAGTCATTTTTGCTTTTGTGGACAGAATCAAGGCATTTCAATGCATAAATTAGTGTATAGCTACATGGCATGTTTATACTAAGGAGAAATATTAGAATCAGAATATTAGGGACCCATCCAAGTATTCAGTAGACAGAGATGGAAGCAATATCTATAGTCAAGGTGGACTAATAGTTCTTTATTATAAACCCCTGTGTTTGGATACTTATTCCTTTACAAAATGTAACTGTTTAGCCTAACATTCATAGTTGGTCTTTCATTGTCAGGGGTCAGCAACCTATGGCCCTTGGGTTGGATCCAGACTGAAAAGGGCCATATGGGTCTGACGTGGGCTGCATTTTATTAAGGGCGTGCTAGTCTCCAGTTGTTTAAACCTGTCTGTGTTTTCCTAATGGCACACCAGTAACCTCCAGACAGCTGCTTCAGCTTGCAGTGGAGGGGAGCTCTTCCTCACTGGAGCCTCTGCTCACCCTTCCTGGAACAGCTAGAGGTGAGTGTGGGCTTATGGCATCAGCTAGGTTGCAAGCTGTGTCACACATTAGTAAAAGGTTCTAAACTTTTTAATATATTGTTATCTGTTATTTTTTTTCTTATATATGCAGATGATATTTTTAATGTATAAAGATTAAGGCATTTAACTTTTGCATATCAAGAACACATTCCTGATCAAAAGCAGTTCATCACTTTATCATTCCTTAAGCAGTAAAAGCAGAGAATCAAAGGAAATAAATACAATAAAAAACAAATGTTTATTCTTTTGGCTCATTTATGATGTAGTTTACGTTCTTTATGGTAGTAGCAATTTCCTGCATGCAGTCCATCAACACATTACAAGTTAAAAGCATTAGTAAGGAAGAGTCTACATTTATCTTTAGCTTGTGAATAATACACAAAATGCGGTGATGAGTTTGATTATACAAGTGTGCCATTTTTTCTCAGGAAAATATTGCAGATTCCATCATATGCTTGAGCAGGTCTAGCGCAGTATGAATTAAAAAGAATAAGAATAGCCTATATGAACAAAAACTGCGAAATAACAAGGCTTCTGTGAAAAATGGGTATCTGTATGCGAGCATCAAGGCTGCTCCGATGCTCTGTAATTACAACCCATCTAAGCAGACTTGTTCAATCAAGTCTTCTGGAGCATGGTAACGTGGTTCAACAAGCTTCAGATAAAGTACCCCCGCTGCCATTTTGAAGCACGGAGACGCTGATATATGAGATGTTCTGGGCGCTTTAATTACAATGGCTCTCGAAGCCGCTCTAATTAAAGCACTCCCCTGCCTTCCCCCTACCCCCCAGCATGTGTATAAATGCCCAGTAAGACTATCATGAAACTCCTGATGCAAGTAGTGCTAGAAATTCAGTTGTCCCCCTAACAGTTTCTCCACCATCCCTAATTACCAGATATGATTGTATGGTAACTAATAAACTGGGGTTCCAGTTTTACACACTTTACAAATGAAATATTTTCAAATATAATATTAAAACAAAATAGCCTACTAGTACTTATTTTCTTTATTTCTTATATTGTGAAGATCTCAATTGAATATTATCATGGATAGAAAGTAAACAGAGTGATATGGGAAGTAACTTAAACAGAGATGTGAGCCTGATGACAGTTACCTTATATACAAAATGCTGCCAATAATATGATTTTTTTTACATTATTTATATATGCTAACCACATTTCAACAGGTTAAGCAATTTGCAGTATGCCCTATACATTTTGATTCTATACCATACAATAGTCACTTAAAATTTAAAATGCAAAACTAAAGAAGCTCATAAATAACTTCAAACTATTGCTTAATGATATGAAGGAATGAAGTCTTGTCAAACAATTTGATTCACTCTATCACTGACATGGCTTCCTATAGCAGAGACTCTGGACAGTGGAAGAAGCAAGATACAGCAACAAAAGTACTGACATGCATCAGTGGTACTCTCCAAACTATCTATAATGATACAGAATATAAGAAGTTACCAGTAGAGAGCTTGGAATCTGCACATACTTTGGTACATATTTGATGTAATATGCTGTGGCACAGCCACATATTTGTATATTCAAATATGTACAAAAGTGTAAAATAAGTATTTACAAAGTAGGGGGCATTTTGTTATTTCATTAGTTGTCAAGTATATGGAGAGTAGAAAGGGGCTAAATAATTTCAATAAAATATAAACCTTTAAAAAAATTACTTATTTGATTAAATTACTTTTCCAAGACAAATACAATACAGTGTTTTGTTTCAGAACAACATTTGATAAAAACAAAGACTAGGTGACTGGAAATTGGGGTGAAGTTTGCACTTGCTGATATTTCATGATTTGCATAAAAATAACTCATCTGTAAATTCTTGTAAATTACAAGATACTTTGCAGGCACATAAAGATTAGTCTGAATGTGACAACACAAATGGTTAAGCACTTCAAATTTTAGAGCCACCCAGAAACATGGAAGTAGTTAAAACTCTTGTTGCTTTGCATCTTGTCATGGTTTTTTTTCCAGGCACAATCTACAAGTGCAGCATGCCTCCATGCAAATCACTTTGTCTATACATTATAGAGAATCGGAGAGTAAAACACCCAGCCCTCATACCCCCTCCCCAACATAAAACCCATTTACAAAAATAGTCACATATAATATTAAACAACCTGTGGATTAAAAAAATCAAAAATTCACTAACACTGGTTTTGTAAAAATATGGCAAATGTGGCAGTTGAATTACAAACAGTGGATAGAGTTACCATACTAGGTGTTTTTCAGTATGTCAAACACGCAAAAAATTTAGCTTTGCACACCTTTCAGGGCTCCTATGATGTAAAGAACCATTGTGTCTTTCTTCTTCAGCAGTGTCAGCTGTAGTGAAAACAGTAACCACCTATCAAGTATGTTACCCTGTTTTAGACTTACAGGTTGATGATGATGGGTCACTGTCTTGTTATAGGCACTGACCATAAGTATATATATAATGTGTATATACATATATATATGTAAAAACAGTCAGTTTGGCATAAACCTCCTACAGGAGTCCTGTTGACACAGACACATTACTTTCAAAGGCTGTAAACAAGGTGACCTACAAACAGAATTCTTAAGTTTTTTACTTTTTACTTTCCCTGATGTCTTTGCCTTTGTAGTCTTTTACTGCTTTGTCTTTTTCATATTTCTCTTTTTCTGGCTTTGTTACACTGTCATAAGAGGGTGGTGAGGTTGTTGAAGAGCTCTCATCTGTTTTTTCTGGAGTAGAATTCTCATTCAGTTTATCAATAATCATATCCTTGATAGGTAGTCCATCTCCTTCTTTGCTTTTATCTTTGTTAATCATACTAGAAACTTTTTTAACTTTTTGCCTTAAAAGGTGCCGTCTGTAAGCACGCTGAATAACAATAGCAGAAACCTCCTCTTGCTTTCTTTTTAATGTAGTTGTAATTGGTTCATAGGAGACTTTAGAAGGATTGGCTGCCATAAACCTATCTTCCATTTGTATTCGAAGTGCATCCATCTCCCCACTTTCACCCAAAACACGCTTTGTAAAAGCAAACAAGATGTCCAGGCAGTGAATTCTATCACCACTTACCATGGGCAGATCCATTGCAATAAGCTGGACTTTGTTGGGCTTTGCTATAAGAAGAGGAGGATCCAGAGAAGCTGCAAAGTCAGACAGTTTACTGTATTCTATAAACTGGGTTGCATCTGGATCAAACTTTTCCCAGACCTCATAGAACATCTCAAAGTCATCCTCACTTAAGGGCTCAGCACTTTCTTCAGTTGCAACACTGAAGTTCTCCAAAATCACAGCAATATACATGTTTACTACAACTAGAAATGATATGATAATGTAACTGACAAAAAAGAAAATCCCAACTGAAGGGTTACCACAGTCTCCTTTAACAGAGCTTCCAGGGTGATCTTTATGTGGGTCACAGTCTGGTTCCCCACTGTTAAGAATTGGTGCTAACAAGCCATCCCAACCAGCAGATGTGGTAATTTGAAATAGGCAGATCATGCTGTTGCCAAAAGTTTCAAAGTTGAACATGTCATCGATCCCAACTTCCCTCTTAACATAGGCAAAGTTGGACATTCCAAATATGGCATAGATAAACATGACCAGGAAGAGCAGGAGGCCAATGTTAAACAAAGCAGGAAGAGACATCATCAAAGCAAAGAGCAAAGTGCGAATCCCTTTAGCTCCCTTAATGAGTCGCAGGATTCGACCAATTCTGGCGAGTCGGATGACTCTGAACAAGGTGGGGGACACAAAATATTTTTCGATCAACTCAGCTAGAAACATTCCTGTTAAAAAATAAATTAAGTTAGTCAAATAGGCCATTAATTTAAAAACAAATACTGGATATTTATCCTAGCATATTCAGGCTGACCATAGAGGAATATAGCAAACTTGTAGTACACTATAGCAAAGTACACAAAATTGCAGTAGTTTCTATTGTCACCATTCAGTTAATTGAACAAAACATTCACAGTATGAAAATCCGCAAAAAACCAAACAAACCCAAAAGTTTTACAGTACTCTGCAAGACCATGCAAACTGAGCCAAAGAAATGCATATGTTTTAGCTGGCAAGGTTCTTTGAGTAGATTGTGACATCTTTTATTAGACCAACTGAGTAGTTGAATGCATATGCATGCGTGTGTGTGTGTGTGTGTGTGTGTGTGTTTTCTAGGACAAAATACTCCTGAACAGGAGTATTATAAAATGCTCTTGGCCAGCCTATTTGTATTATTTCAATATCATAAATATTGAAGTCTGAGGAATATTGTTCTGTTTTAGTTATAATAAAAGTAATATAGATTAATTGGAAGAAAAAGCCCTGTTTATAATTGTTGGCAAAAGATTACAATGTAAGCAAATCAAACTACCTATATGAAATATATAAATTTATATAGAAAATTAGCTTTTTGCAAAGAACAAAGTACGAATCCCTTTAGCTCCCTTTATTAGTCGCAGGATTCGACCAATTCTGGCAAGTCAGATGACTCTGAACAAGGTGGGAGATGCAAAATATTTTTCAATCATCTCAGCTAGAAACATACTTGTAAGAACAAATACATGTTTCATTCAAGAACAGCTTTAATTTTATTAATGTATCATTGGTGGAAATATTTGTTGTTCTCTCAGAAACAATCAGAATATGAAATTCTTGTTTCTTTACTTCAAAAACTAAAAGTTGATATCAATCTTCTTTGGAAGGAAGATACATATATACAGATATAAACTGCCTATTTTATTACCCTATTTACTTTAATACAAGACAATCCCCAAATAATTAGATTCTATATATGGAAAAATATATAAATTTGTTATCATTTTCCAGGTATTGAATCTAATTATTAAAGGTTTGCCTTGAATTTGTCCCCCTCTCACTGCTACAGCAGGGAAAATTAATTTGGAGGATCAGGTAGCCTTTTTGCTCTCTCTCCCTGTCAGCTTCTACCCCCTTCAGTCCCTTTCTCTCTTCCACGCTGTAAGACCCTGTTCTCCCTGAGCACATGGAAGTGAGGGGCAAATTTGGAATAAATATACCTGTATTAATTCACATCTAGACACATTATTATGTGTACCCACACACTTAGTTCATGCAGAATTGATCTATTTTACCTTTTTCTTTTTTAAAACTGTTGCAAATTTTAACACTGGTCCTCCAGAAATTCACTTTTTAGAAACACTTTTGTACATACCCTTTTGTACCAGACTATCCATGGTATTAACCCAAAGCCAAAAAGGCGCATGATTTACCATATAGATCATTGGCCTGGGCCCCAGCAGAGTCAACAGCTTTTAAAGCCATGGTGACCTCACAGCTCAGTGTTGCTTGGTATGTTTGTGTACTCTAGATTCTCCCTCCCCCCCACACACACACACAGACACACACACAAGGATCCATATGCTAATTAGTTCTCTACTCATGACTGGTAGTGTTCTTGTCATGAAGCCTGAGACCCCCGAAAAATGTATATGTAGATGAGATGCAGGGCAACCTGGTCTGGCTGTACTTCATGGAATGTGAGGCCACACTAATCATATGAAACAAACTGAGAGAGGAGGGGGCAGAAGCATTCTGGGTGAACTGTATGAAGCTGATGTTTGCCAGATTGTCTATAGATAATATTTTTTCCTTCTGTGACATTATGAAACAAAAAGGACACTCTGGAATAAAATTAAAGTGAACATAAGAAAAAAAGAATATTTAGAGAAAAGGTAACTTCTGGTTGGCAATCTAAACTCTGCACTTATTACTAAGGAAGCCTGGAACCATACATTTGTCTCACAGAGTTCATTAGTTCTTACACCTGAGCCTGGTACAATCCTTTTATATCAAAGAGTGCCAGCAGTTAAAAGTAAGGTGAACTCATGCAAATTGTAGGACGCGATAAAGCAGTCTCAGAGAATCAGTAAGACAGTTCCATACCTTGAAGAAACTTGAAATCTTATAAATTGCAATATGGAAATTACTACTTTTTAAATAACAGACCTCTAAATATTCTTGGAGGCTCTATTTAACCTCCATACTCTTTATTTTGCTAATGAATGTACCTTTATGATTATTTGATATGAGCCACTGAAAATATTTATTTATAAATTATGGTGTAATAATAATGTGAAGCAAGCACCCTCTTTATAAGATTCTGACATTAAAAATTAAATAAATTATACCAATTTGGTAAAAATGATCTTACTGTATGCATAGTGTATTTGTAAAAATAAAAATCTGTAGAATTGCCTTATCTGAATAAATTTATAAGCCATATCACAAGTGACAAGGCTGCGTGTATGGTACTATAAAATCCTTAAACAGATGTTCACTTTCTCCTCATTTAAAATCTTATTGAAAACGAATTGTTCTTACCGACTATGGAGAGAATGACAACCACAAAATCGAATATGTTCCAGCCTATGGTAAAGTAATAATGACGGAGTGAAATCAGTTTCAGGACACATTCTCCAGTGAAAAGGATAATGAAAACCAGGTTAATCCGAGATAAAATAGTTTCCATTTCTTTACTCTGATCATCTGTTTCTACCATCATTGTAACCATGTTAAGGCAGATAAGAATCATGATGCTGATATCAAATACTTGCTTTGTTACAAAATCAAAGACCATGCCTTGGAATTTGTTCTGCCAAAAACAAAACAAAACAAAACAAAACAAAACAAAACATAAGAAATACTTTTGGTACCCTGAAAATATCTTTTTTCTTTATGAATTGCAAATTAAAGAATAGCAGTTTTATAGCACATATTGGCTTTGCACAACTTGTAACTCATCTAGTAACATCATTTTCCTACTACATGCTGCCTGAGGTGTGCTAGAATCAAGTCACCATTTGTTGGAGAGGCATAATGCCACCTGGTTAAAATGTGATGGCAATAATGTAGGAAATTCAGATTAGACAAAGCAAAAGAGATGGCAGTGACTTAGTCCAGAAGGAGCCAATTTATTATTTGTCATAGCTATTTTCACCACTTTTTGCTCCAGGGTTGTGCAAATTCTATATTTCTGGAACTGCCTTGAACAGCCTGTAGTTACTGATCTGATTGTATTAGTTAATTTGTTATAGCTTTAATCCATTATATTGGGTATTCTCTGCAATATGTATCACTTCCCAACTTTCCAAAAGGGTTCAGCAAACTATACACTATGAGGTGCACAACTTCAGATAGCTTGTATAGAGAGGAATCTCTTCCCATATCCACTGCCATGTTCTTATTACAATTCTTTAGACTTGAGGCTGACTAGGATCTTTGCGTCTAAGGCATGCCAGTTTGCCACTATTGCCCTTCCTTTTTGCTGGTATTCTGGGAACCACCCAAAAGGATTGGTGCATTCCCATTTCTTACAGAGGTCTTCTGGATCAGCAGAGAGGTAGAAGTCAGTGTTAGAAAGTACTTTCTATTGCTGCAAAACAACAAGAGCCAATAAACAGCTGAAATTCCCCTTGCCTGTTCTGGGACTTAAGTGGTAAATCTTGACATTTATTGCAGGTGCCTAAGAAATTCTTACTTTGTATGCCCAATGTACATACTTTAAACAAAAATATAAGAAAAGCCCCCAGTTACTCTTACATGCTAAACTTAACAAAAAGTGAGGAAAATCCCCAGCTCTGGGAAAAGAACAAGAAAAATGGCTTCCTTTGCAAAACAGCCTCAACTAGTCTAACATAGGCATTAAATGCTAGAGGAGTGAAGACAGAATCACTCTTACCACTGGTCTAGGTATAGGTTTTTGGGGTTTTTTGGACCCTAGTTTCTTCATTGCATTGTAATATTTCTTCTGCTCTTCTGTCATAAATATGTCTTGACCTCCAAAGTAAAGAAATGAGATAAAAATAGTTACAACCATGTTTTAGCTGTAGCCTTTATGTACAGTATGCACCATATCATTTAGTTATGGATATTATTGCATTTATATTTGAGTCATAAGTTAAGATTTTAATTTTCAGGTATTTATATGCTGGAATTTTGTTTTGAACAGTATTAAGCATAATAGTGGTGTAACTGGCTTTTCATCAACCTTTCTCAGTCCCTGACGCTGAACGTGCATCTTAGGGAAGGAGCGTGTTGGGGACATCTCTCTGTGTTTGTAGTCTCTGATTGTTGAAATGGCTTTTAAGGTTGCAGCCAGCCGTTTGCAAATTGGGGAATCCTTGAGACTGCTCTAGCTTGTGCGGAGGCCCAGTCTTGGTTGACTCCAGGGTTAGGCAACTTGAGAATGAATGGTTAAAAAAAAAAACAAAACAAAACAGAAAACCACCGAAAACCACCTTTGAAACATTCTCTGCCCCACTTCTCAGCTTCGCTAAACACAACATGGTTCTAGCCCAGGATTGAGATCATAATGGATAAAATTAGTTTAAGAGAAATGAGGAGATATCCAGGGGCAATCATAGATTATGTCAGAGGAAAACATGAAGTAAAAAAATGCGGAGCCTTTAGTGTGTGTGTGTGTGTGTGTTTTATCATTGGTTTCTATTTGTATTTACAAAGTCTGTGGGTCAAATGCCCAATGGCTTCAATTTTGGGAGTTTTCAGTATTCTCACATGTTCACAGTTCACCGTGGGCATAAATAGATATCCAGACTCAGTGTCAGTCCCTCAGTGGCTGCTACACTGGAAGCTTAAGCCAAAGTTATGGCATTTGTTGACTGAAGCTTTTGAAATGTTTTTTTTTTGGTCTGTACTTGTTCTGAGCAGAGAAACTGATGGTTTAAAGATATCCATATCAGAACATCTATTTTTATGATTCATGACTCAGTTTTACCCTATATTTTGCTGGAAGAAAAACTGAAAGGTTTTTATTGTTTGGTTTTTTCTGACTGGTTGATCAGAAGGACTTCAGTTTAGGCCGTACAATTTTGACAGCAGATGCAATGATTTTTGACGGAGCTCAAACTTTTAGCTTCACTAGAAGACTTAGGATTCTCAGAATCCTAGGGACTCCTGTTTTCATTAAAATGTTTTAAAACCACTTGAAAGTGAAGTAGTTGCAGAAAAAAAATAAAAAATCTCCTTTTTCTATTTTTTACTATTATTAAAAAATCTCTCATAAGGCATAAATTAGAAAAGAGTAAAAATGGCTTACAAATTCTTCCCATCTTCTATAAATCTGTGTGGATTAAAAATCATGGGGCTTAGTCCTGGAAGTCCTAACTCACAAAATGCATCATCACAGTCATACCCACAGCAGCAAATTGTTCTGTTACAAAATAGGTGCATCAGGTGATTTCTCTCTTTTTTTTTTTTAGAAATAAGTATTTGAAATAAATGGTGTCAACATCTTCACAATGCATGAGCCATTTATTTTTTTGTAAGGAATGATTTGAAAGCAAATAGGCTCAGAGTGGATAGCCTTTTGTTTACTTTTATAGGAGTAAAAAAATATTTTAAATACTTATCTTCTTTTTTTGTTGGTTGAAGTTATCGATGATAACACCAATGAAAAGGTTTAAGGTAAAGAATGATCCAAAGATAATAAAGATGACAAAGTAAAGATACATGTACAAGTTATCCTCATACTTTGGCTGATCTCGGACCTACAAAATATAATCAATTGATATATAATCTACATACTGAGTGTCTAATTTTTTTTCATTTATAAAACAGCAACCTGTGGGAAGCACTTGGACTATCTAAAGCTTTATCTATGAAATATATTTTATTGGCTAATACTCAGCTTTATGATATCTCTTTCTATGCCTCCTTCTACAGACAGAAAAAGAGAGAAATAGAAGTCAGGTGAAAACAGGGAGTAGGAGAAGAATGGGGAATGCATCATCTTTACTTGGTGATAGATTGCAGCCATTAATGTTTTTCATTTTAGCAACATAAGTTTAAGTATCCTTATATTTGTATATGTATACATTTGCACATTTGCATATTCAGAGCCATTTAGACCATGGAGAGGTTTGCAGCCCTCTGTTACATCCCTTGCCCCCCATGCACATTGGAGTGCTTCAGAATTGCCACAGTTGCATGAAGCAGCATACTTTTCAGCCATGCACAAAGCCAGGGTCCTGCAGCTCTGTTCCCCACTCCCCTCAAGAGTTGTGGGGAAGTGGGATGGGTAGCCAATCAGCACTTTCTTATGCACTCAGTCTCTTTTTTAGGGTGCTTCATAAGGTATATTGCTTTCTGCTCACTGTTTGAAGCGCTTCAAATGTTACTTCTATTCAGGACCTGAGAGAGGCCAGTTGTAATTCCCAATTTCCAATTGTTTGTTTGGAGTCTGTTAGACAGACTTCATCCTTCCCCCCCAGCCTAATATTCATTATTTCATTTCAGTTCATTATTCATTTCTGCCACAACTGTTCTAGCCTCTGCTTCCACATCTGTATTCTCAAGGTACGTTGACAGTGCACAATACAATGTGCAATGAAACAGGGTAGATTAACTCAAGTAAAATGCCATGCTAACACACCTATGTTCTTAGTGGTACCTCAGTTAGCTCACTGAGGGCTAGTCTGGGTAACTTTACACTGCGCTGCATTTTAGATGAAGTGCTGTGTAGGAATGCTTTTAACTTTCTGGGGCAGCCAAGCTCAGGTTCTGCTCCTTTGATACATTTTCAGATGATCTTCGAACATGAAAAGTCTTTTGCACTTAAAGTTGGATAACATATAGTGCTCTGTATAGTATATTTCTCAAAAAATAATTTATACTTTTTCAGCAATTTATGCTGATGATTTAACAAATGAAGTGTTAAAACACCATCATTTGTAGTCTTTAAAATGAGACTGGATATTTTTCTGAAAGGCACTCTACATAGATTAAAACAAACACAGGTTATAGGTTTGATAGAAGTAAGGAAGATTAACTCTCTCCAATACAGGACTCCATGGTAAAATTCTATCATGTGTTACATAGGAAATCACATTAGATAATTTAAATAGTCAGTGAAAAAAAATCTCTGAATATGTGTGTAATGTTGTTGGTTTGTTTGTTTTTTAAAATGTCATTATCTATGTAGTATACCAGCATATAGTCAATTAATGGTTTGAGAATTTATACTTACATCTCGTGAATCAACAGCTGCATACATGATATCCATCCATCCTTTGAATGTAGCCTAAAATAGAACACATGTGTTCACCTTTCCTGTAAAAATCCAGGCGCTAGAGCATTACTAGGGTTCAGCATTTAGTAACAAATTCATATCAGCAATGTATAGACCATACTGAAAAATAGTGGTATAATAAAAGATATTTATTTAGCCATATTCTCTTCACTTTCTTCATAAATAATCAGATAATCTAGAATGCTCAAAGTATATGTTTCAGTTTGTAGCTATGTTGGTCTAAAGACATAGGCAGACAAAGTTATTTGGGTAAATCCGATATTTGTCATTAGACCAACTGAGATAGTTGGAAAAAAATTTTCTTTGCAAACTTTCAGGTACAAATGCCCTTCGTCAAGCTGATGAAGCATCTGCAGTTTGTCTGTGCTCTTCCTGGATGTAATAGGAACACACGCCAGAAGTCAGTATGCATGTAAGAAAGCTAGTCAATGAAAACATAAATTGAGGGTGAGAGACAGGTCAAGGGAAGGGGGGGAAAGGGGGATGAATATAGCTGGGAAATGGTAGAGAGGTTACCTGGGGAGTTAGATGTCAGGTAGGTTATGATGTGTCATAAATCCAATGTCTATTTAGTTCATTATTTTTTGTATCCAGTAACTTGATAAAGTGAAGTTTGTAACCTTGTCTGTGAAAGGTGTTTTGTAAAGTCCCTTTGAGGATTAGAATTGAGAGATTGGAGAGAGAAAAATTTTCTTTTGAGAAATGTGCTACCAAATGTAATTGGGTATTCCTGTCTTTGATGGATTTTCAGCGTGTGTTCATTCTGGTGCACAGTTGTTGTTTGGTTTCTCCTACATATTTTCCATCAGGACATTTAGTGCACTGGATGAGATATTACATTTCTGAAGGTGCAGGTGTAAGATTCAGGAATCTTGATGGTTCTGTTGTGAGGGACAGTAGTTGTGGGGGTGGTGGAGATATGTTGGCAGATTCTGATGCCTCCACCTCAAGGAATATTTGCACAAACAAAATTAATCCACTTTCAACGTTCCTGGATCTTATATCTGCATCTCCAGAAATGTTATATATCTCATCCAGTTCACTACATGCCATGCTGGAAAATATATAGGAGAAACCAAACAACAACTGTGCACCAGAATGAATGCACACTGAAAATCCATCAAAGACAGGAATACCCAATTACATTTGAGAGTACATTTCTCACAAGAAAATCTTTCTCGTTTCAATCTCTCTGTTCTAATCCTCAAAGGAACTTTACAAAACTACAAACTTCACTTCATCAACATACTAGGTACAAAAAACCATTGGATAAATAAACATGGGATTTATGACACGTTATAACTTGCCTAACATCTGACTCCTCAGGTAATCTCTTTACCATTTACCAGCTGTATTCATCCCCTTTTTCCCCCTCTCCCCCTGTGTCTCACCCATTGACTACCTTAATTTATGTTTTCACTGACTGGCTTTCTTACATGCAGACTGGCTTCTGGCTTTTTTACTATTCCATCCAGGAAGAGCATAGACAAACTGCAGATGCTTCCTCAGCCTGATGAAAGGCATTTGTACCTGAAAGCTTGCAAAGATATTTTCCAAGTATTTCAGTAGATCTAATGAAAGATACTGGGTTTACCCAAAGAACCTTGTCTGACCAAAGTATATGTATCTTTGTACATTATCTCCTCAGTTTGGGTGCAGGTGCACATTCAGACTTTGCTATCAGAAGATCCCAGAGATTTTAGAAGGATTTTTAAATGATGAATTAATACAAATTAGGATCATATGTCACTAGGGCTAGAAGGGACTACATAAGATCATTTAGTCCAACGCCCTGCTCAAGGCAGGATCATTCCTGACTAAATCATTCCTATCTATTACTTTCCAAAGCTGCAGTTCTTCAAGATATGTCATTCCGTTTCCTATCCACTGAGGGTGCACATGGGCCTCAGGCATTTGAGATCAAAACATTTTTTGTTCTAGCTGTACCTATATATGGTATGTATGTGTTCTGCCTCTCCCTCCTGCGAGGTTACCAAGATACCTTAAGCCCATTCTCCCTTTCCTTTTGTTACCAGGAAGTAATCATTATAGGACAATTTTGTTGTGCAGAACCTCTTCTATGACTTCTAGATCCAGATGGAACCTGTCAAAGTAAAATCTCATGAGAAGTGTCCCTAAAAGAAAATGTGGACATGCGGCTTGGATATAGGCACCATGCTGAACTAGATAGTATAACTAAGGTAGTTAAGACTCACTGGGTGTGTCTACACAAGACACTTTACTTGAGATCAGATCAAATTACTGCACAGTAAGCATCACTGTCTACACGTACACATGCTTAGTACATGTAAGTACTGCACAATAATTTGCTCTAATCATGACTAAATTTGCTACTTGTAAATACATGATTAGTTAATGTACTGTATGGCACATGCAGATGGCTGAAAGATGGAAATTTGTTCCCGGGCAGCAGGGGGGCAGAGATTGCTCCCTGCCCTTGGGAGCTGCCAGCTGCTGGGGCAGGGTTCACCACTGGAGCCCAGAAAGGAACAATGTCCCCGTGCCCCGGCAGCAGGAAGCTCCCACTCCCTCCTCCCTGATTGCGATCACGGGGCGGGGGCTGGGGAGTCTGTTCCCAGCCCCAGCTCAGTGATCACTGAGTGGGGACCAGGAACAATCTCTGCTGAAATCTGTCCTGGTCAGGGTCAGGTCCCAGCCCTGTGCCCCAACCCGGCAATAGTGATGCAGGGCTTGGAAACAGCTGCAGGGGAGGGAGGGGCAGGTCCCAGTCCCCTGCCATGATGGGCGCTCTTAGCCCCACCCCTGCAGCTCTTTCCAAGAGAGCCAGGGCCAGGAACTCCCTGCTGCTGGGGCAGGGGGATACTGTCCCCATTGGGCTCTGCCCCCTTCCCCCCCTGAGCAGCAGGCAGCTTCTGGGGCCAGGAAGCAACCTCCTAGTCCTGTGCTCCCTGTCAGCCCCTGGGCTAGCACCCATGGGGAACCTAGAGCTCCCCCTGGCTGCTGCAGAGGGCTGGTGCAGAGCTGGAGGGGGCGGGGCCAGACTGCAGCAAATCTGTGTAGATGCCTGCCCAGGCATCTAGAGTAAACCCACCCTGCAGCATTTGCATGTTTAGTCACACACACTGGATCTAATCCAATGGATGGAAGGATAGGCAGCTGTTGTTCTAGGTATGTCTAGGTATTTTATCTGGGAGAAAAAGGCTTGCATGGTTTCACTTTAGTGTGCAAGAGTGAAAGGCCTGAGCTTCATCCTACTGGTCAAGCAATCAGCTAGAATACCTGTCCTCTTCCCAAACATACCCAGAAGGAAGCTGAGATCCCAGGACAAGGAGAGGGCTATTAGAGATGCCACAGAAACTTTGCTGGCTTAGAGAAAGAATCCCTAATTATGGTTCTGCAGACAGGTGCAATTGTATTGTACACCATTTAAAAGATTTATTTTTTTTTAAGTTAAAATACTATAACCAGGGCTTGAAGATATCCTCTATACTTGTAGTGGGGAACACTCTTCCTGCCAGTAACACCTTAATTACTAGCAACAATTCAATATGTGTTTTTACGGATTCTAACAGTATATAAAAAACCAATCATTTTGCTAATCAAAACAAAGCAACACAAAAAGTATGAATTTACTTACTACTTGAAGCAGAGCAAGATACCCAGCTCCTACATTATCGAAGTTTACTTTTACATTTTTCCATCGGGCACTTTCATTTCTTTTTATGAGTTCTTCGCACTGAGTATAATTGTCAACATCACTGACATCAAACATCTCACCAGTTGTAGTATTAACACAGTGGTAAAACTTGCCAGCAAACAGATTTACTCCCATGATACTGAAGATTAACCAGAATATAAGGCAGACCAAAAGCACATTCATGATAGATGGAATTGCTCCAACAAGGGCATTCACAACCACCTAGTATACAAATCAAAGAAAAAAAACCCCAAATGTATCTCTCGCAATGAAAGAATCAGGCATTTTCTTTAAGTTATATTAACATTTCTATAAAACTAATACCTTAAATATTTCATTATAAAATATAGGTAGGAAAAATGATAAAACATTAAGAAAAAATCATATATTTAATGAAACCAGAAAAAGTAAGAGCTAAAAATCTAAATGGAAAGGAAGAAAATGCAAAAAGTGTGAAAAGAAGTAAAAGAAAACCTGGTAGTGGCAAGATGGAGTCTTAGAATTTTTGTGGTCTAGGAAAAAAAAAGAGAAAAACATTAAATATGAAATCATAAATAGAAATCTATAAATAGTGCAACAAAATATTGTTTTTAAAAGCTTAAAGAATGGTAGATAACATGGAAGGGTGATTTTGTAAAAAAAAAAATACTGCACATCACACTACAAGTATTAGTGATTTAAATTTTTAGAGAGGAAATATAAAATGTTATACTCTTGTATCTACATCTTATTCTTCTAAAAATCATATACAAAAGTAATATAAGCATTATGTACTTCATTTTGTCGTTATGTAAGTCATTTAATACCTGGACATTAAATGGGCTTATTCTTTGAACTTACCTAATGTAAAACATGCACATTTTTATTAATTTGTTTTTTCTTTACTATATTTATTTTATATAAAATTAAGCAATTCTTCTAGGACAAATATTAGGAAAAGATCTGAGTATATTCAATGGAGCAAAAGATTCTTTTCATTATCTACAGTTTTCATTATCTCTACTTATTCTGTTTTATTCTTAAAGAGAGATGAAGCAACTGACAGAACAGCACATAAGGGCTAGACACAGAAATTACATACCAGTATAAGTGATCAGAAACCTGTTAATTTCTGTAACACAACACAAGTTCAAAACACATAAACTACTTTTAAAATGGCTGAAACTGGTTTAAGATAAACTTGGATGGACGTAGTATCAGACTTAACTGATTTAGGTTAAATTGGTTTATTGAACTTCTGCCCCAGATCCCCTGCAGATTCAAGTTAACTCACAGTCCCCCAACATCCAAGGTTGCATTGCAGGTGGGTGGGCTAGCCTTGGCCCAGGCTGTCTGCTCCAGCTGAGCAGGGAAGCATGCTTTAGCTCCCCCTGGCTCTGGTCTGGGCCACTGCAGACATGTGGCTTCATTTCTGGAATCAAAAGTGAATGTCTGTTCACTTGCTTATTGGTTCAATCCATGCAGCTTAGACTAACCTGCAAAGATGGAATCAATTCAGCTGCAGGCTTTTTGAGTGTCTGTACTTAGCCAAGCTATCTGCTAAGTCACATGAACCTGTGAGGTTACTGAATGGTTAATTTTATATAGCTTTGAGTGGTAATGCAATTTTGCGACCGAGGAACCTGATCCAAAACCTGTTAAAATCAAGGGGAGTTTTTCCTTTCCTTCATTAAGTTTTAGATTAGGGGTATTTGTTATTTGCAAAGAAACTATTATTTTATGTAGTTGCCCAGTCCAGAGTTCAGTTGCTCCTAATATTTGGGCCAGTTATATATATATATATATATATATAGGCACACATACCTGGTCTGCTTGAGAGATATACACACATACCCACCCCCATCAAGAAGTGCAGTATTGGAAACTGACAGGGCTCTTTATATGGAAACTTAAAGATAGATTTGTAAGGCTTTCTCTCAATTACATATTATTATTCATGGTTCTCCACAAATTATACTTCAACAGAAATAGTGGGTGTTATTCTTAGGCAGACTGGCAAGATAAGGAACTCATAGTAATTTCTTAAACAACACAGAATTGGAAGGTTGCATGGGAAGAGAGGTAAGATCACACAGCCTTACCACAACTTCCTTAAACCTTAGGAGAAAAATACATATTTAAAATTAAATGTTAAGGGTGCAGGGGTGCGGTAGCTAAAATACTCTTTTCTTCTGTACTTTCATGGGCTATCACATCCATTCCCCCAGTATTTATTAAGCATCTTCCCCTAGTTCTCCATTATTAATGCCACTCAAAAGCATGGAAGTCAGTGTTCTTTTCCTTCCTGAGGTAGGAAGGAATCTTATGGCTCTAACCACATCTTTTTCTCCACTGCTGGCCACCTTCTTCACTACAGAACTTCTTAGTGTTTCATGGTAGTTCTGTTTCACCCCAAACCACAGGAGGCAGGGGATGAAGACTGGCCACAGAAATCAGGGTACATCTCCCAAACAGACTGCAGAAAGAACTAGAATTTCTGATTTCTCAGGATGGTCTCTCTTCCTATTCAAACCCACAAATCTAATAGAAATTATAACAGCTTCAAGGCTGAAATAACAGCTATGTAGCCGTGAGTAGACAGGATGATCTGTTTACAGTTTGACCTTCACAGGTAAACTCTGTGGGCACATCCAGATGTGTGTGAACATTTGGTTCCCTGGGGACAAGTAGTGGAGGCACACCTTGCACCACTGCTTCTTGTCCCCAGGGAATGCCCATGCCACTCACACTTTGGCACGCGGCAAGTTGCCCCGGGTGGCCTAGAGGAGGCTGTGGTAGGACTGGGCCTCCCAGAGCTGCAGTTAGGATGGTCCTGCTGGGCAGAGCCTGGCTGGCAGCCACAGCACAGCTCCGAGTGGCCCAGCTCCGCTTTTTAGCAGCATATGCTGCCTGAGCGCGCAATTCTTCATTGTTTTTTTCCTGCAGTTTTTTTTTTTGACCCCTGGATATCCTTGCAGTACACAAAACTCTGCACAACTGCGCTTATTTGGATGCATCATGTGGATGTGTGAGTGCGTGTGTGTATTCACGCACCTACATGTAATATAAGCATGCTTATAAACAGTGTTCCTTTTCTCTGCCACAGCTGTATGTATTTTCTGAGAGGAGTTCTGTGCAGTATACCTGGTATCATAGTATCATATTTGAAATGTGATTGTCATAATAGAAAGATAGCAGTCATAGTATATGAAATTTTGTAATCTCAGTTGTCAACATTTTTTTTAGCAGGTAATAATATAAAAACTATGCCTCTTCCACACATTGTCAGTGAACACATTAAGATCAATAATATATGTTAATGGTAGTTCCATAATGTTTTAAAGAAGAATGCTGTAACCGTTAGAAAATAGAGTAACCTTAATGTCCGTGTCTTATCTATAACTGGTTATGCTTGAGGTTGCTTACACTTTTTAAATTATATGACAAAGTAGCCTTCTGTAGATCCTGAAATTTAAAAAAAGTATAATGCAACATTTTAACAGTGATTCCTAATTCTGAATATATATTTCATTTTTATTCATTCATTTTATCAGATTCTTTTGTTTTAACTCACCCTCATCCCTTCAAATCGTGACAAAGCTCTTAGAGGTCTCAAAGCTCTTAGTGTCCTTAGTGATTTAATGGCACCAAGTTCAGAATAGCCCAAGGCATT
The DNA here is from genome assembly GCF_000455745.1 of Alligator sinensis. Lineage (NCBI taxonomy): Eukaryota > Metazoa > Chordata > Crocodylia > Alligatoridae > Alligator > Alligator sinensis. Next base: position 699,111 of record NW_005842382.1, on the reverse strand, counting down.
GGCTATTAAACTTACCAATGAGACCTACAGAAAAATAGAATAACAATTGTAATTTTTTTTCAGCCAGTTGACATTGGGATACAATATGTGCTACATAAATTTCTTAAAAAGCATCTAGGTTTTCTCTAAGAAAAAAGTCTTTAAAAAGCAAAGAAATGAAAAGACTTACAGACTACCTACTTATTGAACTCTGCTTGTATAAAAATGGTCTTAAAATTTCATGTTTTGTTGGAGTTGTAAAGAACCATAATAACCCTGCTAAAATAGTTTCCAGTTTTATGTAGGAAAAAAATACTGAACCACAAACATGAAACTTACAAGATCATGTGCTTAAGGAATACCAATTTAGAACCAGACCAAATTAATCAGCTGTTTTATTATTATTTATTATTTACAGTGTACATTAATCTGATTGAAAATAACTTTGCAGTTAATTCACTTAACTAGACCTTTCAGTGGATAAAGTATAAGGAATAATTCATTTTTACCAAAGGAGAGGCTTATTTTATTGCTATAATAGTTACATTTGTAAAGGAACTTCTGTACTTTTTAAACATAGTAGGAAAAAATCTTTCTATCACCTTTTCAGTAATAAGATAGAAGTTTATTATTTTTGTCATTAAAAAGCAGATTTAGAAGTCATTATGGAGATTGGCTTTTTCCTGGGTGTTGGATATTTTTTGTATTTTTACAACTGATTTAGTGACCCTAAATGTCAATGGTCTCAAATTGCAGCAGGGGAAATTTAGGTTGGATATTAGGAAGAACTTTTTTTCAGTATCACAGTACTTAATCAGGATGATTAAGTATTGGAAAAGACTACCTAGAAAGGTTGCAGACTCTCCATCCTTATAAATATTCAAGAGCAGGTTAGACAGACAACTGCTCTGGTTTAGTCAGGGATGATCCTTTGTTGAGCTGGAGTTGGACTGGGGACCTCTTGAGGACCCTTCCAGCCCTATTATTCTATGCTTCTCTGGGGGGAAAGTGGGAGAAGGAAGGAAGAGAGTGGGCCAGTGTCAAGTATTCCCATAACCCAAAGCTAGCAGATGTAGCAGGAAGGGATAGACCTATTGGGTATAAGTTTCAGGTGAGAAGTGGTAAAAGATAAAGTAGAAGGAGGTGTGCTAAAAGGGAAGAAGAAGGAAGAGCTATATGGTGAAGGAGAAAGAACCAAAATGGTGTGAAGAAAAGGGAGTCTAGGCTAGTGGTGCTAAACCTTCTAGTTCTGCAGGCTGGATAAGTTGTGTGGAGTAGGTCAGCAGGTCAGATCTTATATGGGGTCAGTCTGTGGGTCTGATCTCGCACACCAGATCCATCTGCACACCAGCCCAACCCTGAGCCCCACTGTGCACTGGCACAATCTAGTGCATGAATGATGTGTATCCCTGGAGGCTGGGGAGGCATGGTGACCGCCTGTAGGTGGCAGTGGCAGCAGTGGAGGTGTGGCAGCAGTGAGCAGGGACTGCCCACAGGCAGCTACGGTGATGTTGGCGGTGAGGGTGGGTTGAGCAGGGACCGCCTGCAGGCGGCCGCAGTGGTGTCAGTGGTGGGGGGGGGGGTGAGCAGCCGGGGCTGAGCGGGGACTGCCTGCAACCACCGTTCGCACTGTCAGTGGCAGCAAGTGATGAATGGGGACCCCCCACAGCTGCTGGTGGCCCTGTCAGCAGGGGGGGGGGGGGGGGGGGGGCAACACCCACCCACAGAAGCCAGCAGCAGCTTCGGCAGTGGTCAATCTCGGAGGGCCATGTGCTCCCCATGCCCCTCTACACACCGCTTATGATCTAGTGCATAGGGCCATGTCATCTGGCTTGCAGGGCTCCCTACAAATCTGGAAATTTGGCAGCAGAGGGCTGCAATTAAAGCTGCAGATGACATTGCCTCATGGGATGGAGCTGTTTTATGGGCCCAAGGTTAAGCACCATTAATCTAGGCTTTTAGCTCAGACTGAAGTGAAAACACGTATAAGACAGAGAACAGTGAAAGAAGCCCAGAGTTACCTAGAATCCACAGAGATAGGCAGAGATGACCAGAGGAGGGTGCAGGGCCCAAGGCAAATCAGCCTGTGTGGGGCCCCACCCTCAGATGCAAGGAAGCCAGCAGCAGATTCAGAAGTATGGGGTGGGGGGGTGCTGAGCAGCCAGTCGTAAAGCTGGTGGCAGTGCGGAGGTGCTGCGGCTGCTCCGCTCGGCTCTGTGGGGCCCCCCAAAGCATGGGGCCCAGGGTGGTCATCCCGATTCACCCCCATCTGCCCCAGGGATGGCCCTGGAGATAGGATATTCTTTCACTTTTATTGCTGAAAATTATTTAGAAGTCTAGAATCATTAAACTATGGTGACAGTTACTTGCTTTAAAGGAATGAATCTCAGGATTTTAAGTGCCCTCGATAGATTATTTTTGGTGTTTTACATTGTAAATCTCTGTAGCATACTGTTGTTCGCCTTTGGATACTTATGGTTGAGATATGTGCTCTATGAATCATAAATCCAAGAAAGTACAAGCCAGGCCTCCCTTTACTTGCCTTTATGTGCCTCTAATCACAGTTCTTAGATAGTGAAAAATCAAGGACAGCTGGCATATGTAGGTGTAATATATAAAAATAGAAAAGATATCAATGAATTATATAATGCTAAAGCACTGGGATGGCACTTTTAAAGGAGTGGAGTTAATTTAACTTTGCTACCATTTAGGTTTCTGATTTTGGAAATCCCACTGCTAGTGCATAGTAATGGTTAGACTGATTCGCACAGTATTGTTGTTGCTATAGATGTTCCAAAGGTATGAGAAATCAGATTTGTGATGTAATATCTTTTTTTTTGTGCCAACTTGTAGCATGGGAGAGATAAATGACAAGTATTTCGTTTTCAAGAAGCCTTGCAGCTTATTTTAATTTATAACAGTTTGTTTAATTCAACCTAATTATTATTAATGAATTTTCCCATGTAAAAAAGTGGACGATTATCCCCTATGGAGAAAAGAGAAGTTAGCAAGAGAGATTTGAGAGGTAAGTTAAAAGGAGCCATAAAATAAGCATCTTTTTAAATCCATGTATGTTGGTATCCAGTAAAGTTAGGAATTTTTGTTCCTGGCCCTGTCTCCTGAAGACATAGCATTGGTTTCTTTGGAGGATAAAGACTGTGAGTTAAGAGACAGAATTGTTGTCTTGGGAAAAATGTTCTCCTACTTTTTTAATTAATATTATAATAGTGGATGAATAATTCATAACATTCATCAGTAAATGAATTTCACTTCTTTCCATTTGCAAATTGTCCACAAATAGACTGTGGTTTTTCTTGTTTTTTTTCTAAATTGATCATATATTCTTTTATAGGTAAGTATTATTCTATAGTTTATTCATTTCAAGTATTCAAAATTTGCTTTCCTTAGACAACTAATTTTCCTGTTCTTGTGTTCTATTTCCTGACTGTTTTAAGCTGAACTATTGAATGACGTTTTGTTCATAAACAGTCATGAATTTGAAATTCATACTTGGCAAGCATTTTGTAATATTATCTTAAAATTGCCTCTAATATAGGTTTCCTGCGTGGGAACATCACCTAATTTCTCTGTATATGGATTTCCAAACTGTGATGGGGTGATAATACTGCCTTTATTTTGCAATTTTTATGCCTGTTTACACCAGAAGTTCTTCAGGATATGCTATTGTATTCACATAGGGCATTTACCACAGACCTGATCTTGATATAGGCCCCTGGGTCCATACTTTTTAGACCATTTCTGCTGGGAAGCTAATTTTGTTTGCAAGTTAATAAAAAGATTGCGAGCACAGCCAAAGTGAATTAATTTAAATATTTGAACAAATAAGCATAGAACATTTTTAGCTGTATTCACCTAGCTTTAGTTTTAATAACACATAAGCTGGCAGTATGACCTATCGTTTTATATAACATCTAGTAAGCTTCATTTTTTTTTCATTTAATTGCTCAAAGATTACCTCTTTTGGAATTTCAACCTGTGTGAGCAGTTTAGATGCTGAGATTTGGAAAGTTCAGCTCAATGGTTGTATTCAGATTACAGTTATACTAGCCAATTGGCCATCAAGAATAATGGGGGGGGGGAGCAGGAGGGGATGGAGCCCTGTTCCCCCCCATCCGAGCCTGCTTCCCACTTCCCTTCTGCTGCTTGGGGTCCAGGCCCACTCCCCCACCTCCACCACAGCGGCGGGGGGGGGGGGGGGGGTGGGGAGGGCAGGAGCGGGCCCGGGCCTGATGCAGGGAAGGACCTGCCCCAAGAGTCGGGAGAAGCCAGGCCGCCATGGCAGTGGGGAGAGCAGTGGGCTTAGACCAACCAGGCATTTGTCAGCCAATCAGAGTGTGAATTAAGTGTTATGGACAGACAGACAGGTAGATTAAGGCTTTTATAATATTAGAATTGATGCACAACAGAATGCCTCAACAGACCACCCCCTTTCTCGACTCCTCATATAGCTCTAGTTTGGTCAGGTCTTCTGTAACTATAACAGTGTCACACACAGAGAAATGTAATTTCTTAGCTAGGTTTGGGGATACATAGGTCTATGCTGGTCAAAAGCTTTGCAAAATGTCATTTCTTATTCTTCAATAATTTGGTCAGGAAGTCAAGCAGTTCACTTAAGTGAAAAGTTTATAGTGAGGCCTTTATAATGCAGAAAAGTGTAACCAGGAGGAAAAGAAAAACCCCAGTACTAGGAGAATGAAAAGTCCCTGTCAAAGTCTAATAGAGTCTATTCTTTTCCGCAGGGATGGACAGTGACTTAATAAGTTTATGTTCAAAGTGCTGTCTGGCAATTTTAAAGGGCGGGGCATGGCTGTTTAATAGCCTTAGGCACAGTAAGACATCTTTTTATCACATTGGATATAATATTTTGAAGAAGGTGAGTAGTTTAAATCTTGTCTGATTATTCTTCCTTCTATAAAATTAAGAAAGATGATGAAATGTAAAAGAATGTCTAAAATGTTCATCATTTTTATGTGAAGACAATATTCTGAGATTCTTTTCATACATAATACTAGCTCTAATTATGAAAAAGTATAAACATTTTACTGCCATGTTGGCCATGTCTAACATGGAGCCAAATGGGAGGGCACAGCAGGATAGCCTGGCTGTGTAGGTAGCCAGGCAGCTGAGACAAAGCTAGCTGCACAAATATAGGTTGGAGGAATAGGGCAGATTCCCAGGCAGCCATAAGACAAAGGCTGAAAGTGGTAGAGCTAAGCTGCAAACAGGAGGAGCAGACTGCCCATTAGGCCTAAACAGGAACACCTGTGCAGGACTAGGGGGTCACCTGACCCAAGGGGGCAGGGTTCTAGGGCATACAAATCCTGTATATAAGTCTGCCTGGCTTGATGCATTGCAGGGAAAAGAGCTCCTAGGAGGTGTGGGCTGCAGGAGACACCCTGGTAGGCACAAAAACACCCTGAGAGTAGACAGGTAAGAGCCCGAAGGAAAGAGT
>NW_005842382.1:683623-693649 GCF_000455745.1 Alligator sinensis | reverse complement strand
TGCTGGCTAAATGTTTGTTTTACCTGTACTGGTTTTAAAGTGGTTGCTTGCCTTTTTGTTCTAGTTTAGACTGGCAGAACAGCTGTGGCTGTAAGGTGGGGGTGGGCAAAGTCTGGCCAATGGGCTGGATCGGGCCTGTGGCAGATTCCATTTCCCAGCAGCCCCTGCCCACATTGCTGTGGCTGGTTTCCATGGAAACCACAGTAGTGACAGTGCCATGACAGTGCAAGGCCAGGGTTTCCATGGAGGTTGGCCCCAGTAACACTGGAAGGGCACATGGCTGGGAAGGGAGCTGATCCAGGGCTGGGGCTAGGATCTTTCAGTGGCAACAGCATGGTCCAGAGCCAGGGCAGAGCTGTGATCCACTGTCAGCATACCCTGGATCTGGGAGGGGAAAAGGGAGTGCCCGGGGCATGCAGGCAGTGGATTGCAGCTCTGCTGTAGCTCTGGACCATGGTATCACCACTGCAAGATCCCAGCCCTGACCCCAGAACTGCTCCTTGCCCAGTCATGCATCCTGCCAGTGCTGCTGAGGCCAGTCTCCTTGGAAACCCTGGCTTTGTGCTGTCATGGCACTGCTGCTACTGGGGTCTCCATGGAAACTGGTAGCAGTGATGCAAGCAGAGGCTGCTGGGAAATGGAGTCTGGCTGCTAGCCGGATCTGCCATTTTGCCCACCCCTGCTATAAGGGGTGAAGAGGAGCCCACAGAAGTGCCTGAGGGGCATGCTAGTTTTGAGCTGAGGCTGACAGGGCCAAAAGGACATGATCTGAGACTGAGAGGGGGAAGACCAGTACCAGGGGGCCCACAGCCTGAGAAGGGTGAGACTAGGGCCATGGGTCCCAGAGCCAAAGAGGGGCAAGAGCAGGGCCAGGGTTCCAGAGCACAAGAAGGATGAGAATGGGTCTAGGAGGCCCACAGCCCAAGAGACCAGGGCCAGGGGACCCAGAGCCTGAGAGGTGGAAGACCAGGAGCAGGGAGCTCAGATCCTGAGAAGGGCGAGATAGGGTCTGGAGCCCAGAAGCTGAAGTCTGGCATATTGGGTCTTGGCTGAGAGAGGCCCAGCCAGAGAAAAGAGGCCAAAGCCAGGAAAGATGATGCTCAAAAAAGGTTTTGAATTCTGAGAGGGCCAAGCATTGTGGTGGGCCTGGGCTGCCCCTCTGCAAGGCATGGATGTGACTAGGAAGGCAGATGGAGACCACGAACACAGCTCTTAAAGTGCTTGGTGTCCTAAGGTACCAAAAGGGCCGGAAGGGCCACAATGGATTGTTTGAAGATAAATTGGCAGTGATTAGATTCACTCTGGGCTGTTTTTTTTTTTTTTTGAACAACATCATGGTGTGGCAGAAGAGCAATAGGATAGGGCACCCTGAGGGATCAGAGTGAGTAGGAGGTGCCACAGCACCATTGGACATGGGTCCTGGGACACTATGATCTTGTAAATAAAAAAAAACCCCATGTAATCCTTCATTATTCAGGAGAGAAGTTTCAATATTAGTTATAGTTCATCTGAAGGAACGCAAGTTAGTTAATTTCAAATACTCCTGGAAGGAAATTATTGTACTGAGCATTGGATGATATACTGTTGCTGGTATAGGAGTAGACCTAAACCATACAGATATGTTACCTCTTCCAGATTAAATTTTTTTTTTGCTTCTGAGACTCATGAGTCTCACTTACTTATAGAATGTTTTTACAGAGATTGGACAATCATACCAGAATTTTATACATTTAGTGAAAAGATATAATAGTTTGATGCTAAAAACAGTAAACATCTTTGCCAGAAAATGCTCCTTCTCAATTCCACACACAACATAACTTTCACCATGACTCTCTGGTGAACCAATTCATATAATGGGTGAAGGAAGGAGATTAAAATATTCTCGGAGTCACAGGCAACTGGTGGAGGAGCACAGGGGGTGGGGCACATGGCCCACCTGAGATTGGCCCCTGAAAGTGCTGGGGGGCCTGTTGATGCACCCCAACTCAGCACCTCTAAGGATAGGGCCAGGTGCAGAGCAGATCCCCACCAGCCTGATTGTATGGCCAGGAACCATACTGCTTCTGTACCCAGCCCTGCCCTCCCTGACAGTGGTCTGGAGCCCAAAGCATCAAAGAGTGCTCCAGCCAACCAGAGCGCTGCCCCATCTCCCTCCTCTATACACCCCCTCCCTCTCCTTCTCTATCTTTAAAGAATGTGCTCCGATCCCCCTACAAAGGTGCTGTTCCTGCTGCTGGGAGAGAGGTAAACTTGGGGCTCTTGCTGGGAGGGGGGATGGCCCAGGGAGGGGCAGGAGCATAGTGGTGTGCTGTGCCCCCCCCCCCCCACCTGGCTCTGAAGCAGTTTTTTTTGCCATGTGGGCCAGTAGTGTTGGGGGTGGGCACTAAACTGTGGCGTGTAAATACTCAATAAATACTCAGTTTATTGTCACAGAAGTATAGGAGAGGATATGGGGCTTTTGGCCTGCCCCTGGGCCCACCTACAAATTGTGCCCTCCAGACTCAGGAGGCACCAGTCACCTGGGAGCAAAAGCAGTTTTGGTCCTTTTTGGCAATGCCTAGATTTCATATAAAATATATCACAGCTGGGAAAACTGCCAAGTCATAGCTGACTTTAATGTTTCAAATTGTTAACCATCTTACAAATCCAAACTATGCTAACTTTATTTCCTATAAGTGACTGCCTTTCTTATGGCTTTACTGGAAATAGTAACATAATATGGGATAGTCATTTGGGGACAAGCCTTCAAAACTTAGATAGCACTTGTAACAAACATTGGGAAAAGAGTGAATTGCACCTTTAAAGTTTTGACTGGCCAGACTGGGCTATATAAATCCAGCTCCAGAGAGAGCAAGGAAGTCAGGCTTGCTGGGGAAGGGATCCCTGCTACAAGCTGCAGAAGCTGGATGTGAGGCTGGGACTGAGTAGGCACAGGAATGGGAAAATGCCTGGGGTGGGCCTTCAGAGAAGGCAACCGGAAGAGAGGTAAGTTTGGTTTGTTTAGATTTTGGGGAAAAGCTTCTGGTCACAGGTGCCCATGCCATGAGCCATGAGTGGCTGGATGGGGAGTGGGGAGGCTGCTGCAGGTGCTCTTAGCAAGTATATTGTCTGTTAATTATTGCAGGCTCATGGGGCTAGAGGGCCTGGTGGACTGTTGATGGAGGGAGGGTTCAGTGGACTTCATGGAGGTTGAGGTAATCAAGCAAGCTGATTGAGGGGCATCAGCTCTAGGAATAGTTGGTGGGATAAGCAAGCCCTGAGAAACACAGAGAGAGCATGGTTGGACACTGAGCCCAAGGGGCTGATTGTGTGGATATACTTGTAAGACTGGCAGTGGACTGGGCTGGGCCCACTAACACTAAACAACATTTGGTCCTGAGTGGCCCTATGATGTGAACAAGCCAGAGGTACCTAAGGTGGGCCTATAACTAAACTAAGGGCCTATTCATTAATTATCAAACATCAAGGGATGGTAGGTGAGAATTAACCAGGTCACCAAGATGTTGGGAGGGCAGGCAGGTGAGGACTGACTGCCAAGGTGGAGCTGACCACCTCAGGACATCTGGGGCTAGACTATGGACCGTAATAAGACTGAATTTTAAAAGTGCATACACACATTGCGGAAGTAGGATTTTTCAAGTTGCCTTAAATTTGATATTCTGATTTAGGATTTCTAGAATATTTCACTTTGTATTAGGTGTTCTCTTCTCTACATTATTAGATAATGACACACTATCAGTAATGTTGAATTATTGTACTATTTTGGAGTAATATTTGTTAAAGTATAATGTTTATTAGACCATGTATTACACCCTCTGGCATGTCACACTGCATTGTCTGGAGTGCTTCCTGAACTTGAAGCAACATAACTCCATCCATGTGGCACTACAGGTGGCTAATTAGGCAGCTTAATTGGCTGTGTCAACTCAGCAGTGCTAGCACTCTGAAGTGCCACACAGACACAGCAACTTGGCTTCCCGTTTAGGAGGTAGCACACATGGAGCCACGGTTGCTGGGCATAGCAGACTTACAGTGTAAAAATGGTATTACAGTGCTGTGTAGCGCTAATGAACTTTATAACTTCTTTGACATGGGAAAACAACCCAAAAAAGATTGTATGTACTTACATCAACAATCAAGAAATCCAGCCAGCACCAGGCATTAGTGAAATATATTTGAAAGCCATATGCTACCCATTTTAGAAGCATTTCCAAAATGAAGATGTATGTGAAAACCTTGTCAGCATATTCCAGCATGGTTTTGATAGTCTTGCGCTGTTCAATATATATGTCTTCAAAAGCCTATGCATATAAAAGTATCAAATATTCACAATGCTTTCCAATTCAGAAAGGTAAATCAGATGAATTATTTCACTTATTTACTGTTTTTACTGGTTACTATATTACTTATTACTACATTAATAAATAAATTAATGAGTTTCTATCAATATTTTAGTAAGAGGCTTTCATTGAAAATCCCTCCTGTGTTTTAAACTTGTTCCAAAAATATATATTTTCTTAGAGGGAGCTAGGGAGAGACATTTAATTTACTGCACCATTTAAATCAAACTTTTTTTTATAAGTATAACCAAGGAAGAAGGCAATGTGACTAGGCAAATATTTTTATATTAAACATTAAGAGCAAACTTGCTTAATAATACTTTCTCAGAAAGCATACTTTCCATTCTGATAGTATAGCAAGTGTCTAGCTTGTGTAATCTGAAGTTGAATAGTGCTTCGTAGTAAGGATCTTTCTGGAGAACCAAATAAGAACTGTTATATCTTAAATGCTCCAAAACATTGTCTCCTCCCCTTCTCGCCCCCTCTCCAAAAAAAAAAAAAGGCATGATATTCCAAATACACAAAACAGAAATAAAGAAAAGATGAACATGACAAGAATGACTGAAAAAGAACCCCAAGATTGGAAGAATTTACCTGAGAAATGGAAATTACCCCAACAATCTACTCAGTCTACAGAAATAATTTTTACAAGGGCCCACAAGAGCTTCTTTAGCATACAAAAAATCTTACTATATTTTCAGTACTTGGGTAGTTACAGAAAGTACATTTATCCAGGGCTCATATACTTGGTATTGTTACATTTACTATATCACCCATCCCTATTAAAATACAAACAAGTTCATATGTGGTGATTTTTGCATTGGAGGCATTTGCATGAAAATTGTCTTTGCCTTCCACCTTTATGGATTTGCACCATACATAATTTAATTTTTAATTTCAAGTTCAAAGCCTGAAGTGAAATTCACAAAGCATTTACATTTCCCATTTTCATATAATACCACTGACTGCATAGGCTTGTAATTTTTTAATCTGTATTCATACAGCAACAACTGTCTAGTGTTCAGGTCCAGTATCTGATTCTCCAGTAGCTGGTACAAGTAAAATGCCCAAATTCTTTAAAAAGTGGAATAACTAGAGGTGGGTGAACCGATCACCAGCCTTAAGCATTGATTAAAAAGTTGTACCAGTAGTGGCAGCAGCCTGTGGTAGTGGAGTTAAGCAAGACTGCAGCACTTAGCACCACCATGTCTTACTACCATCCTTCCCTGGGTGCCAAAATTCTCAGTTATACTCTAACTTTAATTCACAATCCAATTTTCTTACTTAGTTCACTTACCAGAGCGCCACTGCTCAGAAGAATCATGAAGACAATGAATGTCTCAAACCAGTTGTGTTCAACTATGCTGTAGCATGTTTTCCTAAGATTCCACCATATTTTCCCTTTGCCATCTTCTATACTTACTTGACAACATGGGAACTTCTTCACGCAACCTGTAAATGTGATATTAGATTGTTAGAACTTATAATCAAATAGTAACTTATTTTGAAGTAGGCTGTCACTGACAGCAAATTCATTATTTTCTTGGTTTTCTAGCCATTCACACTTAAAGGATACTTTTAAAATCTGACACTAGAATCCCATATTTACTTACAGGGTACTGGATAGCTGATTTTGGATAGTAAATATGTTTTTAAAATATCTGAGCCAATCCATGGTTGCATGTACAATTAAGATTGAAATTGTTTTTTTTAATATGTTTATATTAGTCACAACTATTTTGAGCTATGTGCAAAAGCCACTTGTATGCAAGGCTTAGTCCGCAATTCTGTTTGCTCATGGAGTTCAAAAGAAATTATGTCACTCCAAATTTCAAGGTCCCTCCTAAGAGACTTCAGAACACATTAATTTTTGGAACAGAAAAGTTAATTTAGGAACCCTAATTCTAAGAGGTAATGCTGTGCAAAGCTTTGGTCCCTGATTCAATTTGACCCAGTTTGGTGCCCAAATCTCTGAATCCAAATCAAATCAGAGGACACTTTAATCTCTCCAAATTGAATCGGAACCCTCCGAATTGATTCAGAGAAATTCAGAAAAATTTGAAGATTTGGACATAGACACAGCGTTAAATGTTTTTTCTATATACCTCTAGGTAGTAGGCGGCTTGCAAATGCTGAGATGCTGGGGTGCATGGAGTGTTCCACAGGAGCTCAGGGAGCTTCCCAGCGCACTTGGCAGCAGACCCAGCACTTCTAGGTCTTCCAGGGAGTGCACCGAGGGGCCCTCTCACACCATCTCCAGCTTGGCAACTGGTGCCTCCTGGGTCTGGGGGTGGCACCTGGAGTCCCTCTGTGGCTGATTGCTGAGCCGGTGGGCCTTGGGGGTGGGCTCTGCATGCTTCCTGGTGGACCCGGAAGTGGACCAGAAGTACTTCCGGTCCACTTCCGGGTTCACCGCCAAGCACATGGAGGGCCTCCCTCCACTCCTGTGGGATGCTCCACCCCCCCTAGCATTGCAGCATTCACAAGCTGTGCTGGTGCTTCGAGGTATGTAGAAAAAACATTTAAAGCTGTGTCTGTGTCCAAATCACTGATTCTCTGAATCATCATCGAATGTTCAGATTCAGATTTGGCCGAATCAAATCAGGGACAGTGATCCGAATCGAATCACTGTCCCTGATCTGGGCTCTATCCAAATCCAAATCGAATAGGGCCAGCTTCGCGCACCTTTACTGAGAGGTATCCTGTTATTGGATGGGATGGAAAAGAGCCAGGTGCCAAAGAATGTTTACTTTGACATCTTATGACTATTAATTTGAGTTGGAGCTACTTCTATTGGCTGTTGAAGTAAAAAGGCAGATGGAGTTTGAAAATTAACAGGGCACCTTCATAGCCTGGGCAATGCCAACTGCTATACTGCTGGTGGCAGCAGTGACTACTTTAGCATCTTTCCCCTTCTCTGCAAAGATGGTACCTGAGACTGCTGCCTTTGTCCTCCTCCCTTGATTATGCTCTTGGTAGACACTGTCTGTATGACTCAAGCTGCTGTTGACTAATTTATATCTTTAGTCAATATGGTGTGCTGTTACCTTCTGTAAAACAGGCTTCTGGTTCCAGAGATTCTTCAGGTTCAATCTCAGCTTGTTCACCCTCTCCAGGAGGGGCAATATCAACTGTACTGCCTTCAGATGAGCTGGATGCATTTAGTTTCTGCAAATAAAATCCCACAAAACACACTTTTTTCTCTCATGAAATACTGTATTCATAGAAACTACTGAAATATGACAGTCTCTAACTTTTAAATAAAAATATTAGTAAATACGTAGTGACATTCTGCACTGTAAGTGACATTTTAGCATTAAAATTTACATGTTCTGGTTTCATGTTCCAGAAAGGAAAAGAGACGAAGAGTGACAAACAGTTTGACCACTAACCTGCTTCATACATAAGAATTCTGAAACAAAGATTCAGTAACACTAAGGTCAGGTGCATACCCCATACTGTTGAGTTATTTAATTCTCTCTGTTGCATTGGATTACACAGTGAATGCCACTTAATTTTTCTAGCACAGTAATGAAGTTAACAGAAATGTGTATGTTATTTCACATCCGCTACCGAAGATGTTTTCCCAAAACAATATATGGATTGAAATATTGTAAAGTCAGTGGCTATCCTCATAAAAATACACAGCACCAGGCGCTCATAGCTATATCAGATGAGAGGATCAGCAAATTAACTTTAGAACATGCATTGTTTTGCATTCTTTTCCATTATGCATAATATTACTTTTATAGGTAGTCAAATCCAGTAGTCTTTTTAATCAGACAAAACTCTTAGAAATGTCAGTGGGAGTTTTTCAGTCCTTACTCCTTAACTCAGGTGAGATTGATTTGATGCTACTCAAATGATTGGAAATATTTCCACAGACCATAATAGACTATAGTTAAGGCTGATAGTCTATTGGCAGTTTAGAGCTATTTATTATTTTGGCATGCTTGTTTACTTTTTAAATATGCAAATAAAATATTTTTCAAATGGTAGATGCATTTGTTTTTCAAAACAACTAACATGAAAGTTAGTCACAAAGTTTCTAACGTGTTTTTAATTGTCAATATTGTTCCTTTGCTGCTTGAATTTGTTTGGAATTAATTTTCATTTGCACTTAAATAAGAGTTCTAATCAATTCTACAACATTAAAGAAAGCAGTTCAGTAAAACATTTCATTATATACCATGCAGAAATATACATAGTATGGTACATCATAGTAACTTAAATTCCAGTATTGGTAAGAAACTGTTAACATGATTGAGGTGGAATTATAATGTAAAACTTTTGGAAAAGCAGCATACGCTGTTACAAATTTACAGAAAGATTTATGTTAGTACAAGCATGTATATGGAATTAAAACTGACTGAGGAAACCACTTATGAGCATTATTTAAAGAATTTTTATTCTGTATTATATCAGAATACAGAAAAATTTAGAGGTTCTATTTAATAAGGAAATGTTAGTGTATTTCTTCATCAATAAGTAATAATCCTATCCAAAGTACTTTGAGGCTGACAGGACAGATTCTTAGGTGGCATATTGGGACAACTTTCTTGATTGCCTAGCAAGGGAGCATCACATTCTGCTAAATTACATGGATTTACAGCATCCCAAGGATTTAACCTGATATTTTATCAGCCCAGGATATGAGTTATAGTGAATCAACAGGCAGTACTCTCAATTTGGTATCAGAAATATTAAACTGAATAAAATTATAACTAAAATGATCAATCAAATGTCATTATGAGATCTTGAGATCATCGTTGTGAGCACAGATGCAGGAAATTCTGAGGAAATTTGTAGGAGTGCCAAGATTTGCAAGGAAGGCTTCCAAAAAAGCCAGTGTCTGTACATGAGTTCTAACTTGTTGCAACAATCTGTTTCACTATAACCCTTGATACATGTTACATTATTTCATTATGATTTTTTAAAAATAATTTTGGGTTTTGCATTTGTTAAAAAGATGTTCTGAAGACCAGTGTTTCTATTGATTTTAGGCATCATGTTACGAAGTGCCAAGTATTGTTGTCTTTCTGTTAAGTTAGGAGAGAGCCTACAAGTTAGGGATCTCAATTATTTGGAAACAAATAGCCAAGTAATTTATAAAATAAGTAATTTAGAAGTCATTGATTTTCAAGGTAGGAAATGTTGATCCTGTATTAATATTCGTACTTCTGTTATCCAAATTACATTAATTTAAAAATTCCATGTGGAAGACATTGACACAGCAGAATGGCAGCTGGTCAGTGTTCTACTACTGGCCACATTATTTCTGGTTGGAAGACGAGATTATGTGGTTTGAGCCAAAGGGACCTGTTTGAAAAGAAGTAGAGTTTTAAAAGAAGTAGAGGAAAATGTATTTATTGTTTTCAAATGACAGGTGAAGCGAGATACAAAATTATTTTTGTATCAGTGGATAAAAATAAATTATTGAAGAGGCATCTTGGCTTGCATAATATGCTCTGCAGTACAGGCAACCGCCAGTTAATGCGGTTTCACTTAGTGCTATTTTGCTATAGCACTCATTTAAAATGAATACCTGATTTCACTTAGCGCTGAGCCAGTTTCATTATAGCTCTTAGCGGGGTAGCAGGAGCGGGGACCCGGGTTGGCACACAATGCCAGAGCGGCTGGTGGATGGGGGAGTGGAGAGAAGTGGCAGCCGTGAGAAGCAGGGGGG
>NW_005842382.1:670133-683581 GCF_000455745.1 Alligator sinensis | reverse complement strand
GGGTGGAATGGCAGAAGTGCAGGGCTGGCACATGTGGGCTGGCACCTGTGGCCAGAGAGACCAGCAGGCAGGCAGAGGGGTGGCAAAAGGAGGTGGTGGTGAGAAGTTGCAGCAAGAAGTGGTGGTAACTAATTATGTCTATTGAAATTAATTCATTATGGGGAAATGGGTTTCGCTTAGCGCAGTTCCACTTAACACCCAGTTTTTCCAGAACCAATTAAGAGTGTTAAGTGGGGGTTGCCTGTAATACACAATAACTCTTGACAGGGGTATTTTCACGTCTTTCTTTAGTGACCATAAACATGTTTTAAAATACATCTAGTTCTTTCATGTTATTAAACATTATCCCATAGGGAGAATAAACTGGTAGATAAGAAATAATGTGATGTTATTGTAGATTATGTGGACTGTGTTTGTCTAATTATCAAGTGTAGATGAACAATTTCTATCCCCCATCAACCCCCCAGATCAAGTGATTTAACATTTTTGGCATATTTATAACTATTTCTATGATTGCTAATAGAAATTTGTGGGGTTAAGTTTCGATATTTAGCTTTCACAAATACAACATTTCAGTAAATTAAACTCAGCTCTGTTGCATACTGATAATAACCAGTCATGGCATAACTATGAATGTAGTGAAATTAAAAAACAAACAAACACTGCAAGGTTTCTCTTGTGGCAAATAGACTAATCTAAAAACACACACACACACAGATATATTTTGGAAACCATGTATGCATCATATATCCTTTAGCATTCCAGCATTCCTCATGTGCTTTCTCTTGGTCACAGAAGCTTTAATAACACATTGAGTGTGATGTATTCATATGTCTCCTTCATTAAATTGATTTTGAAAAATTAATATATTCAATAATTATGTCAATATTGCCTCTATTTAAAAAAAAATATTAACTAATTTTCAATAACAAAACATATTCTAAAGACCACAAGTAACAAATATTGAAAGTATATGTGCATTAGAACTGAGAGATCAATATTAATGTCTTGTAATTACTAGACAAATATATGCGAAACATGAGGGAAATATAAACTGTATTTTATAGAAGTATTTCACACTTTTGCTTTCACCAGTCCATTTTGGCCATTATCTACAGAGCAAAGTGCTGAAGTAATGGAAGAAAATTGACAATTACTAGCACAAAATTACCTATAGTAGGAAAAAGAAAAGAAAGAGCCATTCTTTTAGAGCAAAAAATAAAAACTGTGAACTTCTTTTATATTTGTTTATTTACTATAATAAGACTTAACGTCTTCCTGTCATTGGAACCATGCTCTGTTCCTTAATTAACTGACAATTTAGTATTATTAGATAATCTGATACATTTAAATTAGGCAGATTAGGAATCATTTAGAGACTGATTCAGCACCACTGAACTCAATAAAATAGACCTAAAGGGTAATAGGATAAAAGATCACAACAATAATCAATTTTAATACTTCTAATGACTGCCAGTTCAGTGAAGCCAATTCTTTGATCATTTCTGCCTCGTATAGGCCTGTCTCCATTAGTCCTGTCACAATAATCATTAAATAGCAAATATTAGAACTGCAGTATATGTTTAGTAATATAACAAAGGTGGCAACTCCTCAGCGTGTTCTTTGTTTATTTTTCAGGTAATCTCAGATAATCACAAATTAAAAAAAAACACGAAGTAAATGAGAATTACTTCCTCTACCCCTCAAATTAAAAAATAAACCTTGAAGTTTAGAGATGGAGGCATTAATGCTGGTACTTTTTCTAGGAGTAAAACTACTAAATTAAAAGGACATTCAAAATACACAGTCATTCTTTGTCAAACTTTTCCTTTTATGTCATAAGTAGGATTATCACACCCTAAAACATTCCATTCCCTGTAGATACTCATTTGCACCTGTAGAGATGATGATGTCTTGTTATCTACAGGGATACATTTGAAAACATTTGCTTATGATGTAGCATTCTCAAGGCCTGAATCAGCAAACCAGCATGCTTGATTGAGCAGAAGCCTGAGCGTTATTGTGGGGAAAAACACACACACAAAAGTAATCAAAGAAAAAACTACTTTTATGGGCTTATATTGGTTATTTTTTAGAAGAATATTATTGGTATAGTATATACTATTGTACAGGATGTAAAAAAGAAGTTTAAGCAGTACTGCTTACGAATATTTGAGTACCTCATTTGTATGCATGTAGAGTTGAACCTATATGCTGGGAAGTAGTGCATCTCTTAATTTTAACAGTTTAAATAATCAAATAAGCCTTGACCATCAGCATGTTAATGTGCCCATTTCCATTAGAATGCATTCACATAGGACCCAGTCTTGCTCCCATTTAACTCTCCTCTAGATTTCAATGGGAACAGGAGCAGGTGGCAATATTTTTAAGCTTTACAGACTGCTTCATGATTCAGGTGACAATAACATAAAGAAAGGGATTCAGCCATTACAAATTGCCTTTAGTAATCCAGCCATTAGTTTTAGACTTAGAATTTTGATAGTTATGAATTACTGTATAATTGAGAGACAAAATATGAGATAAATAAAAGGATTTACCCATTCCAAATTGTCTCAAAGCCTACTATAAATCTCAAACCTTGTAAGAGCTAATTTATGTATATGCTAAGAAAATAACCTGTCTGCTTCCTTTAAAGCTTTATTCTGAGCTTTTGATTTAGCTCAAGCATATCTACATTATATTTATATTATGTTTATATACTACATTATAGTTATCCTATGAAACTATACAGTACTTTGATTTTTTTAGCATACAAGAGGTGGTGAACCTGGTTTAAATTGCTGACTATTTACATGTCATTAAAAAATAGGAGATACTAGATGCCACCTAAACTATGCCTGATAAAGGGTGTTTGTGCCCGAAAGCTTGCAATTAAAGATTTTTTTTTTTAATCTTGTTGGTCTAATAAAAGATATCATCTCTACTATGAGTTCTGATTGCCTTTTCCTATAGACCAATACAGGTACAACCTGAATACCTGACACATGGAAGATATAGAATTTTAGCCGATATTTAAAAAATGTAATCTTCATATTTTCCCAAGTAGGAAGCAGCTGTGACCACCTGAAACCTGAGATGCTGCTCCTGCCTCTGTTTTAAGGTAATTTGCATCATCACAGATCCTCACAGGAGGTGAGAAGCTTCATACCAGCTATGAACTGACCGCCAAGAGGAGTTTTTCATCTATTGACTCCTCTGTGAAATCCTATGAAATATGAACTTTCATTTCTACCCAGGAGATCTTTTATAATCTTTTCTCAAAAGCCTGATGAAGGGAGTTTGTGCCCCAAAACTTGCAATTAAAGAATTTTTTTTTTGCAAAAATCTTGTCGGTGTAATAAAAGGTATCATCTCTACTACGAGTCCTGATTACCTAAACCATAAATTATTTCAAATCAATTATACCTTCTATGAGGTTAAGTTTTATTAGGAGAGACAATGAGGTGAATGACCTAAATGATAGGCAGGCAAGGTTCTTTGGGTAAATCGGACATCTTTTATTAGACCAACTCAAATAGTTGGAAAAATTCTTCTTTGCAAGCTTTTGGTACAATTATCCTTCATCAAGAAGAGGACAGGTAATTGTACCCAAAAGCCTCCAAAGAATTTTTCCAGTTATTTGAGTTGGTCTAATAAAAGATATCTGATTTACCCAAAGAGCCATGTCTGCCTATGTCCTTAGAGTGACCAACAGAGCTACAACCTACACTTCTGACCTAAATGATGGCATTTTGCATTTAAAGACACACAGTGTAGTACTGCCTTCTTGGCACAGAATAGACCTTAAGAGGAAATGGTTGTTTTTTACAGCACAGCTATCTTCATATTTAAAAAGGAAGACCACTTGCATGAAACATTCAACTAAAATTGGTTCATATAGGCAGATACTTTGAAGTCAATGGGGTTAATCCTAGTTATAATGGTTTGACCCTCAGTATCTAGTAGGGGTGTGCAAAGCGGGCCCTATTCAGTTCGGATTCAGATTTAGTCCGAATCAGGGACAGTGATTTGATGTATTGATTCAGATCACTGTGCCTGATTCAGTTCAGCTGAATCTGAATGAAGATTCGATGCTGATTTGGAGAAGCAGTGTTTTGGATACAGACACAGCTTTAAAAGTTTTTTCTACATACCTTGAGGTACCAGCACAGTTGGTGGGTGGCGAATTGGCTGGGGGGGTGGCCCCCCAGGGGCGGGGGGGGGGGGGCAGGGGACCCTCCACATCCTTGGCAGTGAACCCAGAAGTGGACCAGAAGTACTTTCAGTCCACTTCTGGGTCTTCTGGGGCACTCCCCCCCACCTCCCTGGCTTGGCAATCAGCTGCAGGGGGACCCCAGGTGCCCTGCCCCCAGACCCAGGAGGCACCAGTCACTGAGCCAGGGAGGCACAGGGGCACAGGGTCCCCATCATGCTCCCCAGGGGACCTGGAAGTGCTTCTGGTCCACTTCTGGGTCTGCTACTGAGCACGCTGGGGAGCCCCATGCACCCCAGCATTGCAGTACTCATGAGCCCCTGCTACCTAGAGGTATGCAGAAAAACATTTAAAGCAATTTCTATGTCCTAACCTCCAAATCCTTCCAAATCTCTCTGAATCGATTCAGAGGGTTGTGATTCGATTCAAAGAGATTAAAAGGTTCTCTGATTTGATTCAGAGATTCAGCCACCAAATTGGGCTGAATCTCTGTCGAATCAAATCAGGGACTTAAGGTTCGCACAGCCCTAGTATCCAGAGGTACAACTGT
Organism: Alligator sinensis; assembly: GCF_000455745.1. Taxonomy (NCBI): domain Eukaryota; kingdom Metazoa; phylum Chordata; order Crocodylia; family Alligatoridae; genus Alligator; species Alligator sinensis. Next base: position 678,818 of record NW_005842382.1, on the reverse strand, counting down.
AATCACTGGGCATGTCTACATGAGACACATTTATTGCACAGCATATTAATTTCCTGTACAGTAAAGCATTACCGTCTACTTGTGTATGGCAATTAGGGTGCAGTACACTGATTTACTGCATTGCTGGATAGTCCCATCAGATACAAGTGGTATCTGGCAGCATAGTAAATTACTGCGCATAAACGCACATGTAGACAGTGATGTCAGAATTAGTTTACTCCAGCTTAAATTGAGCTGGAGTATATTCAATTGCATTAATTGCATATGTAGATGCATCCACTGTTACTACAATGTCCTTAATTTGCTACCATCATGTCAAATTTTACTCTGAGTCCCACTGGTATAAATCCACGCTTCTCTAATGGCAGTAAAATTGCTCCAGATGCATACTGTTGTAGCTCAGAGTGGAAATGGATGTATAACTTTTTTAATGTTCCATTTTTTGCATTATATCTAGTATTCCTGGGCAGTGAAGGTCCTGTCAGTTACTCCATTGTATAATTTTGTTAGAAGTTATGTTAGCTGCTCCATATTCAATGATTTACACTGAGTAATGTGAATTCAAGACTTCAATAATAGATGTGAGTATTACCAGGTATGAATCCCACTTTAAATTCATTTCATAGAGGAAATTTCCAGTACTCCATGTTTTTAAAAAAACATTGTTTTGTATATCATTTTCAAAACTATTATAAAATTATGTGACCTGCTTCAATATATTAATGAAAAGTCAAGATATGTGGTGTCCAAATGAAAACAAAATATGGCTGGTAATATTTGCATTACATTCTGAGCAACGTATAGGCTGTTCAAATTTAAATGCATGTAAATTTGCAGCAAATGAGATTCATTAAAATGTTCAAATTAGTATTAAATAAGGAACTCTAAAGGAACAGTAAACATTACACAAAAACATCTACATGTCCTTTATCAACACAATACATTTATAAGGGCTGAATCAAAAAGGGTTGTTTTTATATTATTTAAAAACTATGCATGCTCCCTTTTTTCCTTTGACTTTTTAAAAGTTGAACATTCCTGTAATTTTATGATCCATAATTCAAAACCTATTGAGCATGCAGTTAATTATTAAAGTACTTTATAAAGAAGTATCAAGAAAAGTCATAAGCAGAGTCAAATGTATGTTTGGGTTGCCAATCTTGCCTGACCATGCTGTGATGTGAGTCATGTGACTCAGCAGAGAGCAGCTGTGCATGTTTCTACCATCTTGCAATGGATAGGGAAGGAACATAGCTGAGTAGCATGCAGGCCAATCAATATCTATTAAAAAGTGATTATATATGTATAACTTGCTTAGGTAACCTGTGTAAAAATGGTGATATGTTGCTCTACCTCGTTAAAAATCACCAGAGCTGCATTCTTGATTGCTCCAGCTTGGTTTTACCCCTGTGAGAAGTAAGAATGGTAGGCAATGAAGTTCAATATACAGTATCTCTAGTTTCTTCTTTTTGGAACTCTAATTCAAACATAGCTTCAAAACAGTTAAAGTATATTTGCTAATTATTTTATTACCCACTGGCAAAAAGGACAATACATACAGGCTGATTAGAGAGGTCAACAAACATGCCTAAAGCTTTACTACAAGTTTATACCTATCTCACTCACAGTAATACAAAATGCAGGAACTGATCTAATAATTGTACTAGTAATTGTGGTTCACAATTAAGAAATACAAATAAATAATTGCATAATGATATGGCTAGCATCAGAAGAGTAGAGTATGTTGGGGCCTGAGGTCCCTGCCCCCTCCCCCCCCCCCTCAGGAAGAGGGCTGTCTCCTGAAATACATAAATCTTTCCATATGTCCATCATCTTAACCCTCCCCCGCCACACTTCACCCCAGCAAAAATAAAAGTCAGCATCTATGACTAGTATAGATTGTGAAAGTTTTCCAGTGTTTATTAAGTATATGGTAGCTGTTATCAAATAAATATAATAAGCATTATTTAAGCATATAGGACAGAATGTTTCTCCTATGTTTTCCATGTAAATGATCTATTCTTCATTTAATTGACCATGTGCACATTTTCTCTTACTTGAAAAACTGGATGCATATAGTCAGGGCTGTCCCTAGGGTGGGTGAATTGGGGCAACCACCCTGGGCCCATGCTTTGGGGGGCCCCGTGGAGCCGGGCAGAGCAACTGCGGTACCTCTGTGCAGCTGCCAACTTCACATCTGGCTACTCAGCACCCCCCGACCACCAAATCCATTGCCTCTGGCTGCTCAGCACTCCCCCCACAGTTTCTCCAGTTGTTAATGATTTAGTATATATAAGGCAACAACTATGATCAAGAATCTTGGAATCCTGACTAGTTCAGGTCTTTATTTTAGGCCCTCCCTACAGGTTACAGGTATTGCACAAACAATGGGTTGAGTAATTATCTTAAGAGCAGCTACAAATGCAAAGTAACTATCACACAATAAAAAGCTTCAACCACCTATAAAACAGAGGTCCACCAATATATCAGTCTGTATCAGATCTGCAGCCATTAAAGGGAAATTGCCATTATCAGCAATCGGCTTTTTTTGGCTGGTGTAGCTGATAATTCATAGTTTCATAGTTTCATAGTTTCATAGTTTCAGGGTCGGAAGGGACCTAATAGATCTTCTAGCCCGACCCCCCGCCAGGGTGGGAGAACAACCCAAAAACACAAACAAAACCACTCACCCTAAAAACAAAAACGGGACTCAAATGAGTCCAGCCAGGTAAGTATCCAGCCTCTTCTTAAAGATCCCCAGGGTAGGGGCCAGCACCACCTCCCTTGGAAGTTGGTTCCAGCTCCTAGCCGCCCTGACTGTGAAGTAGTTTTTTCGGATGTCCAATCTGTACCTCCTCTCCATCAACTTGTGCCCATTATTCCTTGTTATGCCAGCAGGGGCTAGGGGAAACAGCGTCTCCCCCAAACCCTTCTGGTTCCCCCTAGTGAGTTTATAGACGGTCACCAGGTCCCCCCTCAGCCTTCTCTTGTGGAGGCTGAATAGGTTCAAGTCCCGCAGTCTCTCACTGTAGGGTCTGCCCTGTTGTCCCCGGATCATGCGGGTGGCCCTCCTCTGGACCCTCTCCATGTTGTCCACATCCCTCCTGAAATGGGGCGCACAGAACTGGACACAATACTCCAGCTGCGGCCTGACCAGCGTCGCATAGAGGGGGAGGATCACCTCCCTGGCTCTACTCGAGATGCACCTGTGGATGCACGACAAGGTCCGGTTAGCCCTGCCAACCATGACCTCGCATTGTCGGCCCATGTTCATCTTGGAGTCAATAATGACACCAAGATCCCTTTCCGCCTCCGTGCTCTCAAGTAGGGAGCTCCCCATCTTATAAGTGTGCTGCTGGTTCCTACTACCCAAGTGCAGCACCCTGCACTTGTCCGTATTGAAACGCATCCTGTTCCTGTCTGCCCACCCCTGTAACCTATCCAGATCCTTCTGCAATCTCTCTCTCCCTGCTAGCGTGCTCACCTCCCCCCAAATTTTGGTGTCATCAGCGAATTTAAACAGGTTGCTCTCCACCCCAACATCAAGATCGCTGATGAAGACATTGAACAGCGCAGGGCCCAGGACCGAGCCCTGAGGGACTCCACTACCCACCTCCCCCCAAGTCGAATATGATCCATCCACCACCACCCTCTGAGTGCGACCCTTCAGCCAATCTGCAATCCATCTGACCGTGTAGGCATCTATGCCACAGTCGCCTAGTTTACTAATTAGGATGGGGTGAGAGACGGTGTCAAAGGCCTTGCTGAAGTCCAGAAAGACTACATCCACCGCGACACCTTGCCCGGGTCCTCCCTTTTCCCTTTCTTGAAGATGGGGACCACATTAGCTACCTTCCAATCGTCTGGCACCTGGCCCAAGCACCACGATCGCTCGTAGAGCCGTGCCAGGGGCCCTGCAATAACCCCAATAATGTCACCGATAAATGTTGTGTGCATGCTCACGGCCACAACATGCATGAAGCCAGGAATGCAGCCCATCAGTGTGGAAAGCAGCATCCAGCCAATAAGTCTGTGGCAGAAGGAGCATGGGGGAGGGATTGAGGCCCCCATGGTGAGGGAGGGAATGGGGCATGGCTGCCCAGCCAGGGTGGGGGGGAGTACAGGGTTGAGCCATGGGTGGCTTATCCAGGGGGGGGGGGGCTCCCCACCTCTGTGCGCACCCTTGGAGGAGGCATGGGAGCCATGTGCCCCCCAGATTTGTGTGTGGGGCAAGGGCGGGCTGCCTGCTGTGGACTTGGGGCCAGGGGCTGTGCCAGCCTCTTGCCAGTGCGGGGGCTGGGCTGGGGCTGCACTGGGGGCAAGCAAGGGTGGGGCAAGCAGCAGCAGCAATGCTGGGAGGGGGCACAAAGTAGCTATGGCATATTTTGATGTGGCTGTAGCCCACCACATAGCCCCCGCTCCCAGCACTACTGATTCCCACCCTGCCCACTCCAAGCAGATCTCCAGCCCCCTCACCAAAAGAAGTCTGGTGCAGCCCCTGGCTCCGAGCCCACAGTGGGCATCCCGCCCTCAGCCTGCGCACAAATCTGAGGGGCTTATGCCCCCATGCCTCCCCAGGGATGCGTGCAGTGATGGGGAGCTACCTCCTTCCCTGCCACCATGTGCCTTGCAGATGAGCTGCCTGCAACTCCACCCCACTTCCTGCCCCACCCCAGTTGGGCAGTGCCTGCCCCTGCCCAGCCCCACTCCCTCCCCACTTCCCTTCCCACCACAAACTTATCGGCTAGATGTTGCTCTTCAAGCTGTCATGCTATATATCGGCTGTCAAATTGATATTGGCCGATATGGCTGGTTAATAATCAGCCATTGGTATCAGCCAAAATTATCTTTGTTCATGCACCCCTACTATAAAATTAGATCTTGAAAATGTGTACTTTTATAGCTGGCTGCTACCAAGCTTTAATTTGCAAATATAGCAGGGTCTTTCTTGTGGCTGAGAGTCTTATCAGGTGATGGGGCTCCCAGCCAAAGGGGAACATCATATCCAACATGAAACCCCTGAGCCCTGGGGATCATAGCTACCATAATCCCCAAGGCTCAGCTGTGTTCAAAACCCCCAATCCACATGGGGCTTCCATCCCAGCAGCTCATGAGGAGCAACCAGGATTAGGAACCCCATCAGTCACAGGGCTGTCTTCTCCAGCAGCATGTGACATGGATCTGGGGCCAGGAGCCCTGTCAGTTGTAGGGCTTTCAGCCCCTGCTGTGTGTGGCCCCTATGTGCAGGAGCCCCCTTCAGCAAAGGCAGCTCCCAGCTGTGAGAGTCTGCTTCTTGACAGTGCAGAGGGAGCCCAGGATCAGGCTCCCCCTGCACCAGTAATAAATTGGATCTAATGTGTGATCCCACATTTATCAGCATGCACATGTGGTATGGCAGGAGGCACAACTGTGTGGAAGATACATTAGATCCAATTATTCCTTTACCTGTTCATGTAGAGGGGTCCCTAGAAATTCATATTTTTGTAGCTTTGAAGTTTGCTTTCTGCTTACAGAAAAAATTCTAGAACTCAGTTTTTCTTCTATGATACTCCAGTACTTATCTTGCACAAGTGATCTTGTTTATTGCATTTTCATGATGAAGAATGCCTTGCATTTAAAAACTTATCTAACTTTATCCCAACTATGTAGCAGATCCAATAAAAGATCATCATCTAAGAAATCCTTGCCCCACTCATAATTCTTGTACCATCATGGCTACATCACTCTAACACAGCAGTGGGAAAAATACAGCCTGTGGGCACCCACCAATGAATTGTACCCTGCCCAGCCCATCCACCCATGAGGATAGGAGCGAGATGCCCATGTTTACCCCTCCCGCCCCAGAAGATACCCTATTGTGCCTCACTCCCACCCTTGTGAGGCAAAAGGGCCTGCCTGGACAGCATGCAGCTTCCAGACAGGCAGGGCTGCTGCTGCCACTACTACAGGAGCTGGGAATCTACTTGGCTTCCCTGGCATCAGGCTTCCAGGCAGCAGGTAGGGAAACAGCAGGGGCAGTGGTGGAGCTGCAGCTGGGCAGGAGCGTGGAATGTGAGGCTAGGGCTGGTTGCAGCATGGAGCCTGCTCCCAGTGGGGTGGTGGAAGTGTGGAGCTCAGGTGGGCAGGGTGTGGGTGTGAGGGAGGGTGGAGTGGGGAGTGGGGTGTGGGGACCCCCCACCCATATTTCCTCCATGGTGTGCAGCCCTGGTAGGCAGTGGTGGCAGCAGCAGCAGCAGCTGGGGGTGCTGCCTGGTGGTGCACGGTTCTGGCCAGTGCTGCACATTGCAGTAAGGGGTGCAGCCCCCACTGGTCTGTCTCTATTGCTGGCACTCGCTGCCATGCATGCACAGCCCCCACTTGCGCACCATGGGAGGGAAGCCCCATGCACTGGAGACAGGTGGGGTGGGGAAGGCAGCTGGGGGGGTCCCCACTGTCCCCACCATCCTTCACATCCCACAAATGCCACACACCCATACCCTGCCCCTACAACCTCCCACATATACACAACCCCGCAACATACACTATACCCCCCACACTGTACCTTACACTTACCCACACACCTCCCACGCCCCACCATACACATGAACACACCTACACCTCCCCATACCCCATCATACACACACACGAAATCATACCCCCCACATACTATCCAAGACTAATAATTTATTTTTGGGTTACTATGCAATCACCTTCATAGATGTAGGGTTGGAAGGGACCTTGTAGATCTTCTAGTCTGACCCCCTGCCCTGGGCAGGAGAGAAAACTGGGCTCAAATGACCCCAGCCAGGTAAATGTCAAGCCTCCTCTTAAAGACCCCCAGGGTAGGAGCCATCACCACTTCCATTGGAAGTTAGTTCCAGATCCTAGCTGCCCTGACTGTGAAGTAGTGCCTTCTAATGTCTAGTCTAAACCTACTCTCTAGCAACTTATGGTCAATATTCCTTGTTACTCCGGGAGGAGCTTGGGGGAACAAAGTCTCTCCCAAACCCTGTTGGTTCCCCCTAGTAAGTTTATAGACGGCCAGCAGGTCCCCCCCCATCCTTCTCTTGCAAAGGCTGAACAGGTTAAGGTCCCATAGCCTCTCCTCATAGGGTCTGCCCTGCTGTCCCTGGATCATGTGAGTGGCCCTCCTTTGGACCCTCTCAATGCTGTCTACATCCTTCCTGTAGTGCGGCGCCCAGAACTGGACACGGTACTCTAGCTACGGCCTGACCAGTGTCGCATAGACACTCTATGTACACTACTCAAACAAAAGTTATGACAAAAATATTTTTTGTAATAAAATTAAAATATGTTATAGTAAAAGTCAAACATCTACTATACGATTTCTTTTTTCTGATTCTAAGATGGCAACCCACTCCCCCCCCAAGGAGTTTTTCTGTGGGGGCAAGGGGAAGGTCTTCTGGTGGCAAAGGTCAGGTACTAGGGATGGGACTTCTGGTCCCAAGATGGTACCTGCCAAGGGGTGGGTCTACCCATGCAGCCCTCAAAAGCTTACCAAACCTCATTAAGTGGCCCTTTACCCAAAATAATTCCCTGCCCCTGCTCTAACACTAGCGTCCTTTTCTGGCATTTTGTTTACTATGTAATTAGTATATATTAACTGGTAAATAATGCAACTGCTAGGATTCTGATGTTTGATAATATTAATGGAGTCTGTTTGTTGCACCAATTAGCTTTCATGCTTTGCATTAGATGACACAAAACTCAACGTTAGGTTAAGTTTCTCCTAAAATAAGTTCCAGATTACTTTTATAATTATTCTTCATTGTTTTGATTATTTGCTAAGGTAAATTAATTCAAGTTTCATTTTCAGAACTTAAATGAATCATTTACAACCCTAGTCTTGGTAGTCAATCCAGTGATTGGTAGTTAGTCATTCAAGTCAGCTACTTAGCTCATTCTTAGCACTACATGGTATGTGAACTTTTAATTTACTTGACTAAATCCTCTTTCCCACACAAAGATCAAGTAAACAAGCTTGGCCTAGACCCATGTGCTGGAGCTAGGGAAGAAGGAAATGTTTCCTAAAGGGCAGGCTCATGGGTGTAGTAGACTTGCTGGCTGCTAAATCCTGTTTCATGACAGAAAAATAGGTTTGGCTGGTGAATCTGCCTTATGATATGTGCCGAGGGTCCAAAAACTATCTTTGTCATGGGCAGACAGGGGTATACTCTCTACAGCGACTCCATGCATTCAGTCTTATCCTCTCTATATACAAAGCAGCACCACACTAGTTTCACCATGCTTGGGGTAGTCTGTATATACCAGAGGGTAAAGGTGAATTTACCCTAATTGCAGAATGTCTAAACATTACAAGGTGCTACAAATCCATTTGGAGATACAAATGGGTAATGACAAAAGAACTGCTATAGATTCAAGTACTTATTAAGGAGCAATACAGTAATTTAAATATATCAACACATATGTATTTTATTAAGATTAAAAGTATATCGTCACTTGACAAGACTTTTTTTTATTGAGCTCTGATGAGAATGTATGGCTGACAGTCAGGTTCCAGATAAGGTAGTACCATCTGCTCTTATGCAGATGATTGTTATGTTTCAGGCAAGCTAATACTTGCAAAATCATATCACTTCTCATGTATGTCTGTAAAGAGTTAACCTCAAAAAAGATCTATTCTGAGGTACTAAATGCAAAAGAGCTAGAGACTTCTAGGGAAAG
>NW_005842382.1:662670-670102 GCF_000455745.1 Alligator sinensis | reverse complement strand
AGATGTGGTATGATTTAGAAAAACTCAGATGCACTTTTAGAGCCAAATAAGGCATGTTTCTAAGCACTGCATCATGATGAAAATGAAGCAGTTGGAAAATATGGGAACAACCTATATAGACCAAAATCAAATTGCCAGTTATACTTTACATTCAAACTGCATGTAATATAGTCGTGAGTAAATCAATATATCATGAAGTGTTGGCTTTCCAAAGTTAAGACTGAAATTCAGTTTTAACAATAATCCTGATTCCTTCCTTTTCTCTCCAATGGCTGTGTCTACATGAGACACTTTACTGTGCAGTAGACTAACTACTGCACAGTAAAGTGTTGCCGTCTATATATGCAGATGCTTACTACACATGAAATTAGTCTACCATACAGTAAATGTACTACCTTCATATGCATATGTAAATTTACTGTGCATTAAAGCCAAATAGCATTAATTGCACATGTAGATGCACCCAGGATCTTCAAAAGAACTATTTCATTTCAAATTTAGCAAATGTAGGATTTTTAAATAAACTTTAGAGTGATCTGAATAGTATGCAAATCAGAAATAATAGGTGTTTTATATTAAAAAAGGCTAATGTTTTGCCACATTTTATCTAAATCATAGATTCCCTTAAAATTTCTAATGAGTTTTATGTGAATTATCGTGTTGATATTTAGACCAGGTAACTGAATTCAAGAGAGAAAAAGGTATATCTAGGAAGTTATTTATTCACTGGCAAATTATTTATAGCTATTTTTTTTCTTAAAGCAAGTCTCTACCCTATTTCCTACAGATCTATCCTTCAAAAATACAACTGATTGATAAAGTTTTAACACAATTTGATTATTGGGAAATAAAACAGGAAGATTTGGAATCTAATCATCCATCTACCAGCAGTCATCATTTCCAACTCATTTATTGGCTCTTGGCATCTTCCATAAGCCCCTCTTCCATTTATCCCTTCCCTGTCAGTGGAGATAAATTATTAAAATAAACATTTTTAGTGCACCTCCATAAAATATCTGGTCTAAGTGTCCATGACTGGGTCAAAATTACCAGAAATTATATTTAATGCCACTCACTTAGTAGCTGAACCAATGTAATTTCTCACAAGTCTTTCTTGGAAATATGAAATTCTATAGAAAGGAATGTCTCTCAGCATTTTGATTTCTGAAGATACTGTAGAAACCCTATGCCATATTTATGGGAAGAGACGCTCTGTCCTATCTTTTATTCCTTGTTCAGAAGTATCAAACCTTCTCTTGCCAGCAGTTTTGTCCTAGTGTCCAAGAAGAAAAAGGGAATAAATGCTGCTGTATTTCTCCAGTGATGCAATTTTTAAACACTAGGAAAATATATAGAGCAGTGGTTTCCAACCTTTTTTTGCTGTGATCCACTGCTGAGAGTGGACTGCAGCAGTGGCTCAGGGGCAGGGGAGCTCCTGGCACATGGTGCCGCTCGACCTTTGTCTGTAGTGCTGCCGGCATTGCCCCCATAACCCTCATTTGGGTTCCCAACCTGAGGTTGGGAACTGCTGGTATAGAAAAAACAGCTAGCAGAAGTATTCTCAGTATTTACTATCCATGGGGTGCATCTACATGTGTGCTTTACTGCGGAGTTGACTAATTATCTCTGCAGTAAACCATCACCATCTACACATGCACTGGTATTTAGGGTGCGGTAAATTAATTAACTCTGCCATAAGATAGTACTGTTGGGGACAGTACTATCTTACAGCAGAATCCTTTACTGAGTATAAATGAATGTGTGGGCAGTGACTAGGACTGCAGCAATTTGAGCTGGGGTAGAGCAGCCCCGGGCTGGCAGCAGGCTAGGAGGGTCAGCTACATGGCTTCATAGTTCCCAGCCAGCTCTTCCACCACCCAACACTGCTACCTGGAGCCCAGTGCTGACTCCCTGAGCCTGCTGCCAGCTCCTGGATGCACATTCAGATGCTGCACTCAGGAGCAAATGACTGGCTCAAACTGTGCTGGAGTTTATCACATCACCTAAATGGCATGTGTAGATGCACCCATGAAGCTATAGCTTACCCAGTTGGGGAAATTGAAAGTTATATAGCTTAAGATAAGCATGGAATACCATATTTTCTCATGCACAACATGCCCCCAAATAAAATATGCCCCTTGGTTTTTGAAGGCAGAACGTAGAAAGGCAGCGTTATGGTCTGTTGTGTGACACAGAGGACACATCTATATGTTCATTAATGTACCTTAGATACTGTGCACTTAGTTGACTAATTCCTTAATAAAGGACTAACTAAATGCACAGTAACTAAAGTTACTGCACATTAGTGCTGGCGCACAGTTAATTAGTGACACACTGTACATTAGCCTAATAACACTGTGTAGTAGGCTATTATCACTGTTTGTGCTGTGACACTCTACTGTGCAGTGTTATTAGGCTAATGTGCAGTAAAAGTTTCATGTAGACGCACCCAGTGTAAGTCTTCCTGGGAACATAGAGTATGGAGGATATGTAGCATCCCAGGAGATAGTCTGGAAGAAGCAGTTGACACCAGGAAGCTCCTGCTGCTTCACCCAGACTATCTCCTGGGATATTGCACTTCCTGGACACTATATTTCCAGATTAGGCCTGAAATTCTTGCAAGGGTGGTTATAAGGCTGATAGTTCTTACTGTGAATAAATAGTTGTTTTTATAAGTTCCTGTAAATAGAGTGTTGTTTCCACATCTTAGTCTTCATCATGATTCCACCAGCAGCTTACTTGCTGCTTCAGGCACAAGCTGTAATGCTCAGCCAAGAGCTATAGTGGTGAGAGGGTTAACACGGAACTCTGCTCCTTCAGTTTGCTGAGCCAGACACAAACAGCAGCAATGTTGGCAGCTGCATGGCATGCACAGGGTCTCCAGGCTTGCTTCTTTTCCAGAAAAGAAAACAGCTTTCCCACTTAAGACACACCCCAATTTTGTGGGGGCTGATTTAGGGGGGTGGGGGGGAAGTTACGTGTTATATGCAAGATAATATGGTATTGGTGCCATTATGAAATGATTTTCTTAACTGCCCAACATTCACCTGCCTACCTCTGAAGTATGTGTGATTGAGTATTAGGCAGTTAACTGCTGAGCAATAAGATATAAGCAGAACTCAATACAAGCAACTGGACTCCAACTTTCCTTGGGGCTGGAGGTTAATACAGTTTAGGAAATCCTAACTTTTTAGATCTTGACCTACCTCCACTGTAATTTTCCCATAAAACATTCAAGCATCATACACTTTTTACAGGTTTTTTTACCTTGGGAAAAAAACCCCGCAGCAACCTTGGGAAAAAAACCCCGCAGCACCTTGGGAAAAAAACCCCGCAGCAACCTTGGGAAAAAAAACCCGCAGCATCCTTATAGGCTCGGCAGTGCTATGTTGGCTAGCACTATGCAAGAAAGAGACTTGGGGGTCATCATTGACCACAAGATGAACATGAGCCTGCAATGCGATGCGGCGGCTAGTAAAGTGACCAAAACGCTGGCTTGCATCCATAGATGCTTCTCAAGCAAGTCCCGGGACGTCATTCTCCCCCTGTACTCGGCCTTAGTGAGGCCGCAGCTGGAGTACTGCATCCAGTTTTGGGCTCCACAATTCAAAAAGGATGTGGAGAAGCTTGAGAGAGTCCAGAGAAGAGCCACGCGCATGATCAGAGGTCAGGGAAGCAGACCCTACGATGACAGGCTGAGAGCCCTGGGGCTCTTTAGCCTGGAAAAGCGCAGGCTCAGGGGTGATCTGATGGCCACCTATAAGTTTATCAGGGGTGACCACCAGTATCTGGGGGAACGTTTGTTCACCAGCGCGCCCCAAGGGATGACGAGGTCGAATGGTCACAAACTACTTCAAGATCGTTTCAGGCTGGACATAAGGAAGAACTTCTTTACTGTCCGAGCCCCCAAGGTCTGGAACAGCCTGCCACCGGAGGTTGTTCAAGCGCCTTCATTGAACACCTTGAAGATGAAACTGGATGCTCATCTTGCTGGGATCCTATGACCCCAGCTGACTTCCTGCCCTTTGGGCAGGGGGCTGGACTCGATGATCTTCCGAGGTCCCTTCCAGCCCTAATGTCTATGAAATCTATGAAATCTATGAACTTGTCCTGTAGCCTTCACCAGCCAGCTTCCCCAAATCACCTGGCCTTTTTGCTCTTAAATTACTTATATTATTTGCAGTTTGCCTCTCTGAAGACACGGGTGCAAACAACATCTGATTCACACATGTTGTTTATACTGAGTTGTTAAAGTCCTAAGGACTGCAGAAAAAAAAAAACCACAGGGAAGCAAAAGCACAGAGCCTGAAAAAACAAGCAGAGGCTGCAGTGGATGAAGCAGCTGCCTTGTAGTATGAGGTAGGAAGTCACATACAGAACCTCTTAAGACCAACAGAAGGCATTACTTTATTTACTGTTTCACAGAGCTTCAGACCTGCCCAGTTCCTGTTGTTTAACATAAATATTTAAAAAATGAAAATCCTGAGAAAATACTTAGGCCACTACCTTTGCTCAGCTTTATTAGAAGAGGATTTCTCAAAATAACCATTAGGAAAAAACTGAAATTTAGAGCAAAGATTTGATTTGAAATGAAACCAAAGCATTTGAAAGAATGAAAACTTATGATTAATGTCACTTAAACAATCTGAGGAAAAAAATTCTCAGGCAACCTTGTCTTTTTAGCTCATCATTGACCCCCTAGGCAACAATGGTTTACCTAGAGTCTTAAAAGGGTTTTCTGAGTAGTCTTCTTTACACTATCTGTAATCCATAAACAAAAACATGATCTTATCATGAATGATGAATAACATCCATTCATAACTCATATTTGATATAACTTGGCTTATAAAAATCATGGCATTTTTTGAAAATTAAAAATATACCACTAAGAAAAACCATCCTGTTGTTTAACAAATAACCAAGAAAAGGCAGAGATGCTCTGTTGTCAAGAGGAAGATTCTAATATAGGTTCGAGCATAGAACTATTTGCATATTATTGGATAAGTATCAGCAGAGAAGGAAATCAGTGCATTTTTTGCAAGTCCAAAGAAGCAACAACAACAACAAAAAAGAGGAAAGAAGTTGGAAAAGAGAATTACAATATGGGGTAAAATTGGAACACACAATAGATGTTGTGCCAGAGTCAACTTAATTACACTGATTTTGGACTTAAGTAAGCTCATTATCAAAATGCTATCATTCAATAGCATTTTGATAATGATCTGCCTACAAACTCATCAGGGGAGATCAACAGCAAATAGGTAGAGCCCTTTTCTCCCCAGCACCACCTGGGGTGGCAAGGAACAATGGTAATAAGCTGATGGAGAATAGGTTTAGGTTAGAGATCAGAAGGGGTCAGGCTAGATGATCTGTTCAGGTCCCTCCTGACCCTAGCTACTATGAAACTATAAGATTACCTTGGGCGTGTCCATACATGCAAGCACATGCACTTGCAGCAGCTCTAATAGAAGTGGTGCTAACTTGAGCTGGGGCTTTTTGCCTCGGTGCACGTGCCCAGACATGCACTTTGGTTTGGGGCAAATTGTGTCACTTGGGGCAAAATAACCCTGCCTGGCTCTTTCTGGATCTGCAGCCAAGGGGAGCTAGGGAGCTAGAGCCCGGGGCCAGCATTTGTGCTATCCCCAGCAGTATAAAAAGCTGCCCTGTCCTGGCCCCATCAGTACAAAAAGCTGCCCTGGCAAGTAGCTCAGGGCTACTAGCTCTCAGGAGCTTCTGGGGCCCAACCAATTGGTACCTGGGGACATTACCCCTTTTGCCAGCTGGACTGCTGAAGCAGCCCTGAGAGTTCCCTGCATGCTTTACCCAATGCAGCAGTCTGGCAGTGGGCACTGCTGCCTTGCTGTGTCCTGCTACACACTTTCCAGACCTGGATGGGGACTGCACAGCCAGTAGAGGTATATTCCCCTCTGGGCCAGCTGCCATTGGACTGTGGTTGCAGGGTTGGCCTTTGTGTGACACTACTGCCACGTGTGCCCCCTGCCCGGCCACAGAAGATATTCCAGGTGTGGTGGCCTACTTTGAACTGTCCAAGCATGTCCTTCTGGCCCCACCTGGCCAGTTCAGCCACCTCCAGCTGGGTCCAAGGTGCCAGCTCTGAGCAGGCATGGTCCTGCCACTGGCCTCCCTAGCAGGAATTCTGGTATTCTCTATTTGAAAACTGAAAAATCCCTGATAAAAAAAATCCTAAAGTCACTCCGTAAAATACCCCGAAATCCATGTTCCTCCACAATTAAAACAAAAGACCACTATATATAGAGAAAGACAGTGTGAGACAGAGACAGTGATCAGTTGGGCAATGTTTTACCGATACGTCTACAGTGTTAAAGCAATCTGGAAGCCTACCAGTGTCTCTATCATCATAATAAAGTGATTTCTAAATACCGGTATGTTTTGATTCATAGATTCATAGATGCTAGGGTCAGAAGGGACCTCAAAAGATCATCGAGTCTGACCCCCTGCCTAGGCAGGAAAGAGTGCTGGGTCTAGATGACCCCAGCCAGATGCATATCCAGCCTCCTCTTGAAGAACTCTAGGGTAGGGGAGAGCACCACCTCCCTTGGAAGACCATTCCAGACCTTGACGAAGTTTTTCCTGATATCTAGCCTAAATCTGCTCTCTGTCAGTTTGTGACCATTGTTCCTTGTTTCCCCAAGAGGCACCCTGGTGAACAGCATTTCCAATCCCTTGCTGCGTCCCCCCTAATGAATTTGTAGGCAGCCACAATATCACCTCTTCAGCTTTCTCTGTGGAGGCTGAAGAGGTCCAGGTCCCTCAGTCTCTTGTCATAGGGTGTGCCCTGTAACCCCCTAACCATACGAGTGGCCCTCCTCTGGACCCTCTCGAGTCTATCAACATCCTTCTTGAAGTACAGTGCCCAAAATTGGATGCAGGACTCCAACTGCGGTCTGACCAATGCTGCATAGAGGAGAAGTATGACCTCCTTGCTTCTATTTGTCATGCCTCTGCTGATGCACAATAAAGTGCAGTTAGCTTTGCTGATGATTTTATAACACTGACGACTCATGTTCATCTTGGAGTCCACTATGACTCCAAGATCCCTTTCCACTTCTGTCCTGCTGAGAGGGTCATTTCCTAGCTAGAAGGTGTGATGGATATTTTTACACCCTAGGTGCAGCACTCTGCACTTGTCCTTGTTGTACTACATCCTATTGTGTACTGCCCACTTTTCTAACTTGTCCAAGTCTGCCTGTAATCGTTCCCTACCCTCCGGAGTGTGCACTTCACCCCACAATTTAGTATTGTCCGCAAACTTGGACAGAGTAGGCTTCACACCCACAGGGGTTACAGCCCCCCAACAGGGGCCAAATGGCACCCTCCTGCAGGGCCCACATGCCCCACCCCTGCTTGCTCCCCCAGCCCACTGGACTGCTGCCCCTCCTGGCCCCATCCT
>NW_005842382.1:642826-662634 GCF_000455745.1 Alligator sinensis | reverse complement strand
CACCTGTCCCCATCCCCTGCTTGCACCCCCAGCCCCGTGCTGGCTGGCCCCCAGCCTCCAGCACTTAAAAAAAGAAAACAAAAAGCCTCTACTCACCACAGTAGCAAGGGCTGTGGGGACTCTGGGGCCTCCTGGCAGTGCTCCCCCCACACAGCAGGGGGGGCAGTGGGGCCTGGGCTGGGGCCGCTGCGGCTGTCACCCAGCCCTGCCCTGTGCAGGACGGGCCCCAGTGACCGCAATGGCAGCTGCTAATGCTGAAAAGTGTAGGGGGGGGAAAACAAAAAGCCTCTACTCACCACAGTAGCAAGGGCTGTGGGGACTCTGGGGCCTCCTGGCAGTGCTCCCCCCACACAGCAGGGGGGGCAGTGGGGCCTGGGCTGGGGCCGCTGCGGCTGTCACCCAGCCCTGCCCTGTGCAGGACGGGCCCCAGTGACCGCAATGGCAGCTGCTAATGCTGAAAAGTGTAGGGGGGGTTGGGGTTTCCCTCCTCTAGTCCCCCCCACCCCTTACTTACTGGCACTGGAGCACAGGTCCAGCTCCCTGTGGCTGACATGCTGCCTGCCCTACACAGACAGTCAGTGTGCTTCAGCACCGGCATGAGGTTCAACCATAGAGATGCTCTGGCTGCTACCAAAGTGTCTCTGTGGAGGACCCAGCCTCTGGTCGCCTGAGCCCAGCTCCACTTCTTTTCTCTCTGTTTTTTTTTTTACTCCAGATATCCAGGAGTCTAATTTTGCCCCTGCACTGCAAATTTGCAGTGCGGGGAACGTTTTCGCATTCCTGCATGTGCCTCTTGCAGTGTCTCAAAGGGCTTTGAGATGCTGCAAGACACACATGTGCACTTGTTTGGATGTGCCCCTTAGGGCTATAATTCCATCTCACTATTGATTTCAAAGCTCTGTAGTATTTGAATGGAGTGAATGTGAGAAGACATGAAGTTCATGAGAGAAAATGAAATATCTGGAGGTATTCTGAAAACATCAAGGTTACACAAGTAGCAATTAGAACTTTGGCAGGACAAAGTTAGAAGAAAGAGGGCCCAATGCCCAGCACATGAAAGCTGTAAGCATCAAATAGTGTGTAAATTCAAAGGATTGGGCTTTCTAAGTTGATACTAAGTGAACCTAACATCTCATTATGTCTTTGGTACCATGGATCTTTATTTCATTATCTTCTGTATCTTAGACCATTTCCAAAATAGTTCACAACAGTCTATCAGGATAATAGGTACTTCAGCTTCTACAACATGGTGACAATGGAGGTCTTTACCTAAATTTTTGGTTTGTTATTCATAGGTGCTAATCATGGCATTTATAATTCTAAGGCCACATACAAACATTCTGTTTCTAATGGGAGAATCACCACTGTTCTGCTAGGAACTACACACACACAGATTTTTCAGCCTTTTCTCCCAGAGCAAAAATGGTGGTTCCAGAAGAAAATTCAGCCAACTCTAAGCAAGTAGTACTCGTACCCAAGAGATTTTCTCCTGGGAGAATGAATGCTTGTACACCAAGGTTCCCTCCAAGCTGTGCATGTGCATGACTGTGCACACTTTAAAACCATGCTGCGCACAAACTTATTAAGGTTGTGCACCTGCCCAGAAGAGGAGCTGTGCTACAACTTCGCCAAGAGGAGCTGGGCAACGAGATGGGCGTGGAACATGGTGGAGGCACCAGGGCTGGTGTGGGACACTTACCGGAGGTAAGCTCAGGCAGCAGCTCCTCTTCAAGGCCATGTGCTCCTGGAGGCGAGGTGGAGATGGGGGCTGGGGCTGGGGCTGGCACGGGCTCTGCCAGCTCCAGGGAACTGCTCCATGCCCCCGCACACCTCAGGGAGCACATGGCATCAGGGCTCGGGAGTGGAGCAGTTCCCTGGAGCTGGCAGTAAGTGTCCCACACCAACCCCGGTGCCACCCTTCCAGTTCTATTGATCAATTGTGTCTGGCCCATGGCTGGGCCACAGCATCAATTCTACCAACTGACTGTGTCCGGCCCATGGCTGCCCCACAGCACTCCACTGTGTTTCTCTGTTTAGCAGTTAGCATGGAGATGGGTAGTGGGTGGGGCCCACAGTGCTCCACATAGGGCCAAACCCTGCCCTCTTCCACCTGGACGCTTACTGCAGGACACTTACTGGTAGACCGCGCCAAAAGGGGGAGGTGGGACTGAAGCGGCATGCTCACGAACTGCTACTCCTTAGAGGGAACATTGTTTTACACTCCCATAGCTTAACTCCTTCTTGGGACCAGGAGGAATGGATCTATGGGGAAAAGCTTCCACGTTACCCAGAGACTGGGGTCATCTCAATCTACAGAAGGCATGGGGTACAGCTGTTCCCACCCCTCCTGTAGACAGGGAGGGGCAGAGAAACCACTAGCTGCCCTCTGCTGGCTCCTCATGCACTGGAGTTCTCCGTGTGAGAAGCAGAAGTAGGCTTTGCCCCCTGCTTAGTCTGCTCAGCTCCAGGGGACTGTGATTCAAGTCCCCCGCTTGCTTCTGATTCTGGAGTTCCCAGAGTGAGAAATGGGCAGGGGACTTTGCCCTGCTGCTCTAGGACTGGAGCAGCCTACACATTCCCCAGAATGGGATCACCCCAGTTTTGGGAAGGCACAAGGAGCAGCAGAGCAGCTGAACACCTATGCTGCTCCCTCTCTCTCAGAATCATTGCTAGAGGTAGAGATTTTCCACTTCTGGCAGTGAACAAGCATTTGTATGCAGCCTCAGTTTATATTGCAATATGTAATATACAGATGATTCTCTGACTATAGTGAGCCTGAATCATGGAAGAAGACTAAAAACTACCAGTGAGACAGCTTTAAGGGGCCAAGGTGACACATACTTAAAAGTTATTTTACACTCTTTAGTAATGTTCCAAATGCTGTCTGTTACACATAAAAATATACATAGATATTACATATGTAATATACAAGCCTTCTAGCACCAGTCATGAATTTACAGCTATATAGACAAAACAAACCTTGCTGTAATAATGAAGCATAACTCTTAGTATCTTATTGGTAACATATCAGTGTCTTAGTAACTTTTAGTATCAACTTTAAATATTCCACCTACAAGTTGTAAAAGAACCATATTAATTCAAAATGTCTGTAGTCATTGATAGCAGACTCCTCAAAACTAAACCTTTCTCATTTTTTATGTTTTTGCTTAGATAATGTTCTTGTATTTTTTTTTTTATCTTGACTTGTATGTATTCTCAACAATAACTCCAGGTGTACATATTTTTGACTGGGAAGTATTTTTTTTTTTATCTTGACTTGTATGTATCTCAACAATAACTCCAGGTGTACATATTTTTGACTGGGAATATTTTGCAATGTCAATTCTAAAAAACCTGATTTGCTTTTTAAATCAATATTTTTCAATTTTTTTGCAGTAATATAATGTCTAGTTACAGTGAAAATAATATAAGACTTTTAAGTAAGTTACTGCTACCTGTATATGCATTACAAAACATAGTTCCTCTGTACACCGTGGTTTCTCCAAGTACTGCTCTTGAGAATGCTTAGGAAGATATTAAGTTTTCTCATGTCAGCCAGCTTCATCTTTGAACGAAATTTTTTTCACAAATATTCAAAAAACTTCAGTTGATGTAACGTCCGTCACTGGTCTATTTATACCATATCTCATTATTCACCTTTCAAAATTGCCCATGCACACATTTTTTTAGTGTATATTAGATTAGCTATTTACAGCCAGATACACTTAGGTTCTCAATTATAGTACTCATGAGCCTTTTTGAATACTTTTATTTCATAAGCTCTGATCAGTAGCTTATAAAACATGCATCGTGTCCTAAAACTTGACAGAATAAAGTATGAAAGAAATGCCACCCTTAAATCATGCCTCTGCAGAAGTAAGCAAGCTAATAAGCAGAATGTTAATTTTTCTATTACCAAGCCTGACTAAAAATACTGTACCTAAGGAATCCTGGTTATTGAGAGAATTTTTTCAAGAGCAATCCAAAAATAGATTACTTATAGGACAAGCAAATACATGATTACAACTTAATTTTTCATATATAAAAGGTCTTACCTCTTTGCTTCCTTCCACATCTGATTCACTGCTAAATTCTTCTGTATTTAAAATTTCAAAATCTGATTCTCCAACAGCAATGGGTACTGTCACAGTGAGGCCTGGGTTGTTTATGAACGACATGTAATCATTTTCCTCAATTATGTATTTTTCCACACTGCTTCCTGTTCCTACACCACTGGTAGTTCCATTCCCATCTCTAAGATAATTAAGATCTTTGCTTATCTCAACTACAGTATGGTTAGAAATGCAGCTGTCTTTCTTGTTGTTTAGCTCTTCAAGTGCTTTGATTTCCTCTAAAGCTTTTTGCTTTCTAACAAAGGCTTTTTGGACGAATTCCCGTAATTTTTTTTTAACATAATCTATTCCCTTCTGAATCCTTGCCACAGCAATCTGGAGGTTGTTCATTTCATTATCATCATCTGTAGCAGCAAGGTTGTCTGAACTAAACGAACTCAGCAGCAAGGCCAGAAACAGGTTCAGTACCTAAAAGAGGAGAAAAGAGAGTTGTAGAGTATATATGCAAATATAATGAATCAGTAGTTTTAAAGAATACTATTAAATTAAAAGGGAGTATACTGTTTGTTTCCAGAAAGAGTACTCCCTAATTTATTTATTTAATACAACCTAAGGACACCTTGTATTAAGAAACCTGAGAGGTGTTTCATACATTTCTCTTTTGAATGTGTGTTGTCCCTTTGTTCACACAATGAAAATAGACATGTTAGTTTTTTGTCAGTTTAGCTTTTTCTTCTCTTTTTTTTTGCTAGCAGTTGCTTAGATTCTAAATATATTTGATCGTTTAAAAAATTAAACATTTTAAAACTTCTAGCTGGCATGAAGAATAATTTTCCATTTCATGCGTGAAAAATGAGATCAACTGTAATAAAAAAACTAATATGGTTCTATAGACAATAAATAGGTTATTCTCTTCTAAAGCCTGCATATTGTAATAGTAAAAAATATCCTCAGATTTTCTAACCACTCTTTAGGATGTTCTGTCTGGAATGTAATTTTCAGTTAAATTCTGTAGCGTGGATTCATTGTATAGAACAAAGTATTAGCCTTTATTAAATTTTATAACATTCCAATAAGAGTATTTTTAAGAAGTTTTAGTTTTCAATCTTCATTACTTAGAATACGACCTGCAAATAAAAAAACAACTAGTTTCCCCTTCTTTCCATTTAGCACACCCTGACTTTTTTTGCTTTTCTATAAGAATTTTAAATTAAAGTAGCTTTCTTTGTTCACTAGCAATATTAATGATGCACTTTCAATGCTGCAAGGGAAATATGGTTTATTAACTACTGCTGTAAGCTAACAGAGGTCACGCAAAAGGACAAAACGTCCTAAGTATTATTTCAACAAGGTCTTCAATAAACTCTGAACACTTCTGAACAGTTAAAGCAGTGATTGTTTCATATGTATCCCTTCAAGCCCCCAGTCTGTATAAGAATGTAACATTCCTGACCAATTAGCGGTTTTTAAAGTAGGGGTATTTCAGATAACATTAAAGGACTGATAATTGGATTTACAAGCTTTGGACCAGAATCCAAACTATAAATCACTGACCATAATTCAGTGACCAGAAGCTTTCATCTGATGACAGCATTTATATAATCAATCTGTTTCCTAGTAATAAGTTTTCATAGCATTTGAGAAAAATGCTAGGCTGAAATTTTGTTCTCATTCATAGTGATGCATATTCTGGGCATAATTTGAAACAAAAATAAAACAGAACAAAAATAAATCAATCTTGGTATGTTCAAAATTCAGCATGTAAAATCTCCTGGACCTTTCCTGTTACATAATAGTGTCCAAGTCTTAAGACCTTTCATATACAAAAGTTACCATACAGCCAGAGAAAATTTTGGGTACATAAGTGATGCAGATCAGGCTGAAATAAGCAATAAGCTTTCTAAGTGAAGACTAACGTTAATAAAGTGCAGAGCAGGATTCATTCGGCAGGGAAAGGAATTATTTTACAGTATCTCATGTTATGCAACATGAATGGTGCGTGCCCTCGGCGCCTAGAGGGGAATGGCTGTGCCGGTGGCAGCGGGAGTATGGTGGTGGGAGCCTGGCAGCGGTGAGTGAGGAGATCCTGCAGATGCCACTGGCACTGTTGGCAGTGGGGCGGGGGAGTGGAGAGCACTGACCAGGGGTTGGCAATCACCCACAGGCAGCAGCGGCAGTGACAACAGCAGCCAGGGACGGTCATGGACCGCCCGCAGACACTGCTGGCAGTGCCAATGGAGGGGTAGCGAGCTGCAACCACCAGGAGGTGATTTTTTGCAAGGGGTGCACCGCCATATGCAGAGGATGCACATGCACCTGCGCGCACCCCCTACGCATCACCCCTGTTATGCAAACTATGAAAACAACAACAAAAACAACAACAAAAGAAACTAAAAGCTAAAATAATAATACAAGAGCAGTGGACGCTTAAACACTATATTCACCCTATTTTTTTAAAAGTTCCAAATTGGTACATTAGGCATAAACTTGGCACACTAGCTTCCTGTTTGGATGCAAATTCAGTAAATCATTTATGTAATTTTATTCTTCTAGATATGTTATAAATACAGGAGCAAATTTGGAGGTCTCTGCAAATGGCGTAGTTTTTAAATAGGCATGTTTTTAAAAAGTATATATCCAAAAAAGTGACAAAGATCAAAATTTACAAACTTAGATACATAAAATTAGGTCCCTAAATCTAAGATGTACTACATAGAGCAACCTTTTTCATTAATGTACAAAGTCTAATAAGTGTCTTTAAGGAATATTTTAAAGACATTTGACAATTTACCTAAAGTCTCATGGACAAAAAGGGAAGAACAGCTAATAGAATTACATAGAGTTGCCTTCAGACACAAGTCTGAGCATGAGGTGCTGTAATGTACAAAGCACAGTACCAGGGGGACTTGAGAGAGGAAGTTAGCTGTTTTAGTCTGAAGTCAAGCAGAAGGCAGGGCAGGCCAGCACCTTAGAGACAAACTGGTTCAGAGAGTCATAAGCTTTTGCAGGTGATGGCCTACCTTGCCAAATTTGGGGAGACAGTCTCACTCATGACTGCACCTCTGAGTTAATAATTTTCTGATCATTCACTCTGTGGTTGGTAGGAGTTAAATGTGAAGTATCAGCTTTATTCCTGCATACTTGGACCCAGGATAAGGACATCTCCTTATCAGAAGGAGTGTTCTTCCTTCCCTTTACTCCTCTTTGTGGACATGTAGTCCAAGTCAAAATCTAGCATCATAAAAAGAGATCTCCCTTTTCCCTCTTTTCTGCAAAGAGTCTGGAATACCTAATTGCTTGTTTTGTGAAGTATTAGATACACTTTTGGGTTAGAATGAATTTTTGAAAAATGCTGATTACGTACCACCAAGTTTCCAATGACCATGACCAGCATGAAAACTATAAGGCACATGGTTTGGCCTGCAACCTCCATGCAGTCCCACATGGTTTCTATCCATTCCCCACAGAGCACTCGGAATACAATCAAGAAAGAATGGAAGAAGTCGTGCATGTGCCAGCGTGGAAGTACACAGTCTGTGGCAATCTTGCAAACACAGTCTTTGTAGCTTTTACCAAACAGCTGCATGCCAACCACAGCAAAAATGAAGACAATGATGGCCAGCACCAAGGTTAAATTTCCCAAAGCCCCCACTGAGTTACCAATAATTTTTATCAGCATGTTTAGTGTTGGCCAGGACTTTGCCAACTTGAAAACTCGAAGCTGAAAAATAAGAGCAAAGAGGCAATGTTAGTAATAATTATAGTGAAGGTCTTCATGAAATGTTCTGTATTGCAAAATGCTTTATTTTATGGTTACAGAAACATTTTATTCATATTTTCTATGGAAGTTATCTGTGGTATATCCTGTAATTCAGAAGCTTTAAGGCTTGTTCCACATTTATGACTAGAAGATGCCATTTTGGCACAAGGAATTAACCTGCTTCTGGGAAGCAAAAGATGCAGGTTTAAATTCCCCTACATCTGGGTGAGTAGGGCCTAGAATTGGAGTCTCTTGTCCCCTGAGTGAATGCCCTAATTGCTATGCTAGCAAGCTAAAACATGGAAAGGCACTTCTCCTCTTCCACATACTCTTGTGTCTTAACACCCACTAATCATGGGTTTTTAGCCTGGCCATGATTTCAACACTTACCCAGCTTTATACACACATCTGGGCAAGTGTACAGCACCTAGAGTGCATCCCTTCTGATCATACTCATTAGGTTTATGGAAGCTTGTTCACGCTGCAACTAGAATTAAACTGAAAACTTTGTATAAGTGTCAAAACCAGCACTTACATGGCTGTACAATGTCAGGGCCACTGATCAGGTATGCCCGGCTGGGCCAAGCACCTGAGTTGTCACACCTACCCCTGATCTCTGGCTAATAAAACTTCCCCAGTTCTCTGCAACTGGATTGGTTGCTAAAAGTGCCACTCACCCCTTATAAGCACACCTGTAACTTTAGGCTGCAGGCAATAGCATGGCTTTACATGCCTCAGTCTGTTCTGGCAAGCCTTGTGTTTACTGCTGTCTTATTCTCCTGTCTCCTGACTCAGCTTTGGCTTTTCCTGACCCTGGTCTTGGATCTTCCCTGAACCTTAGTGCTGGCCCTGGTCTCTCTGGTTTCCTTGGTATCCTGACTCAGCTTGGCTTCCTGACACTGATCTCAGGTCTTCTTTGGAACTCCATACCAGTTCTCCGACTCCTGGCTTCAGACCTCAGCGTATGGCTCGGTGTCACTCGGATTCCCCTCTAGCTCCCCTGGAACTCAGTCCCAAGCTCTCCATTCTGCCAACACAGACTCCAGCTTGGTGCTCCAGTATCCTGTGCCCCCGCCCCGCTCTCCCCCCAGGTCACTCCTAGTGGCCTATCACAGGCCTGGCTGCCTATGTCCCAGCTGAACCCTCGCAAGTAACTGCCAGTAAGGTATGTACACTGAACTAGGATATAGCCTTTTGTTCAAGGTATTGGTAAACCCTTAATGGGCTTAGTTTCACTTATCAGAGAAATTGTCCAATAAAGTAGGTAGGGTTTTTTGTGTCTGTTTTGGGGCTTAAATAGTGTAAATCAAGTGTCTAAAAGTGTTCAGAGCCAAAGCTCAACACCTCTGGAAGCTGTTCTCCCTGGAGGTCTGCTAGATCTTTGTTTTGGTAAGCTTCCATGTAGTACTGGCTGCGCTGGCCTACAGCGAACATGAAAAACATTGTTCACTTTACTTAGCTTAATAACCCAAGTATGATATCATATGACATATATTGAAGCCCACTGCACTTATTACTGGTGTCCTGACAGTTCTCTTCTTTTCCCATTAAAAATAAATGTTGTAAATGGTAGATGTATATCAGGAAATTATAGAAAAGACAAATTTAGTGTTTGGAAGGCAAGAACCTAATTAACAATTTAGTAACTTTTATGATTGTACTGGTGAGACGTGCTTAAACAACCTCAAGTAGCTTTTAATAACTTTGTTTTCCTGAGGAGTAGAGATTAATAAGTTACATATATGTCCATATACAATACATAGACAAATAAGGTGCTTTTTAAGTTATATGATCCATTCATAGACTGATATCTTAAATGGTGAAATTGTGTGTCTAAACAATAGCATTTTTCATTCCATCATTGCTAAATGGTATTGCTAAATAAAATGTTATTGGTAAAATAACATTATTGCAAAAAAATCTAGCAAAATAATGTGTTTTCCTTGTATACCTAACATATAATTAAATTTGTGGCTAATAATAAATAAATAAATAGGATAATACCATATTTACTTACATATCATACAAACATTTCTTCCAAATACCAACCCTCCAAAATTGGGTTATGTTTCAAGGGTAGGGCAGGAGGAAAGCTGATTTCTACACCAGAATTGTAGCACAGGGACACTGTAATGGTTTCTGGGGCTGTTTTTTTTGCTTCCAGTCACAGGGAGGGAAGGGTGTCACAGTTAGCTTTATTTTTCAGTGTCACAGTTTTAACCTTTTCACAAATTGGCAGTAGCTTTCTGCTGATCAGCTAAAAGCTACTGCCAATTTGGCAGTGGCTGTGAAAAGGTTAAAACTAACTTTTGTTTAGGCAGCAATAATCAGGATTCAGCCATGTGGTCAAGATCCCCTGTGGTTAGGATTCAACTAAGACTGGAAAATTCCTTTTTTCTTCATTCTGCCTTCCCTAAACAGGGCACATATGTCTTATTTGGGGTTATGTGGTATGCAAGAAAATATGGTGTATCTAGCATTCATTTTAATGACAGTTACAAAGAGAAGTGAACCAAGTGAAAACTGTGTCTTTGAAATCTATATAATTTTAAAAAGGGAGCTGCAGTTGGTGTCTATGTCAGTGTCCAAATATTACAATCATGAGCAGCAGGTAATATATACATATTCTAGACCTGATTCTCAAAATGAGGGATACACAAAGATATGAACAATTGACCTCACACTTGCAATGATGGAGAGTACATGTATATGCACATTGGTCAGTGATACTGCATGCTTAATATTTAAAACCACACTCCAAAGTAATGAAAATAGACCTGAATTTTTATTGCTGGGCCCAGGTGACAAGTAAACACCCCCTGATATCTAATTTCACTGCTATACTTCCTTACAATATCTTGATTAAAAAAAAAAAATTGGCTTCTATGAATTATGTTCGTCTTTTGGTAAAAGCCCACATTACATATTGCATGTATGAGCAATGCAGATTTCCTGAATGTGCCTTATACACATACTGTGGCTTAATTTTCAATGTACATTAGAACCTAGAATATAAAGCATGAAAATATGTATCTATTGATATATTTACCAATCTGAATGATCGCAAAACTGATAAGCCTTCAACGTTTGCAAGACCAAGTTCCATCAAGCTAAGGCTGACAATAATGCCATCAAAAATATTCCAGCCCTCTTGAAAATAATAATAAGGATCCATGGCAATTATCTTTAGAACCATTTCTGCTGTGAAGATCCCAGTAAATACCTAAATACAGATTATAGTTAGTCTAATTCTATTGTGTGTGCACATAAACTAATGTTTCTAATCCATGTAGTGGCTGCTCCTAAATATTTATACACAATGAATTTAGTAATTAAATTATTTTTACATGAATACAGACATAACAAACAGAAGTTTAATAACTGGATATCAAAGTTTCACCTCTAGTTCACCAGTTCATTGTGAAAGAAAAGCTTTACTAGTGGCTTATAATATTTTACAAAGATTACTTGGGGTGCTTTCAGTTCAATTCCCAGAAATTATTTAAAATAAAGAGCGCACACAAATAGGCAATTATTTGTATTTTTGCTGAGTTCTCAGCAGAGAGATTAAGGACAGAGACAGAGTTTGAACTTCGTTCTTCCTCTAGAGGTGGTTTGCAGGTGAGAACTGAAAAGTATAGGTGGATTAGTACAAGGAAGCTTGTTCTCCTGTACCGATTCTGAGAATAAGAAAAGCATTTCATCTCATGCTGCTGAGAATGTAGCACTTAAGAAGCTCCATACTCATATGAAAAAGAAAAGAAAAACCCCAAGGGTAAAAATGTGCTTTAAAACATTTGAAAACACAGTGAAATGGCAAAAGGCCCACTGATTACAGTGGGGTGAGGATTTCAATCCAAGATCTCTTCTGCATACATGTATTGATAAGCAGCATCTAGAGTACAAGATGATTTCTAAGCAAACTGATTTCTAATCATCTAATATGATTTCTATTATTGGTTGTAATTTAATACTTAAGAGGTTTTGCAATACCATGGAAAGGCATCCTGTGACTTCTTTTCCCCTAGTTGTCTGTGAAATTCATGCACTCTATTGCTGTACTGTGACTGTGCATTTCTTTCACCATGTTCTCAATTCCCTTCTCTCCCCCTTCAGGCTAATTCAGTGGTAGCAGGGCAGATTTTTTACAATACTATGCAATTGTAAATAATACAATCAGAATTTTAGAATTTTAGAGGCTATAAGAATAGCATGTGTAACAATATGGTTGCATTATCACTATCAAAAAGCAAATACCTATATTTTAATAAATGTTACTTCTTTTCTGAGAATAACCAAAATTATGCTATTGAAAAAGGAGATGTAGAAACAAAATTATATTATAATTAGAATGACATAACTACATAATGTTTATGGCAAACTAAGTGCAATAAGGGAAACAACTCTTTACAGAAAGGTACAGTGCAGTGGAGGAGTCCCCTGTGGTTCAGTGGTAGAATCCTTGTCTACCACATAGGAGACCTGGATTCAATTCCCAGACATATACAGCTATTGACATGGAGGCACCAAACATCTGGACTCCATCTGGTCTTTGGATTCTGTCTCAGTGGCCTAAAGGGAGAATGGAAGGTCTGGGCAGCCTCTACTCCTCTAAAAATTCCTGCCTAGGCATATGCATTGAAGGTCTGGGTTGCCCTCTTGCATATACCATGATCCAGCAGGATCAATGGTTGCTACAGTTCAGAGAAATAAAAGACATACCGAGGATCAAAGAAATGAAAGCCTTTCAGATATTCTGACACCATCCACAGGCTGTTTTCTCCTGAGGTTTACAGTACTATTAAATGCAATGAAAATGAAATAGCAGATAGCACTTCTTAGCAGAAGTGAGTATACTTTGTCTTATGCTTATTGAATAGTTCTGAATCCTGAACCAATTATTAAATTATTTGAAAAATGAATCATTGCATTTCTTAGGTATTTCTTCCTTCTTATTAGAATACTGCAAGAGTGCAACCTTTTGTCTGTCATATCATAATCAATCCTCAAACAATAGAATATGATGTCACAAACAAAATATTTTATGCAAACAACCAGATTAAGGTAAATAGACTCATATAGTGAAGAACTGGCAATTTAATTGAGACCAGCAGGGAAAACATTCTCTACATCCCTAATTAAGGTAGTAGGTTATTAGAATGGATAGTTTAAAGCTAAGTGTATGAATAAAAAGGACATCAGAAATTCAGAATGGCAAAGGAGAGAGGGGGAGAACCTTGGAATAACAAATGGTTGAAGTGAGATGTTTTACTATTAATCTTCCCAGAGACAGAAAATAACACCTTCAGGCAGAATATTCTCGAATGTGTGATGAAAACAAGGCGCAAGATCAGTCACTTAAATTCTCAGTGAGAGGGAGGGAACTGCATGTTATTAAAAAGCACCTTACATTATCATTTTATTTCTCTTTTCTATTCCTCTCTTAATAAATCCATTTAAAAAGATATTACCAAGGTGCATGGGCTAAACAAAATGTATCCAGTATTTAAAGCATCCTCCCACTGGTAAATCTTTCAGCAGTCCACATGAACAGAAGCTAAAATTCTTAACACCTACCAATGAACACTTGGTTAGTTTTTGGTTCCCATGACAAGAGGGTTTTTTTTTCTCTCAAATATATATATATATATATATATATATATGTCTACACTATGTACAATCATACCCAGGGATTAAAAATTTATAAGAGTTCAGTTCTCAAGCAAGCGATTCTTGAAAGTTTAAAAATCCTTCATGCTTGCAAGGATGAGAATGACAAGTGAAAAGAATCAGGGAATATATCATATATGTTGTTGAGATAGCTAGACATGACCCCAAAACTACCTGTTTAGAAAGAACAGCATGTATAACCCTGTATTAAGCATTAAACTGAGTGTTCAGACCCACATGTAAAACTGATCCAACTCTACTTCTGCATGTACAACAGTTAACAGAAGCCTGTACTTAGCTTTGCTTTATATTGGACTTTGTTCAATGCAATACTATTATCAATATTACAATACTATATAACATTTAATCTGGCTTCAAAGAATGAAGGCTTCTGCTTCTGCTTGGTTTATTGTTGGTAGATTTATACGTGTTTGGACAGTTTCTGATGTGGAATAAAATATACCCTTTTAGTTTGGGGAATAATTTTCCAGTAACCTAAATTGTCAGTGGCATATTACTAGTAAGGAAAAGACAATTTCCAGAAGTAGGATTACATTATAAATGTAATGAGAGCAAATTTAGAGAGCTTTTCTGATACCTGAGTATTTTATTCCTGATACTATAAAAATATTTTCTGTGCAAAGAGTATTAAAGGAAGCACAATGGAAGATAATTAAATTATCTTCTAGGGGTTTATAAAGACATAGGCTCCTTGAAGCCTATCTTAGACTATCTGTCAAGCAATTTTCCTAAAGTTAAGATTATACTGTCAAAAATATTCAGTGGTTTCATTACAATTTAAAATTATGGGCCTGATTCTGTTTGTGTAGACGTTTAGATTTGACATTGCCTTCAGTGAAAGAAAAGCTACCTTGTCCAGAAAAATCCCAGGTACTCTGTTTAAACTGATTACAAAAGGCTGTCTGAAATTCAATAAAACCTAGCTTAAATTTATTTTGAACTAATTAGAGGGTTTTTTTAAAAGGAAAATGCAATGTTATCAACACATATTGGATTACAGGCCACTTACCAGGTTTCCCACAGAAAGCACGCTGCTGAACTGCTGTGTCATTGGGTAATGTTCCATTGCCATAAACAATGTGTTTAGAACAATGCAGATAGTAATAGCAAGATCAACAAATGGATCCATCACAAACAAATTTACGATATGTTTTACTTTTAACCATGGACTCCAGCAGTCCCAGATCAAGAAAGTGTTTGCAAATCTGTACCAGCATGGTGGGCATTTCTGTCTGGATTCCTCAAGCTCTGAAAAAAAAATAGCATTAACTCCAAAAAACCACAAATTATCCCATTAAAATGGTACTTTTAATTTAAAATAGCCTACATGTTTATGTTCAAAAGAAATAAGTCAAATACAAATTATGCACCCAATGTTTCCAATCAGTGTTTTTATTTGTATAAATATAATAAAAGGATGGTATTTTACATTACTATATACCATACATGGTGAGATCTGTGCTACTAAGCACATTTGTTTATTTTTTAGGATATATAGTGAATCATTAATATCTTATTCTTCATTTAAAACAATATTTTTTTAAAATATAAATTAATATTCAATTTTTAACGAAAAGCAGTTTTACTATGTCTGTTTAGTATTGTCTTCTAATACAATATATTTATCAATTAAGAAGCAAAGCTATTGTAACAGATTGTGCCCTCAGTTGGGGATCTTTGTTTTATTTTTCTTCTCTGTTTACCCATCCAAAAGCATATATTTCTAGAAGGTAAGCTTTAAACAGTGTTTTTAATACAAGAATTAACATCCAGTGTTCGAACTGGGAGCTGTCTAAGCCCCATGTGTTGCCCAGATGGGTGGCAGACATGATCTTACAGCTCCTTGTGCAGTAGGACCTGTCAAAACCACATGTACTAGTCAGTTGCTCAGTATACGTGGCTTTATAGCTCCCCATGCTTTAGGACCCGGCAAAAATGTGTGCCACTCAGGCAGCTCCCCAAGCACTGAGCTGATTCTCAGGGCACCAGTTTGGTTCTCTACCCTAGTTGACAATCTTATTGGTTTTATTTGCTGGTGCGGGGGGAGCCCATGCTCCCCTGCACCTGCAAGTAAAGTGCTGCTACAGTCTAATCCCCAAATCATTCATCCTGCCATGCATGTGTGGGATGGCAGTATGTACAATTGTTGGGGTCAAGGATCAGATCCCACCATGTCTTAAAGTGAATGTCTGTCAAGGGGCTTAGAGAAACCACCACATTTGTAGTCACTTACAAAATGTCTGACTACTTTGAAGTAAAGTCTAGTAGAAAAGAAGACTATTCTAATCTCAAATTTTCAAAGACTTCTACAGTCAGTTTTACAAGAGAATAGAGGATTTAAACCTTCCTCTCATTACAATAAAGTATAGACTGATTTGTGCTTCTGAAAATCAAGTGACCAAGGAACCATTTAAAAAACAAAACAAAACCCCTCTGTTGAAATTCCAACTTTCAGATGAATTTGACAAGTATTTTAATTTTTTTTTTCCTGAAAAAAATCTTTATTGTTCTCTTAACTTCACTATTTTAGGCGCTTGTAGATTCAAATGGAAGAGTATTTTTTGTTTGCAGTTAATAGAAAATCACCACTAGACTTATGCCCTTCTAAAAGCTTACCTTTCTGACCTAGTTCTAGTGGCAGTAGCTGCTCTAAGGCCCCTCCTACATGTTACATATATTATGCAATTAACTGGTTAAACACACAATAAATTTAGACTAGCCACACATGCATAGTAATTATCACATGATAAAAATGACTATTCAGCTATAAAAAGAGCCAGCCAGCTACAAAGTTAGTACTTGAAAATGTGTAACAACTCTATATGTGGTTTCTAGCCAGCTTTAATTTGAACATGTAGCAAGGCCCTAAGAAAAACCTCAATTTATTGTTCCTAATCCAAAGTCTTTTTTTCCCCCCCTAACAATGATTTTTTTTTCCCTCAGAATATGTTCTGGGACAAGAGCAATATATGAGGAATGATATCTTACAAATCTTGATGGAAAAAAATGGTTAAGCATTTAGAGTATGTGATGGAAGTGCTTGATAATTTTCTAGCCTTGTAATTATAAAATTACAAATTAAATTTGTTATGTCTTATCTTAAATGCAGTCTCCACAAATCCAGTGAAAGGTGTTTCAACAGAAAATGGGTTGCATACCTTCCATTGTATTTGTTAGTATACTGGCTATACTCATTGCTCTTTGTCTTGCAGCAGAATCTTCTAGCATGTCCATGGAAATTTGATAAGAACTTAATCTTCTCTTTCTTATTTCTGTTTCTGTAGTTGTGCCCTGGAAATAAATTGCAAAAGAATTAATCTGTTTTTTTCCATGTTTTTCCCATGTTTTTCCAATCTTTTCCAGCAACTTATTAACAATACAATATGCCAATCTCTAGTGCCTCAAAATTCTTCTCCAATATGTATTGTGTCCAGTGTATTAGGCTTTAGCTAAATAGCTATAGTTTCTGTGTCATAAGAATTTTCAGTTTTCTTCTAAGGGTTGTGTGGAAAAGGATTTGAGGATTTGTAAGCCAATCTTACAAGTTGCCTACTTGATTTAGGGCACTTGAAGCCAATGGCTTTTCCTTTTTACTAAAGTGACTACTAGGACTGCATTAAATTTTGCTGGCAGATATATTTTCACTAAATTAATCCCTTAAGAAAAAAAGAAGATGCAGGCTATTACGATGATCCCTGGAGAAATATGCTGAGATCTTGCCAGCCACAACATGGCAATAGCAAAAGAATATTAAATTATTATTTAAAAAAGAGGTTTTGATACAGGAAATACAGTAGTTCAAAAGTAATGATGCTATTAAAATGCTCATTCCCATCCTGGTGAGAAATCTCAAAACTTTCACAAAAGTATGGAGGAATTTCTTGTGAAAGAGAAATCAAAATAAATTAAATCTCATCATGAAGTCTCAATCTCATAGGTTTGCAAAGAATATATAAATAACCATATATTTTCCTAGTTGTAGTCCAGATTACAAATTTTTAGGACATACAAAATAAGATGGTCTTGGATTTTCTGCTCTCTTTTCATGATCTATTTAAAACAATGGATGTTAGACTCCAATTTAAACATTCTTTAACAGGATGCTGTTATTTGGCATGTACTTTAGGAATGTGAAAAATGGGCCATATTCAATTCAGATTTGGCCCGAATCGAGGGCAGTTGATTTGAGTAATTGATTTGGATCACTGACCTGATTTTGATTCAACCAAATGTGAATCTTCAGATTTGATGTTGATTCAGAGAATCAGGGATTTGGCCATAGACACAGTTTTAAATGTTTACATATCTCGAGGTACCAGGTGTGGCTCCTGAACGCTGTGATGGTGGGGCAAATGGAGCATCCCACAGGAGCATGGGGGGTAAACTTCCAGACCACTTCTGAGTCCATTTCTGGGTCCTCCATGGATCACACGGGGGACCCCCCCCCCCCGAGCCCTCCGGCTCAGCAATCAGCCCAGACACAGGAGGCACCAGTCACCGAGCTGGGGGGCGGGGAGGGAGGGTCCCCCATGCACTCCCCAGCGGACCCAGACATAGACCAGAAGTGCTTCTGGTCCACTTCTGGGTCTGCTGCCAAGTACTCTGGGAAGCCCCCTGCACTGCTGTGGAATGCTCCATCTGCCCCAGCATCGTAGCATTCACAAGCCACCTGGTACCTTGATATATGTAGAAAAAACATTTAAAGCTGTCTAAATCCAAATCATCAAATCTCTCTGAATCAACTCGAAGGGTTCTGATTCTATTCAGAGAGATTAAAAGGTCTCCTGATTTGATTCAGATTTGGAGATTCGGCCGCCGAACTCAGCCGAATCTCCGCCGAATCGAATCAGTGACCAAAGCTTTGCACAGCCCTAATGTACTTTTTTGCCATGTACAATTTTTTTTCTTCTTTGGAGGGCAGCTTGGCTTAGTGGCCTGAACACAGGGGAAGTCTAAGTAATTCCTAAGTCCTGACAGCTTTCCAACTCCCTTTGTGGCTTTGAGCAAATGACTTATTTTTTCTGTCTTAGTTTTACTGTGTGTGGAAGAAGGATAATAATGCCTGCATATTTCTCAAAAATGTTCCAAGGATTAACTGATTAATGTTGGTCTAGTGTGAAGATGAAAAGCCCTTTGAAAGAATTAACTAGTATTATTCCTTAAGAGAAGATTCTAGACATAATCAGGATTAATCTTATTAGAGGAAAAGGTCTATCACTTGTGCATAAGAATGCATATACCAGCTGATGTTTTCTTAGTTAATTTGATTTTCTAATCTGAAAACCTCAATCAAGATGGAAAATAAACATAGAAACAAAAGCAAGATATTTATACAAATATTGAGATTTCAGTACTACTGTTTAATGTGGATGTTTTAAAAGCAATACTATTAAAACGGGTTAGTGCTATACTGATTCAATCCATTTTTAACAATATTATGGCATTAACATTGCCTATGTTTTGGTAAATGTTTGGAAGTATCTGTTTTGGGATTACATAAATTTATAACTCAATGTGAGATGCAATGAAATTGCATGAGTGTGTAATGCATATAAACATTTTGCTCATTAAAATCATTGTTATGGATTTTTTTGATTCCCACTGCAGTTGTTGTGGTTTTTGCCATTGACTTCAAAGGGAAAAGGATCTAGTCCCTATACTTGTTTATTCCATGTGTTTGGAAATAGTGTGTTTCTACTCTGATCTAAATGGCAAATTCCTTTCAAATACCTATCCTATCTATAGATCTCTTACTGAAGAATGCATTTAGGAAAATCCACTGTGCCCAAACCATTTCCAATTGTGCTTGTATTACAATATTATTATTAGTTTATCTAAAGTCACCTCTGGGAAAAGCTGTCCAGTAGGCGAAGTAAGAGCTGAAGGTCCTCCAACCAAGGAAACCACTCCATTGCAGTCAACAGTGCTGTGCATCTTTCCATTTGCTGGAAGTGCTGGTACCATCCTGAATGACATACTAGTCTGGCTAATGTTACTATTGCGCCGTTCTCCATGTTTGTTTGGAACAAAAAGGGAATCCCTTCTGCTCTCATTATCTTCAAGAGTGCTGTGTTCATCATCAGCAAAGTCATTTTCTGATCCTATATCCTTTGCTCGACCTCTGAAACTGAAAATACTTGTTCTACTGTTACGCCGTGGGGAAAACAGAGAGCCACGAATGCTCAGCAAAGACTGGGGGTAAAGGAAACCAAAACACAGCATTAGTATCTGAAACATCAAAATATAATCACTTGTTTTCTCATAGTAAGTAAATAACATGTTCA
>NW_005842382.1:641885-642795 GCF_000455745.1 Alligator sinensis | reverse complement strand
CAGCAGGAAGGAAATTTGTTATTTTTTTAATTTGGCAACAAAATTGTGTCCACATTATATACCAGAGGAGAGGAATTATTCTTGAAGTATGCTAGAGTGTGTAATGAAAGAAAAAGATGCAAGGGCAGAAAGGAGAAGAAACTCCAGACTCTGGCATCGGATTGTTTTTTGTTAAAAGTATGCAGCAGGATTTGATGATTTTTTTGGAGTGGGGATAGAGTTGATATGTTCCATTGAGGTGGTCTGCTGGAAAGAGGAGTATTCTCCATCTACATAATAGCTAGGCAGACATGTTGTGTGTATGTGTGT
This sequence comes from Alligator sinensis, assembly GCF_000455745.1. Lineage (NCBI taxonomy): Eukaryota > Metazoa > Chordata > Crocodylia > Alligatoridae > Alligator > Alligator sinensis. The sequence goes on along the minus strand of NW_005842382.1, from coordinate 642,486 downwards.
GGGGGGGGGTAGTTACATAGTAAGTTTACATAGTAGTTTACATAGTAGTTTACATAGTCTTAAAAATTACATCCGATATAAAAGCCACTTTTCCCACCCAGCCTCCTGGCATTGGACTATTTTTACCCACCCAGCCCTTCGCTTCTTCCCCTAGGGGCACAACTACCCTTGTGGTCCAGACAGCCCCTCCTCTCTGAAAAGGCCAAACTCCCCATCCTGTAAGCCATTCCAGGTTCTGAGAGCTGATTGAAATAGGTCAGAGTGGGGGGAGAGGTAGGTAGGATCATGGTCGAGTAGATTCACTGGGGGAGTGTTATTCATCTGGGAGTGAGAGGGGTTGGGAAGCTAAAAATAACCCCTGGTCTGAGGGGTTTGGGGGGGGGAAGAGCCTCCCAACTCAAGCCTCCCCATGAATCCTGCTAGCCCCCTTGATCCCATCAAACCCTCCTGGATTCTACCAAGCCCCACACAGACCACATTTGCCCCTCAACCCTGCCAAATCCTCCCTTCTCTGCAGACTCCACTTGCCTCCTCAATTCGCCTCTGCAGGCCCTGCTCCCCCCACCCCCAATTCCCCCAACCACCCCTCCCCATCCCAACT
>NW_005842382.1:640855-641436 GCF_000455745.1 Alligator sinensis | reverse complement strand
TACCTTACATTGGGTGGCCATTTTTAACTTAATCTAACCTCCCCATAAAATCCATACCTTTATGATAGTGTCATCTACTTTTTTTTCTGTCCTTCCATGAGGGTGATGACTGCCCCTGTATTTTTTTTCCTTTCCATTCCTTGTGGAATGTAGGGACTCCAAATTATAAGGCTCATTGCTCACTTCTTACTCTACTTGCTTGAGAGGGAACATTCCTGTGATTGGCACTGAATTCATTCTTGCTAATTCTAGAGCAGGGGTGGGCAATTATTTTGGGTGGAGGGACACTTACCCAGTTTTGGCAGGCTGTCGAGGGCCACATAGGTAGCCCCACCCCTTGACAGGTGCCCCACCCCCTAGTCACCATCTTGCGACCAACATCCCAATGTTTTGGGACCAACGTCCCAGGGCCAGCACCGGTGGGGCCCAGAGTGGGGCACAGGCTGGCAGGGGTCTGTGGAGCTGGGCTGGGCTTCATCAGCAGGGAGGGGCGAGCTGGCCCGGCTCCATAGAGCCCCTGCTAGCTGGGACCCCGCACTCCTGCCACCCTGCTCTGGGCCCCACCGGCACTGGCACCAGGA
>NW_005842382.1:613110-640608 GCF_000455745.1 Alligator sinensis | reverse complement strand
GGCGTGGGGCACTGGCCATGGAACAGGTGAGGGGCCGCTTTTCCCCGTGCTCAGCACCAGCTTGTAACCCACCCCACTGTCAGCCTGGCAGTGGGGCCGAGTTACAACCTGGTGCTGAGCGTGGAGTGGGGGGGAGCAGCCCTTCCCCACCCCACGCTAGGTGCCCCATGCTGCAGCTGCTTGCATCCCTCATGGGGCTGCCTGTGCCTGCTCTGCCCCGCTCTGGACCCCCCCCCCGCCATGCTCCTTCCCTGCTCGGGATCCCCCCCACTTACCTGAGCTTCCCACACCAGGGCAGCCACATGCTTTCAGCTCAGAAACCCCAGCTGGGGCTTCCAGCTGGGGGGCGGGGCTGGGCAGGCCATGCTGTTGTTGGAGCCCGCCTCCCCTGGATCCTACTGCCCTTGGTTTCTGTCATTTTTGACAGGAACCAAGGGCATAGAAATATTAATTTTAATTTTTTTTTAGGGTCCCCGCGGGCCTTGTGGGCCGGATGCAGCCCATGGGCCATATTTTGCCCACCGCTGTTCTAGAGTCTGCCTTTTTTCATCAGCAGCACCATGGCATAGGCAGCATGTGCAGCCCTCTCAAACTACTAAGCAGTGACGGGTTCTGGAGGCTGATCTACTAATAGACTGTTCTAGCTTGTGCCAGCCTTTACCGAGTTTGGAGTGGAAGTACTGCTAATACTAGCAGATTGTCAGAAGGATGCTGATTAGCCATCACAGTTCTAAATGGGATTATTGCAGGAATTAAATTACTTTAAAAAAATTATAAAACTATAACGCCAAATTCTGTCCTTAGGTGGACAGGTAAGACTTCTCCTGAGTTCAAAACCATTTCCATGATGAGTATAGAATAACACAATTTGCCTGTACTAAACTATTGAAGAGATTGCACAGGACTACAGATATCTGAAGAGAGTTTGTGTTAGTTATTCTTCTATTTAATTACATTACATGAAACTGTTTAATGGAATCTTTTCCCCTATCTCTGCATATCTTATTAGCAGCATTCAAAAATAAATGAAACTCATTCTAGTTAAGAAAAAGAGAAGCCCTGCAGTAATCTTTCTTCAGTTCTGCTTTTTTAGTACATTTTATTTCTTGGTACATTACAAACATGATTCTGAGATGGCTCTCAATTCAGTCACCAGTTTTGCAGGTAAAACCCAACCTGTACTTCCATAATATAACAACAATCAGACTCACAGTTTATATAGTGAGCCTTCAAACAGACATAAAAACAGAAACTACAATTAAAAAAACTATCCATAATATTGTACTAATAACTTAAATATCAAATATTATTGAAATTTAAAAGAAGGGATGGTATCATTGAGTACTACTAAGGTTTCCTGATCCTTCCCATTGTAATCTGTTTTCAGTTATAAAAATGCCATTTTTAACCATCTGGGCTTAAATTTTCTGTGCCATCTGTCTGCCAAAATGGTTCAGCCATTTCTGAGAACAAATCTACAGAAAAATATGATTTTTCTCATGTTAAATTCTGGGGACCTTTTTTTGAAAAACTCTAAAGCTTTAAACAGAAGTTGCATTTGTCGTGAGACTGGTTGTGCCACAAAAATATACGGGATTGTCATGTCCACAAATTGATCTTCAGAGCAGGTTTGTGGATCTCGCAGCAAGTGGCCTGGGAGACAGACATGCCAGCATGAACTGCAGCTCTTGCACCAGCAGATGGCCTAAACGAGCTTGGGCCCCTCACCACCTGCCTGAATTTCCACGGTATTTGTGTTGATGTTGATGGGTTCTGATGGATGCTATGGTTACTTTTATTTGCAGCAAAAGTGATGGAGTAGTACTTGCAGGAAAGAACCTCATTTATGTGTTCACTGCCAAAGAATGGAGTGTTCATGTCTACATCTAGATTCTGGTCCATGATAGCAGCCACCATCCTGAAGCTCTTTTGGCCGCAGATCAACTTGTTGCAACTAGGCAGATGTGGGAGTGGCTCCAAACCATGGAGTAGTGTTTTTTGGGCTAGGGAGATGAGCAGCAACTGGAAGAAGTGGTTTCTTATGGCCATCTGGAATGAAGAGCAGTGGTATGGCACACAAATTTCTGCAGGTCTAGGGACACCTTCATGGAGATCTATGCCAAGTTTGCCCCACACGCAAGGTGGTGGACAGTGGTGATGAGGGCACCCTTATCTGTGGATAAGCAAATTGCCATTCCAGTGTGGAAGCTCACAACCCCAGATGGCTTCTTGTCCACATCAAACCATTTTGGCATGGGCGAGTCAATAGCTGGAGAAAGAGTACCTGGCAATCCAGGTCCCATGCTAATGCCCTGAGGTCCTACCTACAGGAGGACATGGATGGGTTTGACAGCCTGGAGCTCCCCACCTGTGTTGGCTGATTGCAAGCCCCTTCACACCATGGCTGGGAGTTCATCAATCGGAAGGACTAATTCTTGAGTGTGCTTTGGGCAGTTGTAACCATTTCATGCCTGCAAAAGCCAGCTGACTTAGCACAGTACATGATGCCAGGGTATTTAGGAGCTCCCTCTTCCCCTGAGCTGATGGACCTGAGAGAGTGTGCCTCTGGCCTGTCTGACCTCCAGGTTGAGAGGGCTGACTAAACCCCAACTAGTAACTGGGGACCCTTCCTACCCATTGCACCCCTGGCTAATGAAACCATCCGCTGGAGCCCTAAATGCCCAGAAAGAACTGTTCAGTTACAGGCTAAACAGTTGTATGCTGGCTCCAGAGTATGCTTTCAGCTGTCTCAAGCCTCTTTGAAGGTGGCTGAGGACATGCATGGATGCCAGCAAGTGCAACATACCATGGTTTGTAGTCTCTGCATGTGTGCTGCACAACATCTACGAGGCTAAGGGAAAGCGTCTACCTAAGTCCCTGCCCCTGCAAATTGAGTTAGAATGGCCCTTAGCTCCCGCTGGCATTGTGCCTGCAAATTCTCAAATGGAGGCCAGTTGCCTGGCATTGCATGTTTGAGACAAACTGCCTGACCACTTCTGCAGTCTCTGGACTGAGGGTGATGAATCATAGAATGATTTAATGTACCTGATTAAACACTGTCAACTGAACTCATGCTCCTGTGTGGGCAGGGGGTGGTGAGCGTGTGTGTGTGCAGGATGGGCATGTTGGAGGGGGTAAAAGTTCAGCTAGGTGCTGTGCAGTGCTCTAGGGCTATGATGGGGAGAGAGGGAAGTGATAAGATGATTTATCGTGAGCTCTGGGTGTGAAGCCAGGCATTCTGGGTCCCTACTCCTTTGTAGTACCACTATTGTGGTTTTGGCTGGGAGATGGCTAAGGCATTAAGTGGGCAATTAGCTTACACAGTATCAATCACTACCTAACTGAAGTGGGACACACAGCACAGTGATGGTTCTAGTGACCTTAAAGGTACTCCTCCCCCAAACCAATGCAAGTTTCTAGTGCAAGGGAATACTTTCGATTGCCGGTAAACTGCTCCCACCCAGTTTTTTAAACACCAAAACCACAATTCTTATACAAGGCAGAAATGTTATTAAACAGGACAAGGATAAACAAGAAAGCAGAAAAGGATAAACAAGGAGACAAATGTAACAAAATAAAGCTTTTCATGAAACCCATTACTCCCCCATGAACATGAGCATGTTAGCCCTCCATGGCTGCAGTATGCACATGTGCCATGTCCTCAGGTGGTGTCTGATGGATGGATGGTCAGCTGGGCCAGGATGGACTAGAAGTTCCCAATCTGACTTATTGCCCAGGTTGCTGTGCTGCCTAGGAGGGCTGTGTCCTTGACCATTGTTGCATCAGAATCCTCATTACACTCCTGGAAAATGGCATGGGCTGCCATGTCCATCATGTTTACAGGCCTATGTTGTTGACCACAAAGATGCAGTAGAGTTCCTCAGAGTGGGTGTATATGACTCTGCCTGTGACTTTGCAACATGGTTGCTGTCCCATGTCTTCGTAAACTACTTTCTCTGTACCTTATACTTCAACTGACACTGAGCCCGGTCATGGTTGTGACCCCAGGCTACAATTTCCTTGGTGACCCACTGATAGATTGTCTTGTTTTGAAGACATGACCAGAATGCCCACTCATTCTTGCTCTCACCTCAGATGGCAATGAGATCAACTACCTCCACCTTGGTCTAGTTTCTGCAGTGTTTGTTCAGGGCTCTGGACTTAGACTGAGGGGCCATGGTGGGGGAGGGTAGATTGGTGTGTGGGAGTATAGAGTTCCTAGAGGTCCATGAAAGTCCCAGATGGGTCTGATGGGTTCAGGAAATTCTCAGTGGTTGTTGGTGTTTGGAGGATGCAGGCTCTGATGCTCATCTCAAGTAAGTGGCAAGCACAAAATGGCTGGCAAATTGCCATGCAGGGCAATTGATGTGAGAGCTGGCCATCTGGAGCTTTATATCTTCATGCAGTAGAGTTATGCAGTCAGAGCCAGAGCATCCAGACAGAGTTCAAGAAGGGCCAGGACTGGGACTGAAGCAGGGCACTGTGGGATACTTGGAGACTGACCTGTTCATCAACCCCGTGAGAATGTCATGGAACAACAGACATCTGTAGTGATAATATGGGGAAAACTGTTAGTGGGTCTTTCTGCATAAACATTTTGGGGGGGTTGTCCTGAGACAAGCAGCAAGGACTTCTGTATGCTTGTGTTTTGTTCCATGTTAAAATATTTTCTGCTGTAACAAAGATAATGTCTGTCTGCAGCCTAAAATCCTTGTGGCAGGGACTTGCATTTTGGCATGGCAATGAGCTTTTTGTCAGTGTCCCTATTGTCATGCTTGTGAAAATTAATTTGAATGTGGTCAAATTCCAAACTTTCAAAATCAGTTTCCACGTGTTTAGTGGAAACTAGGTTTTAGCAGCTACATTTCCACCACCACTGGGACCACCATCCTTGCTTTTAAGTAGCTTTTGCTGCCATAGGTTGTGTGTTTCCCAATCCTGTCAGTCTTGTTAGGTATGCTCTGAGCCCCAAACAATACTTGGATGGAGAGGTACTTGGTTTGAGAATCCTAATCTGGTTTAGGCAGGTGCTAAGAACCAAGTTTACTTAGACATGTCAAAGTGGCTGCAGTTCTGGGGATGTGTAGATGTAGAACTGTGCAGTATGGACGTTTTTGGTAAATCTCAGGTGTCTATAGGGTGAGGGGGGAGTTTGAGGATCATTCTCAAAGTAGGTAGGACTTAGGCACCTAATACTAAGTCCCTTTGTAAACCAGGGTGTAGCTCCAGAGAACAAAAAAGAGTGAAAATCCTCTACATCTCAAACACATAAACTCAAGAGACAATGTTAAGAAGCAGAATTTGATTCCCTGTCACTAGTCATTTCTGTGAAGCAGGAGTACATATTAGATATATGATATCTAGTTCCCATTTAAGTAAATGGAAAAACTGCCTTTGACTTCCATGGAAACTATCAGACCTCTGTATATATATGAATGCAATCTGCTTGTCCCATTAAAATGTACACACAGAATCTTGGACCAGTCTATCAGAACTATCCACAGACCCATTTGCCATGTTCTTTTCACTCTTCCAGCCTGTTCTTTTCATCCACCATGATGATACTGTAGAGACAATTAACACGGAACTTGAGCATGTGATATGCAAGTCTTCCCAATTCAGATTATATCTGGCCCTTTTCCCTCCACAACAGACACAATTTCCATTAGTTTCTGGCCTTTGTCAGCCATGTAGAGGGGCAAACTTTGCCCTAAAATATTTGTACTGCTTCACAAATCAATGAAACATAACTCCTTTAGGTCACTAATACAATTTACAGTCACTTTTTAATGCTTACCACATGCAGTGGTTAAGTTTCATTGTAGGTCACTGTACTATTAGCTGTTTTATGCCTGCTGTGTAAGCCATGACTCATTAAAGTGAGACAGTTCCCTATTTTTTGCACCTTCCTCTATTAAATTTGAAATGTAAAATGTATACAAATATTTATTTCCATTTGTTTTTAGAAGGTTTTAATTATTAATTTTGCAACATGAATTAACATTTAATTTTAATGCTATTAAAAGTCATTTAAAGTGTCTTGAGATTTTAAAGCTCATTAAGGTTCTATGAAAATTTAAATAATTCTTGATGACAGGAGATACTTTGCAAAATGATGAAAGGCTTTCAGAGAGTATTATGGACAAATACATGCCATGCTGATGGTACTTTAACATCAATTCACTAATACAATGCTCTTTGAGTTCTTTAAATGAAGCATTTCATATTCGCCTGTTTGCTGTTAATGGAAAGACTCTTTAATCAATTAAGGAACTGAGCACAATGAGCTCTGGATCATGCCAAAATGTGCATTGTTTTTCAATCAATGAGAACAGTTCTCTTTTACATCTTTATAGGCCAAATTTTAGGCCTTTAAATAAATGCATCAAGTATGTGGGTATTGTAAGTGTTATATAAGTGAGGTTATCTCATGCTGGTAGACAAAATACCCTGACTTATAGGTGTAGAATATAATGATGTTTTCTCTGTCATGTACAACTAATTAATTAAACACTATGTCTAAATAACTCCTATATAAGTCTAAATGTTGCCCTATCACACTCCCTTCATTGCGGCATATCAGAGATATTTTTCTCTCTTTCAACCAGATAATTGAGTTCGATAAGGTCGCCAATAAAAGCTGTTAGCCTGATATTCTCAGCTTCAGAACATGAAAGTCATATGATGAGCTTAAGTGCCTTATTGATATGGATTTGATATGATGCAAAAGTGGACAGTTTATTACCACCTTAATTTCTTTCTAAATAAACATTAATCAAAAACTCCAGTCCATAACATCAGACACTTTGCATATACCAGATATATAATATATTTTCAGAAATGGTGTGAATTAAAAAAAATATATATTCCTGATGATGTCTTTAGTATCCCTAAATGGGTAAAGTCATTCTGTCCTAGATAATTTAATAGACATATCCAGCTCATTATCTGAAACATAACTACAATAACTATGATACACTGTTGGAAAACGTGCCCAACAGCTCTCACAACTATAGGGTTGCTTTAATAAAAGACATCACAAATAATCCTTGCTTCTGTGATATAGTCATAGTTTTCTTTGTGTAACGTTGCTGAAATTTCCATGACAAACACATCACAGTAGTAGAAGAAAATAATTTAATTAGTAACAGTACTGTACCTGATGTGGAGAAGTAAACCTTTTTTCATATGTCAATCGACTTCCATCCATGGAAAAACGGAAACCTTTTCTTTTGATACTGTCTTCTGATTCAGATTTTGGAAACTTTTCAACATCATCTTTGTCCTCGGCTTCTGAGAGTTCTTTTTGTCTTCTTTTCTTCCTTCTATTTCTTCTTTCTTTAGCACTCTTTGAGCTCAACTTCGATGCTTCTGAAGAACTTTCTAAGAGCTCTCCTAATCCCCCTACTCCACTGAAATCTCTCGATGCAACCGATGCTGCTGCTACTGCTGCTGTTGCCTGTTGTGTTACACGGTGTGATAAATTAGGATGCAGAATGCAAATAATTTTAAATACTTGTAGTGTCATTTATTATTATTAACCTAAAAAGTTGCTGCTTGAGAATGACATTTCAATGAGCAAAAATTGAAATAAATGCAAGAAAAACTCTATTTAAATAAATATTTAGTTCCCTGTCACATAAAGCATAAGACAAAAAGGATGAATTTTAATAGAACAGTATTAACATCAAAAGACATACTGCACAATAAATTAGCCTAAAATAGAAGTAATACAATAAATCACAGGTGCTATCTTCTCCACAAACACATACTTCAAATTTCTGTGCTTCTTCCTGTTTCCTCAGAAGACGTCTACATCCTACTTTAAAGGAACTCTGCTGATCCCCCTGGCATTCATAATGAGGATTAATACTTGTTCTTTGTGTAATTCCTACTATATGATTTAATCCATTAGTTTGGTGGCATTAAATGAAATTACTTCTATTTATACTCAGAGTTTTTAGACTCACAATGTTTAATAATCTTTTTCAAATATTTAAAAGAAAAAAGAAAGAAGGAAGTATTTTGTACTATATCCTCTGAGATCCTAATTCATCAAGGTGTTTAAGCCCAGTCTAAGAGCAAGGCTCTAAGGGTTTTTAATTCACTAGGCATGTTTACATATGCACTTTAATGTGCAGTAGCCTTTTTTAATGCACATTATAACATCACTGAAAAAAACTGTGGGTTTCTATACATGTGATCTGGGGTGGAGGTATGTTTTAATTAGAGTGGCCCTCAGAGCTGTCAGAGCCACTCTAATTACAGTGCCTGCAGTGTCACATGTATTCAGTGCCTGGTGCTAATTAGAATATGTTGGAGCAGAGGTCCATCACATGTATAGGTGCCCTGTATTATTTAGTTAATGTGAATTAAAATACATTAGCACACATTAAGCTTTACTTAAAAACTGTACTCTGTAGTTAATGTGCATTAAGACAAGCTAATGCCCACTTTCGTAGTACCTTACAATGGAGATACTAGATTTAATGCACATTAACTAAAGCATGTTAATGCGTGTGTAGATGTGCCCAACTGTATATTAAATCTCATTATATATGTTAATTTATGGGTGTGACTTTAGAATTTTAGGTCTAAGAATATGGATGTTCTGAAACAGACACAAAGTACAATCTACATTATTAATCTACCTGAGCTTCCTCTTGTTGTTTTTTCAGCTGCTCGAGCATCTGCTGAAATTCTGCTTCTTTCTGTTCTGCTTCTTCCAGGGTTGCTTGATTTTGTTCGTCATAGGCCATGGCAACAACAGCCAATATCAAATTAATTAGATAGAAAGAGCCCAGAAAAATCACCAGAACAAAAAATATCATGTATGTTTTGCCAGCAGCTCGGAGTGTCTGTAGGGGGAAACATAACCATATAAACACATAGTTTACTAGTCTGGTAATATAGATTACTGACGCAATACCAAGCTTTTATGAGCATTGATTTAAAGGCTCTTATCATTACTGAATAGAAGTCTATTCATACAACTTCACCATAGCAAATAATATGTAGCCTTTGCTTCACAAAATATCTCACCAGCTGATAAAGATTTTCCCAGAAGTCCTGAGTCATTAGCCGAAAGAGTGACAGAAAGGCCCAGCTGAATGTGTCAAAGCTTGTATAGCCATAGTTGGGGTTTCTACCAGCTTTCACACACACGTATCCTTCTGGACATTGACTATGTGAAGAGAAAACATAAGGTGTTATAGTGCATGTTTATGCCAATCTCTGTTATATTTCAGAACATAACTGTTATTTTTGTTTATCACAATTTTTGAATAGGTGTTAGAAAAATTCCAGTCAATTAACGTTTTGTGTGTTCAAGACAATTAAAAAGGTCCCAAGAATCTAATACAAATAAATATCAGATACCTTTTTATATTGTGTTGTGTTTGTCAATACGTGTTTTCTTTATTAAACATCTTTCAAATTATTTAATTCAGATTTTCACCAGCCACATTTTCAACAATAATTTCTAAATCAAACACTTAATGTCCTGACAAAAATAGTATTAAAGAAGTATAGTCAGGAAATTCACATAAGAAATATTCTTTCTGTAAAGGGCTTCATTCTACCCATGTAAGTTCTGAACTTACCTAGCAAATGTCCTTTTGACTGCATATTGAAGTCTGCAAGACCTGTTTTTGTGTATTGTATTGTATTCCTCTCTCACAAAGACACTTTACTGTGTCAGTAGGTCTGGCTAGGCACAAGTATTCCACTATTCTATCATAAAAAGGGGGAAGTACATGCTGGAGCCTTTCAAAGAGTGTACAAATGTTTGTACACTTATACAAATTAACTCAAATTAAGTAACCAGACTTCCAAGTAATACTCAAATACTCTAGTTTATGCACATTACACTGTAGTATAATGATTTTGAATTCCTAACCCAAGGAGGACCAAATCTTTATGGTCTAAACTATGAATCTTTAAACTCAGTTGAATCCAGATGGAATGACACTCTAGTTCAGAGGTCAGCAACATTTTTGGACAGAGTGCTAGAAACACCTGCAACCTTGACTTGTAAGATACTGGTGTACCAGGGGCAGACAATGGGGAACCACAAGGGGCCTGATCCTTGCTGTGGCCATGCAGCCCCAGCCCCTTCCCCACTATCCACCCTGAGGCACACGTGCCAAGCAAAATGCCATCATGTGCCATGCTGTGGCACCCATGCTGGGGGTTGCCTACCCCTGCTCTAGTTAGTCCCCCAAACAAGTGCACCAAGTAAAAACTGTGAGAGAACAATTTTCCTCACTTGCTCCAAAGTGAACATCTTTTTTTATGATACAGCACTCTTTGCCAGAGTATTCAGCCAGCTCTACCAGTGGGTACATGGAAGTATAAAGCCTTTTTGTAAGGGTTAAGTATCATGCACACATGGACTCTGCTTTTTGCTTCATGCCTGGCTCCATAATCCAAAAGGGTTTTTTGAAAGTAGCATGGGTTTTTTTAGGGGAAGTTAACTTGCAAGTTAACTAACTTCTTCAGTTTAGCTCATCTGACTGGCAGTTTGCCAAGACGGATAGACTCAGGCTCTAAATAAAAAGTACATCCTTGAACTATGCAGTCACTACTCTGACTTGATAGCCAGGTTCTCCTTCTCCACTTTATTCTTCTCAGTTTACACCCTTGATTTCATGTTATTCATGCTCAATCAATACATCTCAAAAGGAGATTATACAAGAGTTGATATTGTTATCGTTGATATCAACAATGTGTTCTATGCAAGAACATACATTTCCTGTATTTACCTGAATCCAAGATGATCCTGAATTTAAGATTTCCCTCCCACCCCAAAATAGGTTTTATATATGGACAATTTATCAATTTGTTAGAGTCTAATTATTGGAAGATTGTCTTAAATTCATCCCTACCACCTCTGCAGTGGAAAAAGCTATGGCAGGGGAATAGGTGATGCAGTTTAAGCAGTGGGGAAGTAGTGAGACAGGTGCTGGGAAGGCAGGCAGTGGGGGCAGTAGTGGGAGGGGCGTGGTAGGACAGGCAGTGGGGGAGCATTGGGAGATAGGCAGTAGGGGGCAGGCAGTTTAGCCCTGCACCCTTGGGTCCCCACCTCCATCTCTCATCTGCTTTCCCATCTCTCCTCTGCTTCCCCCATCTCTTCCCCCTCTTCCTCTCCTACCATTGCTCCATCCCTTCTCTGGCCTGGATCACAGAGCACAGCCCCAGCCCAAGGCCATAGCAGCAGTGCAGAGCCAGCACCATTGCTACAGGGCCAGGCTGAGACCATGCTCTGTGCCCCAGGCTGAAGCAAGGATGTAGCCTGTTGGCACAAGAGCAAGGGTAGGGGTCGGGGGAGGGCATGGAGGGAGATGGAGGGGTGAAGGGAAGAGACCTGGGGCTCAAGTCTAAAGTGGGGGGAGGCAGGGGCTACAGAGGAAGTGGAGGTTCAGGTAGCAGCTGAGGCTGTGGCCCCAACCTGGGGTCGGGACTGAAGTCAGAGCCACAGTAGCTGCCTGCTTCCTCCAGTGCTGCCTTGTAAGCAATTCTAGGACAAGGGGCTTTTTTCCTCATGGTAAATGGAGGAAAAAGCCTCATCTTGGAATTGACTTTATAAGGTATATTACTTTGCATGGCCAGAGATTAGAATACTTTGATTTCAATCTGAAGTCAAACATTTAGCGTCAAATTCCTAGAAAAGTTCTAATATGAATAGACAGATATCTGATATTTAAAGTTAAAGTTCCTATTGCTACGAAACAGAGTATTTTAGAAAATCTTACCCTGCATCAGAGCTATTACCACAAAGTAGGGCATCTCTTTGTCCTTCCAAAACATAAAAATGAGCTGTTTAGAAAGCATTAAAAATATATGTGAATAATTCAAAGAAATAGTAAATTAAAAACTGCATAATTAACATAAAAGAATCTACATATATATTTGTGTGTAGTCGACATACTTAGTTTCTGACTGCTTCTCAGTTCATTTAGGAATTTGGATCTCAATTGCTTTGAAAAGGCATGTGATACCATATGAATGCACAAAATTATGTTACTTCTTACATACTATACTTCCTATATTCCTATACTTCCTATATCTTCTTTGTTTGATCACAAATAGAAACAAACTGATATTGCAAAGAGTTGAATAATAGTTATATCAGTCATTCTTACTTTCATCCTCAATGTACTCCTTCCAGTTAAACGTGCTCACTGTTGTATTAACAAATGTACCATTTTTGTCCATTGTGCTATTAAAGTAGGAAATAACATTTATCTCAAAAGTAGAATTGTCTGGAGGCCACTGCAAGCATTTATGCCTCAAGTTGCCCATGAACAGCTGCAGCCCTATTAGTGCAAATACACTCAGACAAAAAACAGTCAGGATCATTACATCTGAGAGCTTCTTCACAGACTGAATTAGGGCTCCCACGATAGTTTTCAAGCCTGCAAAGAGAAAATTTCCGAAAGTGTATTAAAACATATCATATGTTTTTTTTATAAATATAAGAACTCATGCAGAAGCCCAAAAGAATGGTTTTCTTATTTGTGAAATAGTAAAGCTTTATGGACAGCCTCAGAGCTTGTGAAGATGAATGAATAGCAAAGTTTCTTGTTTATGAAAGCGCAATGCACACACATTCCAAATACAAGTAATATATTATGTTCTTTCAAGCAGGAACTTTTATCAATCATGGTTAATATGAAAACATGAACACCATGTAAATAAAAATCTTCCTGTTATATATTTTGTTTTATTTTTCTTTCTTTCTTCTGCCAGTGCCTGCATTCCAAACAATTGATAAAGAAGACTTGGCAGAAATGAATGAAACTGGAAATTATTCCTATAATAAAAGCAGCTGAAAATGATAAATATCACATGCCATGCTTGTGCTACTTTGATTTTAAAACCCTTTTTCTCCATCAGTTGAGAACCTTTTATAACTATTTTTATAATTTCAGTGACTGCAATAAATGGTAAAATCCAAATAAATAAGAAAGCCACAGCACTAAAGCTTTTTCAATGTGAAGGAAAAACTTGTCATATTACAATGCAAACAAAGCCCCCGCCCCCCAAAAGAAATAGAACAAATAACCAATCAACCAACCCCCCCCAACAATAAAAAAAAACTAAATAAGGCTTTGCATTTTGTTGATGCTTCATGCAACAATTTGTTAAACTCAAAGGCTGATTTGGCAAAGAAAAGAAGCTAATATTAAAAAGGCAAGGAATCATGTTCCTATCCTATGATTCCTGTCTTTTTTTGCAACATGAACAGTGCGTAACAAGGCTTATGCTGAAAAGAAGTGAATTCAACTTCAATGGAACTAAAGTCAGCCTCAGTGTTTAACCTAGCTCTCACCTGGAATGACTGATATTGTTTTCAATGCTCGGAGAACTCTGAATGTTCTCAACGCTGAGACATTGCCCAGGTCCACAAATTCTGTCACATATCTGTAATAGGGGAGTTCACACACAAACACAATGACAGCACACAAATAACAGTTGGAGATACAAGGGGCCTAACACCTTACACCATTTACTTCTTACCTGGGATTACAGAAATAGTTTTCAAAGCTCTCAATACTCTGAAAGTTCGAAGAGCTGAAACATTGCCTAGGTTTACAAATTCTGTTACATACCTGCAGAATTAAATCACAATTATTCAGAATTGAGACAGAGTTTATACTACTTGCTTGGGTCTTTTATCAAGACCTCTGTTGATTTTAGTAAATAGAGTCCACATTTACCTTTCTCTGTAGTACATCTCACTTTAATAGACATAAGTTATCAACTACATTTGAATTTCATTGAAGTGAAACTCACTGATTTTATACTGGAAAAGCTAAGTAAATTAATTAGATTAGTAATAACAAGGTGGCATGAAGTCAAAGGGATGGCTTCCATTCTGGTAAGCAGAAAGAATGAAGGATATGAAATTAGTGTCCCTTTACTAGTGGCTGACACACCATGTTGGCTCCTGCAGTATCATGCTTTGAAGTATGGTTGCTAATATGCATGATACATGCAGTAACAACTTTGCTACTTGCAGGAATTTAATACTTCCAAATAAGTGCATACCCAATAATAGTATGGTATGTGCTGCCACTAATTTCATGTCCTCATAAGCTTTACAAATTGTTAAATCACTTACGCCATCAAAATGACACTGAAGTCAAGCCAGTTCCACGGATCTCGAAGGAAAGTAAAACCTTCTAAACAGAAGCCCCTTGCAAGAATTTTTATAAGTGATTCAAAGGTATAAATTCCAGTGAATGTGTACCTGAGGAAACAAGCATTACAGAAACTGAACTTGGCATATCAATTGTTATATGCAATCACATTTAATTACCATAGGTTTATTTGTTATAACAAAGGACTATAAAAATCTTTGAAATTCAATAGAGAAGTTCATAAATAATATAACCACAACATTGCAAGGTTATAAGTTGTAATTGTAAAGTTAATTAAAATTTTATTCAGAGAATGTGTATGATTGATTTTCTAAATGCTTAGAAAATCAGCCTTAGATTTTTGTGCCTACAAATAATTTCAGGCACCAATATTTATAGGCACAATTTCTAGCACTTTCATGCCTGGCTACCTGCTTGCATTTGCAAATCAGATAGATGTCTTAAGTGTTATAAAAAGTGCACAGAATTGTTTTCAGTGTTAAAATCAGAGCTGTCTCCTTAAAAGTTCTATAATAAGTTATATTAGTACAGGCATATTTTATAAGCAGAATTGCTTCCTAAGAAAGAGCACCTAGTATCAGGAATTAGGGCAGCAGACAGGATGACTAACATAACTGACCCTGACCACCTCAGTGGGTTTAGCTGCAAATGGCCTAACTACTTCTAGCTGGCCAAAGTTATCTGCATGGGCATGGATGCCTGCTTATATAAGCAGCAGTCCTTTCAGTGCCCAGTAGGCTACTCTTCATGTCTGGATCCTGGATCCTAACTCTAGCCTGGATCCTGGCTCTTCAAGGTTCTGGTTCCTGTATTCTGGCTCCTTGCTCCTGTTTCCAGTCTGGTCTTGCTCCTGACAAACTGTTCCAAATTTGTTGGAAAGTGAAAACTGCACACCTTTTACTAGGTAGCCATATACTCTCAAACTATGGTAAATATCCAACTGCTTTAACTAATACAGGGTTGTCCAGCTAATGGCATGTGGGTCTCATGCAGCCTGCAAGGAGTTATTATGCAGCCCATGGTCCCCTGGCAGCTGCCTCTCCCTCTTCTGTGTAACAGGAAGGACCTGAGGCCATGTGCACTGCCTGCACAGCAGTAGGCAGAACAGCTGTGCTGCCAGTGCAGCCCACAAAGTAGGGGGAAATGTGAGGGAAGTTGCCCTCCAGTAGCATGTGGCCTATGTGCTGTGTGGCCCAGGGTTTGTACATTGGTACCTTTGGCCATGCTGAAGTTGGACAGCCCTGATGTACAGTAAGGAGGCATTATGGCTGGCCTCTCAAGTTGTATTTAAAGCTGTCTGCATATATTTCTTCTACTATTAATGCTCCTTTTCCCTCTTGGACCCCATTGCATCCAGGGACAAGATGCAGACCTTAATATTTTTTGGAAAAGCTTCAGATATTCATCAAACATACATATCAATAAATAGGTACCATTTTTAAATCACTTCAATACTTTAAGATAAAAGGCTAGAAAGATAGTCACATCCTCATGGAATCTATCTTCTCTTTATGAGAACAGAAAGCAAGTTCCAATAAGTAAATATTCTAGTCATATTATGTCCAAAAATGTTATTACAGTAACAACTATGTTTAACTTACTCCACATTCTTTGTCCAGTCTGGGGGGTTACTCATGGTCATAAATACACAGTTGGTCAAAATAGTGCACATAATAAGCATGCTGAATAACGTAGCTTAGAGTCAAGGAATGTAAGCCAGAAAAATGAGATAATGCACAAAAGATGTGGTAATATTCAACACCCGAATTATTAAAAATAAATAATATATAAATTTGTATATAAGTAGCAAATAATATTCTAAATTAAATTTGAAATTAAAAATGCCTACGTAATTTAATCTATTTTAAATATCATATGCCAGCTGGCATAATACTTCTGCAGCATAAAATAACATATTTCTCTCTCAGTTGTGGTAGGCTCTGGGCTTAAATGAAACTTGCAATATCCTTATTAGTTATATTGAATTATGATATAAACAGTTTTTGCTTAAGAAAATATAAACTGAGAGAGGACTCCGTTATACCATGTGTTTGTACAGTACCCAACGACATGTTTCCTGATCAGGATGGAGCTTTCAGGTGCAATTGTAAGGCAAATAATTTGTTGGGCCTTAACTTACATCTTTTTGTCATGTGAACAGTCACAGTGAGATCCATAAGATTACCCATGAGGTCTATTCAGGAGACTAGACCTAGCTGTATTTAGTTGAACAAATTACTTGCATGAAGACACACAGGCTATTCTCTTCAACAGTTCGGCTGTTGCTCAGCTGAAGTTGGTGATGTTAATGGGACTTTTTGAGGGCTCATTGCAGGACAGCAGCATGAACACTGAGGACACAAATAAACTCCTTGGCATTTCAGTGGATTGCACTAGAGACTAATTGGACTAAAGTGAATTTGTACTCATAAAAATGTACAGCCCTCGTGGAATATGATTATTTCACACTCCCTTAATATTACAAGGTTCTGAGTAACCTCAGAGAATTTTGTGGAATTAGATTTAACTGTTTATGCTTCATTTGTATTTTTGTCATTAAGGGTTCCTATGTTGACCTTTATTGCAAAATTGACCAGTACCTGAAATCAGCTACTAAAAAGAATAACCCTGCTTTGCAGACATTAACTTCATTTGTAATATCACCTGACAAAGGAAAGTGAAAGTTGTTAAAGGAGGGGTCTTTCAACAGCCACTTTTGAGAGAGAATGATGAAGAGAAAAGAGAGACTTCTTGTTTTAAAGAAAATGCCATGTGCGTTGATTCCATATAGAACTCTGCACTCTAGTACATGTAAATGCACAAGGAGAAATGAAAGTAATTATATCAACAATGATACTTTGCTTTAAATGGCAACACTGATAGCTGAACACTTGAAAAGGATATGAATGTACCAAAATCTTAATAGCAATTTTTCTAAGAGGATTGAAAGGAGTTAAAATGTACAAGGCAGATGTGGCGCTGAATCGGAATATTGTCTTCCCTTTATTCAATACTATGAAAGTCTAGAAAAAGAAACATAACATGAAAATAAAGTACAAACAATATAAGCAATTCCAGCTTCTACAGTTTGTTCTTCTGTGGACATCCTTCACCTTGTGGAGCCAAGCCTTTAGAAACGGTAATCCTATTCCATCATTTGCCTGTGACTCAAATATATCTGATTTCTTAGGATACATAATCCAAGCTTCCTCCAATTTGCCAAAATTGGTGAGAGAAAACACATATAATATGTGTTAAATCCCAGTCCCCTTAAAATCAAAGGTGCAGCAGAGCATATCCTTTTATTTCGTAAAATAAACTGTATTTTAATTTCCTTTATAGCCCACCTTTTCATGTATACGACAATTGCTAACAATAAGATGAAGTGTTCAAGCAAATTCAGAATAACAAATAAAAGCAAATACATGATATTACACTCAGTTGCAAACAACACCAAAATACTCAGAGCCAAATTCTGTTATACTAGCTAGCTTATTTGCTCCTTGCTCCACAAGTTGTACCACTGAATGCAATTAAAATTAGTCTAGTGGTAACACGTAAGATGCAGTCAGTATGATTAAAAGCAGGAAACTAAATAAATAGAAAATCACTGTACGTTGTGTTTAGATTTTAGATAACATTAGTATGAACTGCACAGATTGCTTGAATTGGTATGTCTACCGGCAAAAAAGGGGTTGACATAAATGACAACTGACATCAATCACAAGAGCCTGAGACAAGTATGAGCCAGAATTTGGCATCCTACAATGGAAAAGATCAAAAACGTCAAACCCTGTTTTCAGTTATTCTGGTACTGGTTTATTGACCTTGCTTGTAAACACCCAATTTTAGGCATTTATTAGTATTTAAAAGTTACCATAAATTACATGCATTAGTAAATAAGTTCTTTTTCAGTTCACAGCTTAGTTGTTTTCCTGTTTGTGGTCATATTGTAAATAATACCATTTCTACCCAAATACACATGTACTTCAAGTTCCTTTATGGCATTCCTCTACCATTTCCATGACACTCCTGGAAGTGCCCCTCGCCAGCATACCCTGCCAATTCACATGCACCAAATCCAGAAATGAGGCAGCAAAGCTGCCCTGAGGGTAACTCCATTTAAAGTATGCTTGAGATAGAGATAATGACCATGGCTATGCAGACCACCCTCAGGGTAGCTTTACTGTCCCATTCTAGGTTGCATGTGTATGGAGCAGGAGCAGTTTAGGTAGGGCACACTTCACAGCAGTGCTCTTGGGAATTGGAATAGACATATCCTTTCTCTTCTGCTGCTTGAAATTTTCAAGACACTGCTTCTCTTTCCTTTCATTTTTTCTCAATGTTATTGATTCTACTTAATGATACCAGTCTTTGTTATACTCTCAGCAGGGCTTTATAATGTCAGAGTTTTATGTTTTCTGAGTTCATTTTTATTATCTGTAAAATCTGCCTTGTGATTACAGTAAGATGATGACTTTTTCCTGATTTCTTTTCCCATGTGGTCTTCACTTTCATGGGAAGGAAACTGGTCCCACTTCAATGAAGGAAACACCAACATTAGAAAGGCTTCCCTTTCCCAATGTGGAAATAAGTTTAACCAGTCCTCTTACTTGACTAAGAGGAGAGACAAAGAGAGAGAAAGAGAAGAGAAAAAGATGCTGATGCTGATGCTATGTGTTTCAAAATGTTCTAAGATAAGAAAAAACCTTCATGCCTTGTTTTGTCTTGATATATTAAGCTCTGTGTGCAGATGTTAACCTCCTCCTTTCCCCTGAACCAGATGCTGATAACTGTTCCCAAAACACAATGGGTTTTTTTTTTCTGAATAAGTAAACTGCTTACGTGTGACAAATGAAGGATCAACATCTTTCTGTTTCTCTCAAGGTTGCTTTGTCTGAACCCTGCATCTTTTCTCACCGTCTAAAGTATAAATATGCTTGTAAACTTGTAGAGGTCAGAGTTCCTTTGAATACCCTCCTTGTGATCACTTGTATAGCTTTAAATAAACCTAGATGGCTCTGCCAATTCTAATACAACCACAACATGAAGTTTGATTTCTTCCACACCAAGAAACCCAAGAAATATTGCCTGTATGAGATCTCTGCTCTGGTACAAAAAGTAGGAAAATAAAGACAACCCACAAAATAATCCTTTTCTTAACAGGGGATCAAGCTGATAGAGGTTTCCTTTGACTCTGAGTTCTTTCTTCCTGTTCATCATAGAAAGATACTGCCCATCGTATGGTCACTGCTGCAGCAAAGCGGGAGGGCAGAGTCTAGTTCATACATGATTTTCTCCTGATTGCAACAACCTCTATGATTAAGAGCACTTCCTGCTAATTGGATAAATATTAGCAACAGGAGAGATGAGTAATTGTATTTAGTCACTTCTGGTGTCCATTCTTCTTGTGTTAAATACATCCAACTGATAGACATTTAAGTGTCCATGCCATTTGTGATAAAAAACATCTGAAGTTTACTCATTACAGTTAATGAATTAACTAGTCCACTGTTAGTTATCTGTTTTTAACTTTTGTTTCCAAAATCACTGTCACAGTTAGAGTTTCGTCAATGGTTAATAAAATTACATATAAGTTTGTGGAGGATGTATGCTACTTTACTTTTTTAGTGGAAGGGATTTTATTAAACAACTTTTTTTGCTACATTTTGTAATTATCCAAAATAAATGTATGGGGCTTTACATAGATGTTAGATGTTAGGGTCGGAAGGGACCTCAATAGATCATCGAGTCCGACCCCCTGCGTAGGCAGGAAAGAGTACTGGGTTTAGATGACCCCTGCTATATGTCTATCTAACCTCCTGTTGAAGACCCCCAGGGTAGGGGAGAGCACCACCTCCCTTGGGAGCCCGTTCCAGACCTTGGCCACTCTAACTGTGAAGAAGTTCTTCCTAATGTCCAATCTAAATCTGCTCTCTGCTAGCTTGTGGCCATTATTTCTTGTAACCCCTGGGGGCGCCTTGGTGAATAAATCCTCACCAATTCCCTTCTGTGCCCCCGTGATGAACTTATAGGCAGCCACAAGGTCGCCTCTCAACCTTCTCTTGCGGAGGCTGAAAAGGTCCAGTTTCTCTAGTCTCTCCTCGTAGGGCTTGGTCTGTAGGCCCTTAACCATATGAGTGGCCCTTCTCTGGACTCTCTCCAGGTTATCCGCATCCCTCTTGAAGTGCGGCGCCCAGAATTGCATGCAGTACTCCAACTGCGGTCTGACCAGCGCCCGATAGAGGGGAAGTATCACCTCCTTGGATCTATTCGTCATGCATCTGCTGATGCACGATAAAGTGCCATTGGCTTTTCTGATGGCTTCATCACACTGACGACTCATGTTCATCTTGGAGTCCACTGGGACTCCAAGGTCCCTTTCCACTTCCGTGTCACCAAGCAGGTCATTCCCTAGGCTGAAGGTGTGCCTATGTTACATAGGCACACCTACATTATTAGGTGTATAATAACATTAATACATGTTATTAATATTTTAATAATATTAATACATTTAATAACATTAATACATTAATACAATAATAATTAATGTTGTATAATAACATTAATACATGTTATTAATATTTTATATCTTCACCTGTCTTATAGGTCTTTGACGTTCAGATAAGTCACTATCACCATCACTGGTCTATGATAACACAGTGTACACCTTGCTGGTGAGTCATATACAATCTGAAGGTTGCTTCCAGGGGACTTAACCACCTATTTTTCTCCTATACTTCTGTTTATAAAAAATGCTTTTTATATTAAAATATTATAATATTGTACAACATGGGAAGAAAGGCACTTACCTCTGTGGGTTATCTATAATTTTACCAAGTTTAAGCATTCAAAAAAAAAAAATTCACAGTATTTGTAGAAAATTGAGTATTTTTAAAGAAATAATCATTTGCAGGTTTTCTTATTTCTTCTGATTTTTGAGTTGGAAGCTGCCCACATATCTCCAATTTAGTATGATCATTTTGAACTACAAATCTAGCCCCATGGTACTGACAAAAACACAAGCTTCCATTTTCATTCTTCAGACAGGGTCATTAACCCCCTGCTTTTGTCAACTAGATGTTGTAAGCTACCATTCTACCCTCCATTCTCCCCTTCCTATATCACTACCCTGTCTCATTCCCCTTTCTCTCCTTTCTGTACCATTCATTCCCTTCCACATTGTCCTAAACCCTATCAAAGACTGTTGCATGTCGACTCATAATTTTATCACAAGTCTATATGTTTGGTGCTTCTATTTTAAACTTCATGTAATTTCCTGATACTTAGCTTTGCAATCAGCAAAGTAGCCATCATCATCCATTCATTTCAGTGACACTGAAGCCAAATACACTTAGTCAATAAAACCCAACCAGCATACCTTTCTCTGAAATGGAAGGTAAAGCAAAGGTATAGAAAAGGTTCAGAACCAGTGATTTCCAGTAAAGTGTAAAGAGGAAAATCAGACAGGAAGGGGAGTTGAGGCAGTTGGCTGAGGTCAGGTGTCTTGGGAAGGCCCAGAGAAAGAAGGTGACTGGAGGAAATGACGTGTTGTTATAGGATGTGACAGAATAATAAAAATAAACAGAATAATACTAAGGAAAAGAATTGCAGCTTCACAAACCGAAGGATTTAGAAAGGAAAATGTTAGTCCAGGCAGCCATGAGGGAAACCTCCATTTTTACACATGCATTTCAGTTTAATGTCATACAGAGATGATTAAACATGCTTTCAGAATAAGTGAACATCCTAAGGGCTCAAAAATCAGAAGGGAAATTTAAAAAAAACCCACATTTTAAAATCTTTAAAATGCTGCCTTATGATCTTTGACTGATGAGGTCTGCAATACTATGCCCTCCACATTCTCAACAATTTCCCCTACATCTGCCTCCTGATTCCAGCATTCCTTTATTCCCTATTCCTTTCTACTATGCAGAAGATCTCAGTTTTACTTCTGTCATTTGCAAAATGATAGAAAGGGGCAACAGTCTTCAGTAATGACAAATTTACTATTGTATGCAAAGGTATGTGTAGAAATGGTATCCATGCTGGAGGTAAGCAACCTTTGTTTTCAATTTAATGATAAATTATAGGAAATGATCATGATATTGGCTAGTAGAAAAGTTATGTTTGATGGGGAGCATGAAAAATAAACACCTGCCATCCTGCCCTCCATTGGATTCTGGACTATAGACATTCCTGGAGCACAATCAGTTGTGTTGTAAGATGTGGCAGCAGAGCTGGTTGCACTTCACTAAAGAAGTCTGTTTCAAGCCTGAGAAGTGTCAGATATTAATTACATTTAGAATCAAAATGGATTCAGCAGGGTAACAGAAAAGCCTGAGAATCTTTTGGGGATGAGTAGGACATTTATTTAACTAATCTCAGGATGCATGGTGCTAGGTAACATAAATTGTGCATTACATTAAAATGATGAATTGCATGAGAATGAAGTTGCATAATTAGATTCCAAGTTTAGATGAACATAGAAATAGGAGGAGACAACAATAGAGGGAGAAGACATAGAGATGTGCGTGGCAAAGTGGGACTCCCTACCTAGCCACAGTGCTAGATTCCCCACTTGCCTCTGGGCATGCCGCCCACCTGACCCATCTGCCATGCCTTGTTCTTAGTTAATTAATAGTTGTTAATAAAGGCGGGAGGCTGCCCATTCATGCCCCAGTGCCAGGGGGCGCTATCTGTGGCTCCACACCCTCCCCACACCGCAGCCCATGCCTTGCAGATGGCATCTAGATGTTACCGTGCTCCCAGCCTACAGCTGAACCAAACTTAGGCCGCACCATCAGGCCTCAGTCACACACACATTCATACCACCCTCCTCTCACTAGGACCTCTCATACTCCACCCTCTCTCACAGGGTCTCTTTCATCCATCACCAATTTATGCTGCCTTGCTCCCTTTTGGAGCGGGCCCCTTAAAACATAGGCTTAGCTAGTCCATTCCTTGGGTGGCAGATGTACCGTCTTTTGGGCCTCTCCCATGACCCTCACTGGGGTAGTGGCCAGCCAATTACCTGACCAGGTCTAAGCTTACTCTGGCCCCTTCTGGGGGCAACTCTATACATGTAAACATACCGGGCACTCAGCCCTCTGGTTCTTCCTCTAGCTATTACTTTCGACCCACACTCGGCCTCCCAGTGGTGGAGGACTTACCGGGGTCGGGACTTGTCCCTCTCCCTTGGACTGAGCCCCTTTACTCAGCCTCTGGCTCAAACTACCACCTCAGGCATCCAGAGACATACCTTAGGCCTACTCCCCTCACTCAGGGCTCCAGATCACCACCCCCTCACTGGGACTTCTCATTTCTGCCCCCCCTCCCTGGGGCTCCAGATCTCTGCCCCCTCACTTGGGTCCTCATTTCTGTCCCCTTCACTCAGGGCGCAACACTGCCCCCTCACTTGGGGCTACTCGTCTCTGTCCTCTTCACACAGGGCTCCACACTGGCCCCTTGCTTAGGGCTACTCGTCTCTGCCCCCTTCACTTGGGGCTCCTCACTGCCCCCTCAGTTGGGGCTCCACACTGCCCCCTCACTTGGGGCAATGGGGCTTTGCTCCCCAGTAGGCTCAGGTGCCTGTAGCCATGCCTGACCCCCACTCTCCCTTCTCGGGGTCTTGCACACCACCGGGCTCAGGTGGCCATATCTGTGCCTGGCCTCCACTCTCCCTCCTCAAGGTCTCTTGGGGTCTTGCACCCCCCAGAGGGCTCAGGTGGCCTCAGTCGTGCCTGGCCCCCACTCTCCCTCTTTGTCAGCTTCCTCGGGATCTTGCACCACACAGGGCTCAGGTGGCCACAGCTATGCCTGGCCCCCAAATCTCTCTCCTCGGGGTGTCTCACCCCGCAGGGCTCAGGTGGCTGTAGCCACGCCTGGCCCCCAACTACCTTCAGTGTTGCGCAACCCACCTGAGGGTGAGGGCTAGGGTTAAGGCGCCCCTACCTGCCTTTCACTGGGGTGATAACTGACCTGGCATTTCCTAGGGGCTCCCACACCACTCAGAGCCCCACCAGGCCACCCACTCCCGGCAGGGTACAGTTTTAGGTCATGCCCAGGACCAGGAGCCTCTATCCATCCCCTACAGCTCCTCCCTTACCTCGACTCCATCCCCTCCAGCTCCGGCCCTTGCCTCCAGGATATTATGGAGCCTTGCAGCCAGATGATGTTACTGCCTGCCCCACCAGCAGGAAACTGATCTGTTTATATGGGTGGCAAGAGAACTAAAATGGCTGCCGCAATCAAGCATCTGTTGGCTGCTTGGCTCCAGTCTTAAAGTGGCAAGCACCAACAGTGCCTTGCCACAATGCGGAGCCAGGGGAGAAGACCACACGATTATGTTGTTAATGGTGCATGGTAACTGATTCGAGAGGATTACAGGAAATCTTCACTATTCATGGCTTCGGCATTCGCAGTTTCAAATATTCGTGAATGCTGATCCCACTTCTTAAATACACTTAAAGGAGCTCCTCAGGAGCTCTGCACTTGCTGCTGCCGGGCTCCTGCTGCCCCCGCCAATGAGCTCCCACTGCTGCCACTGCGCTTCCACCACTGTCGCCAGCGCAGCCATTCCCCCCCCCCCCCCCCCCAGCTGCCCAGGGACACTGCGTTCATGAATACAGATGGTGTTCATGAATGCAGTGCCTTTTTCATGGATTTTGCCATTCACGGGGGATACGAGAACATATCTCCCACGAATGGTGAGGGTCACTTGTACATGCTTTTAAAAAATATAAATACACTATTGATCATCCACTTATCATACAAGTATCTTTTTTATTTCTTGTATGCTTCCATTTACATAAGGAAGGTTGTTCCTTTATGTTTTCGCTTTCCTCTTCAAGACCTACCACAAACTGCCAGTTGAAGATGGCTAAAGGGGTGGATTGAGGGAGACTGGGGGAAGAAGCAGTTGCGACCCTCCCACCTTTAACTCCTAGTCCACCCAAAGTTTAAAACCAACTGCCTGGCAGCAGCAGCAGCATTTCTATTCAGGCAGCATTGAGGGAATCAGTTGACTTCATGATTCACTATAATCTACCGGACTCCTTCTAAACATTTTTCACTGTAGCTAAAAATATTAACTCAGGTGTGGAAATATCTTCCTGTGAAGCACTGGATGCATTGTCATGATACTCAAGAAGGCTAGATTGTGCTTTATAAAGCTGAAAAAGAGATGTAGATTTAATTTCAATGACTACAGGATTAATGAACAACCCCTTTTGATGATTTTTTTGTCTAGTTTGTTATGTTTTATACATGATATATATGATATAGCAAATTAATGCACATTCCAATAAAGATATACTTGTTTTTGCTTCAATCTTAAATGGAATAATATAGCCCTAGGCCCCCAGCATGTTAGTAAAGCTTCTAGTTTCTTTTAAATGGGAAAAAATGTATATTGTGTTGTATGTGATGATGTACCACACCATCTGCACCCTTTTCAAAAATCTCAGATCCTCCTATGGACGGCTAAGTAGGAATTAGTACCTTTGTCTCTTGCTGCCTGCATAGTCAGCAGTTCATTTTATCATTTTTAATGCGGGCCAGGATTTAGACAGACACTTGTGATGTTTTCACTGACTGCCTTGCCTATCACCTCTTGCGTCAGTTCTGACTCTCTTCTGCCACGTCTTTATTTGCTGCTTCTCGCAGCTTCTCCCTTTCTCGCACCTCTATTTTTTCTCTGGGAAATCCTCCGTTGATTCCCTGCTTCCTTTCTTCATCCATCCTCCTCCAACACACTGGACCAAGCTCTCAAAGCTCCCTGACTCTGCAACACTTTCCCCGCTCTCTCTTTTGGAGACGCCTCTCGCTCCCGTCTCCGCTTTCACCTCACATGGCCCCATGCCGGGCTCTTTTATAAGCAACAAGCAGCTGCTCCAGAACTGCCACACTCCTGGCTCAATTTCTTTTTTAATACCTCGGGGTTCACGTTACTAGGTTGACATTCATCGGCAAGTGTCTCAGATGTCGTTGGGGAGCATGGTTCTTGATGACATCATGAAAGGAAGTCAACCATGACATTAGCTCATCCAGGCCTAAATTCAATATCAAAGTGAAAGGGTTGTAAGGCCAGTGCCCACTGAGTGATCTGAGCATTGTCTGTCTGTGTGGTCCTTAGCCATTTCAAAGGTTCATGATCAGTTACTAATATAAACTTTTGTCCTATGAGGTAGTAATGAAAGTACTCCACCCCCAACTTGATCGCGAGACATTCTCTCTCAATTATGACGTACCTTTGTTCCTGGGGTTGGAGTTTCCTGCTAGCAAGGGCGATAGGGCGTTCTACTCCGTCCGTCTCTTGCATTAATATGGCTCCCACAGCTTGGTTGGATGCATCTGTCTGTAGGATAAAAGGACGGCTGAAGTCTGGAGTGTGCAGTACCACCTCGTTACATAAGGACCATTGGGTTTTGTGGAAGGCCTTCAGATGTTCCTTGTCCCACTTTAAGGGACCATTGCTCTGTCCTTTCAGTAAGTCAGTTAACGGGTCTGTTACTTCAGCAAAACGCAGAATAAACCAGCGATAATAACTGGCCAATCCGAGGAAGGCTCGCATTTGTTTCCTTGTTCGGGGTGGCAAGTAGTTTTGAATATCCTCTATCTTATCTGTCAAAGGACGAATATAGCCATGGCTTCCGTGTAACCAAGATATTTTGTTTCGGCTTTGCCTAGTGCACAATTTCCTGGGTTTGCTGTAAGGCCAGTTAACCATAATTTTCAGAGTACCGCTTGAAGAGCTTCTAAATGTTCTTCCCATTCGTTGGTATAAATAATGATATCATCTATGTACGCTGCAGCGTATCTTTGGTGTGGGGCTAAGACCCAGTCAATTAGCCTTTGAAAAGTTGCTGCAACCCCATGGAGTCCAAATGGCATATGTTTAAATTCATACAACCCCCAAGGGGTGCCAAAAGCTGTTTTTGCTTCATCCAGCCTCCTCACGGGAATTTGCCAGTAACCTTTGGTCAGATCTAAAGTAGATATGAATTTCGCTCATCCAACTCTCTCTAACAACTCGCTTATTTGGGGCATGGGAAAAGCATCGAACTTCGAAATTGCGTTCAATTTCCTGAACTCTACGCATAATTGCAAAGTACCACCTTGTTTGGGCACCACTACCAGTGGGCTCCGCCAAGGACTATGGGTCTCGGTTATTACTCCCTGAGCCAACATCTTATCTATCTCCATCTTGATTAGTTCATATTGATTGTAGGGAATCCTTCTCCACTTCTCTCTCACCACCTGTCCCTCAGGTGTAACAATATTGTGACTTATTCCCCGAACACGGCTTGAGTTCTCATTAAACACATCGCTG